>NC_085139.1:263368135-263673655 GCF_024139115.2 Armigeres subalbatus
TCCGTCAGCCCAACGATTTCCATTCCATTTAAAATATTCCGATATATTAAATAGAAATTATATCATTTAAAATATCAAAGCAAAATAATAGAAACAACCCACCTGAAATCGATGTCTCCTGAAGATTTACATTCTTTTCTTGGTTTTTTACTTGAGATTTTTCGGAATGTCAACAGATCCACTTTGTCATTTTACTCTATATTTTTCTACGTTAAATTTCTTATTCAATGTTTGGTGGAACCTTTAGTCTTGATCACTCTAAAGAGCCCCGCGCGGATACGGTGTCGATGCGTTTGATAGATGTTTTTTATATCAAAACTATGAAACGCAACGCAAACGCATCCTATGTGTGGGGCTCTTATCAGAAACACAAGCTTGTAAAAATCTCAAGTAATTCGAATCGTACTCATTTGGCAATATGATTGAATGCTTAAGTGAGCCTTTCCTTTAATCTAAACTTTACTTTTGGGGCTCAAATTGATTTAAAGTATCCCATCTTTACTTTGTTTCAGACTCATAATTACGGATCTTCTAACACCAGTAGCCCGGCTTCCTTTGAAGATCATTTTGCTTTACCATTATGCTTCTGCCGATGCGTATTTATGCTTACAAAGCACCAAAGGCACGCGAACACCGCCGTCTGTAGTGATTCCACAGTTTGAAGAATTAGATTCATATAGCGGCAGCACTTAAACTCTGAATCGTGATAAGTCGCGCCCTTTTATGACTGAACTTTCCCGTCAGGGATCCGATCGTAGCTGGCTACCGTTTGAGGCGTCTCTCATGTAGCGATCCGATCCAAAAGGGGGGCGTACAGCTTCATAAAACGATCACTAGTGCTAAAAGTCGATAATTTATTCAAGCGCCTGCCTGCCACAGGAGGAGCGCAACGTAGCGGTTGCCAACGGTTATGGCACTAATAGAAGATCAATTGAATTGGCGGCACAACCGGGCTTCATAGGCGAAGCACACCAAATGTGATGAGGACTTAGGGGCCTTATCGTGCATCTCGTTTCGACAGCACCTTATTATGACAGTTTGTATGATTTTATTAAATCGATTGACGATGTGCATTGGTACGGTTAAATTAAAACATTTAGCAAATCTCCAACTTTTGAAGGGACGTGGGACGTTTGTATATTTGCGGTAATATCCTCCAGTGTAGTAAGTTGTACCATTTTCATACATAATCTTCTACAGCTTTGAGATCAATAAACAAATGGTGAGTCTGAAAGTTGTACTCCTTGAAGTGTTTTCGGACTCTTTGCATACTAAACACTTGGATCGGACCTAAAGCGGTCTCAACTTGCTAAACAGGATGTTTCACAATATTTTGTATGCCGAGTTCAGAAGGCCACATGGGACTGGAACATATGAGGCCATCTTGTTACTCCAATAAACGAATCAAGTTTTCTGAATTCAAACATCGCCTAGCTCTTGCCATAGCAAATCTGCACTAGCCTGACTACGCCACTGTTCGCCAGATCACTTCTACTGGAAAATGCTGCTTACAGGCCACAGCCCTAGCGTACCACCGACCGAAGATCTTTATCGGTGAATGGACCAGCCGCACGCTCGCTCGTCGGTCATCATGGTGATGCGTAAAATCCGCGACTGCTCTCAGCTACCGGTCTTGCGGCCCCCATAGTGGAGAAAGATGCCGCACCGATGGTGTTAATTGATAGTGGGCGTTGCAGAAGCAGTTCGTAGTCATTTAGCTACCAGTGTTATGCGCGGCCTCTACAAATGACGATCGGGTTTGGCTGGGACCCAAAGCTATTCGTTTGCGATTGCCGGCTTTTAGCTAAACTACTAGGCTCTCTAATTAGGCGGGCTGATGCCTGATCTGACATCGTTCAGTTGCAACTACGTGCACTCGTCTGAAATGGATGATGATGTATTTTGTAACTTATCACCTTGAGTTTTTCTTACTTTCACCACGATGAAACAAAATTAACTCGACACTTCTCGACCTTTTGGGAGTTAAAAGTGTGAAACGGTGGTCGTTAACCCTTATAAGGTATACGTCTGATGGTAGGGGTAAAAATTACCTTAAAAATTGAATATCTCTGGCGTTTCTGAGCCGATTTGTATAATTTTTTCCCAGAAGAACCGGATAGGTTTCTAGATTATGACAAGTGACTTAAAATTAGGATTGGCCACTTGGTGCCGGAGTTATTCCGGATTGTAGTGGGGTAGTTTTTTTTCCTGGTGGGTATTGCCGACTGAAACTTTAGTCTATGCTGTTAAAATGACCTAATACTGTGATTGGTTAACTCGGGAATGTATATCGGACATGTTCTGCCCGTGATGGAACTTTTTCTAACCATTCTAGGAATTATTCGCCCTTCCGGAACCGGCTATAAGGGATCTATATCCCGTGATGGCCAATTTGGAAAGGAAATTCCAAATATGACTTGCGACACATCATATGTCATAATTTTGCGATCAGGAGCTCGAAAGAGACCTCCAGGAATTGATATGGCAAAAGCTGGCCACATTGGCATGGTCCTAGGGCACCCGGAATCCGGTCCCGGAGGACCACTTTTACGAAAATTCCAAATATGGCTTTCGACACATCATATGTCATAATTTTGCGATCAGGAGCTCGAAAATGACCTCCAGGAATTGTTATGACCAAACCTGGCCACATTGACATGGTCCTAGGGCACCCGGAATCCGGTCCCGATGGACCACTTTTGCGAAAATTCCAAATATGGCTTGCGACACATCATATGTCATAATTTTGCGATCAGGAGCTCGAAAATGACCTCCAGGAATTGATATGGCAAAACTTGGCCACATTGACATGGTCCAAGGGCACCCGGAATCCGGTCCCGGTGGACCACTTTTGCAAAAATTCCAAATATGGCTTGCGACACATCATATGTCATAATTTTGCGATCAGGAGCTCGAAAATGACCTCCAGGAATTGATATGGCAAAACCTGGCCACATTGACATGGTCCTAGGGCACCCGGAATCCGGTCCCGGTGGACCACTTTTGCGAAAATTCCAAATATGGCTTGTGACACATCATATGTCATAATTTTGCGATCAGGAGTTCGAGAGTGACCTCCAGGAATTGATATGGCCAAACCTGGCCACATTGACATGGTCCTAGGGCACCTGGAGTCCAGTCCCGGTGGACCACTTTTGCGAAAATTCCAAATATGGCTTGCGACACATCAAATGTCATAATTTTGCGATCAGGAGCTCGAGAGTGACCTCCTGTAATTTATATGGCCTAACCTGACAACATTGACATGGTCCTAGGGCACCCGGAATCCGGTCCCGGTGGACCACTTTTTCGAAAATTCCAAATAAGGCTTGCGACACATCATATGTCATAATTTTGCCATCAGGAGCTCGAAAATCACTTCCAGGAATTGTTATGACTAAACCTGGACACATTGGCATGATCCTAGGGCACCCGGAATCCGGTCCCGATGGACCACTTTTGCGAAAATTCCAAATATGGCTTGCGACACATCATATGTCATTATTTTGCGATCAGGAGCTCGAAAATGACCTCCAGGAATTGATATAGCAAAACCTGGCCACATTGACATGGTCCAAGGGCACCCGGAATCCAGGCCCCGGTGGACCACTTTTGCGAAAATTCCAAATATGGCTTGCGACACATCAAATGTCATAATTTTGCGATCAGGAGCTCGAGGGTGACCTCCAGGAATTGTTATGACCAAACCTGGCCACATTGGCATGATCCTAGGGCACCAGGAATCCGATCCCGATGGACCACTTTTGCGAAAATTCCAAATATGGCTTGCGACACATCATATGTCATTATTTTGCGATCAGGAGCTCGAAAATGACCTCCAGGAATTGATATAGCAAAACCTGGCCACATTGACATGGTCCAAGGGCACCCGGAATCCGGTCCCGGTGGACCACTTTTGCAAAAATTCCAAATATGGCTTGCGACACATCATATGTCATAATTTTGCGATCAGGAGCTCGAAAATGACCTCCAGGAATTGTTATGACCAAACCTGGCCACATTGGCATGATCCTAGGGCACCAGGAATCCGGTCCCGATGGACCACTTTTGCGAAAATTCCAAATATGGCTTGCGACACATCATATGAAATAATTTTTCGATCAGGAGCTCGAAAATGACCTCCAGGAATTGATATGGCCTAACCTGGCCACATTGACACGGTTCTAGGGCACTCGGAATCCAGTCCCGGTGGACCACTTTTGCAAAAATTCCAAATATGGCTTGCGACACATCATATGTCATAATTTTGCGATCAGGAGCTCGAAAATGACCTCCAGGAATTGATATGGCAAAACCTGGCCACATTGACATGGTCCTAGGGCACCTGGAATCCGGTCCCGGTGGACCACTTTTGCAAAAATTCTAAATATGGTTTGTGACACATCATATGTCATAATTTTGCGATCAGGAGCACGAGAGTGACCTCCAGGAATTAATATGGCCAAACCTGGCCACATTGACATGGTTCTAGGGCACCCGGAGTCCAGTCCCGGTGGACCACTTTTGCGAAAATTCCAAATATGGCTTGCGACACATCAAATGTCATAATTTTGCGATCAGGAGCTCGAGAGTGACCTCCTGTAATTTATATGGCCTAACCTGGCAACATTGACATGGTCATAGGGCACCCGGAATCCGGTCCCGGTGGACCACTTTCGAGAAAATTCCAAATAAGTCTTGCGACACATCATATGTCATAATTTTGCGATCAGGAGCTCGAAAATGACCTCCAGGAATTGATATAGCCAAACCTGGCCACATTGACATGGTCCTAGCCCTAGGGCATCCGGTTCCGGTCCCGGTGGAACACTTTTGCGAAAATTCCAAATATGGCTTGCGACACATCAAATGTCATAATTTTGCGATCAGGAGCTCGAGAGTGACCTCCTGTAATTTATATGGCCAAACCTGGCCACATTGACATGGTTCTAGGGCACACGGAAGCCGGTCCCGGTAGACCACTTTTGCGAAAATTCCACATATGGCTTGTGACACATCGTATGACATAATTTTGCGATCAGGAGAGTGACATCCAGGAACCAGGAATTGTTATGGCCAAACCTGGCCACATTGTCATGGTCCTAGGGCATCCGGAATCCGGTCCCGGTGGACCAATTTTGCGAAAGTTTCAAATATGATTTGCGACACATCTGATGTCATAATTTTGCGATCAGGAGCGCGAAAGTGAACTCTGGGAAATGATATGGCCTAACATGGTCACATTGGCATGATCCTAGGGATCCGCAAAAATTTCATATTTGACATTCGACATATCAAATGAAATAATTTTGCGATCAGGAGTTCGAAAGTAACCTCCGGGAAATGATATGGCCTAAACTGGTCACATTGGCATGATCCTAGGGCATCCGGAATCCGGTCCCGGTGGACAATTTTGCGAATATTCCAAATATGGCATGCGACATATCATATATCAAAATTTTGCGATCAGGACCTCGAAAGTGACCTCCAGGAATTGATATGATCTAAGAGGAAAACAAATTTATCATTTTCGGTCCGGTCTAGGAAAATTTTGGGTTGAAACCCATTGCAATGTGGTTTGGAGAGTCATATCAATGATCGAAAGTCATATTTGTATTTTTTGCAAATGTCATTCTAATTTCAATATGTTCTTTTATAATTCGCAAGTCGTATCTATTCTTCCTCATTCCGCTAACACTTGTTCTCCGCTCACCGTCTACTACCAAAACGTCCGTGGATTGAGGACAAAAACAAGCACTCTACTCAATTCACTGCTGTCCTGTGATTTTGATGTCATCGTATTCACAGAAACATGGCTCTATTCCGACATCTCGAACTCCGAACTGTCGATAGAAACACTCGCGCCAGTGTATTTCAGCGTGGAGGAGGTGTCCTAATCGCAGTGAGAGCCCCGCTGAATTCGAAAGCCGTATTTCTTGAAGGCAGCGATGATCTTGAGCAAGTTATTGTGAAAGTTATGCTACCACATGAGACCATCTGTCTGTGTTGCATCTATATTAGACCGCGCCGTCCCGCCGATATTTACGCTAAGCACGGTGAATCCCTTGTGCGTCTCCTCGAGTTAGCTGACCCTCGTAATACCATGATAGTCATGGGCGATTACAACCGAATTTTCGCAAAAGTGGTAAACCGGGACCGGAGTCTGAATGCCCTAGGACCATGTTAATGTGGCCAGGTTAGACCATATCATTTTCTGGAAGTCACTTTCAAGATCCTGATCGCAAAATTATAACACAGGATCTGTCGCAAGTCATATTTGGAACCTCCGCAAAATTGGTCCACCGGGACTGGATTCCGGATGCCTTGGGACCATGTCATTGTGGTCAGGTTTGGCCATATCAATTCTTGGAGGTCACTCTCGAGCTTCTGATCGCAAAATTATGACATTTGATGTGTCGCAAGCCATATTTGGAACTTTCGCAAACTTGGTCCACCGGAACCGGATTCCGGATGCCCTAGGACCATGACAATGTTGTCAGGTTAGACCATATCCATTCCTGGAGGTCACTATCGAGCTCTTGATAGCAAAATTATTTCATATGATGTGTCGAAAGCCATATTTGGAATTTTCGCAAAAGTGGTCCACCGGGACCGGATTCCGGGTGCCCTAGGACCATGTCAATGTGGCCAGGTTTGGCCATATCAATTCCTGGAGGTCATTTTCGAGCTCCTGATCGCAAAATTATTTCATATGATGTGTAGCAAGCCATTATTGGAATTTTCGCAAAATTGATCCACCGGGACCGGATTCCGGATGCCCTAGGACCATGACAATGTGGCCAGGTTTGGCCATATCAATTCCTGGAGGTCACTCTCGAGCTCCTGATCGCAAAATTATGACATATGATGTGTCGCAAGCCATATTTGGAATTTTGCAAAAGTGGTTCACCGGGACCGGATTCCAGGTGCCCTAGGACCATGTCAATGTGGCCAGGTTAGGCCATAACAATTCCTGGAGGTCATTTACGAGCTCCTGATCGCAAAATTATGACATATAATGTGTCGAAAGCCATGTTTTGAATTTTCACAAAATTGATCCACCGGGACCGGGTGCCCTAGGACCATGTCAATGTGGCCAGGTTTGGCCATATCAATTCCTGGAGGTCATTTTCGAGCTCCTGATCGCAAAATTATTTCATATTATGTGTCGCAAGTCATATTTGGAGTATTCGCAAAAGTGGTCCACCAGGACCGAATTGTGGACGGCCTAGGACCATGCTCATGTGACCAGGTTATGCCACATCAATTCCCGGAGGTCAGTTTCGAGCTTCTGATCGCAAAATTATGACATATGATGTGTCGCAAGTCATATTTGGAATTTCCTTTCCAATTTGGCCACCACGGTATATAGATCCCTTATAGCCAGTTCCGGAAGGGCGAATAATTCCTAGAATGGTTAGAAAAAGTTCCATCACGGGCAGAACATGTCCGATATACATTCCCGAGTTAACCAATCACAGTATTAGGTCATTTTAACAGCATAGACTAAAGTTTCAGTCGGCAATACCCACCAGGAAAAAAAAACTACCCCATTACAATCCGGAATAACTCCGGCACCAAGTGGCCAATCCTAATTTTAAGTCACTTGTCATAATCTAGAAACCTATCCGGTTCTTCTGGGAAAAAATTGTCCAAATCGGCTCAGGAACGCCAGAGATATTCAATTTTTCAGTTAATTTTTACCCCTACCGTCAGACGTATACCTTATAAGGGTTAAAGCACTTTAAGACCTGACAAATCAATGATTAGCCCGTCCCTTGTCAAGTTATTAAAACAGCATTTTTCATCGGCTAATGTGCGGAAATCAGAGCACTCACATCGATACTGATCAGGGTCTCAGTTAGATGCTGCTCATGGCACTAACCGAAAAAAAGCGCTGCTCAACTTTAGAAGTGACAGGACCGCCGGGACAGATCCCCTCGACATCAAAATGGTAATCTGATCCGGTGCCGATGTGTGCCTATTACCAAATCAATTTTTTATCGTAATTGGACTTCTTTGTCGTTCACACAAACGCACGCGGGCCGGACGGGGTCGCCTTACATTTCATTCATCATCCATCATCGCCGGCTCAGTTATTCGGCTGCGGTGAAGACGGCGAAGAACATGTGAAGAAGGCAGAAAGTCGTCTTCAATCCGATCCGACTTGAAATTCGATCTTGAGACAATTACATATTTTTATTGTTCCTTTTTAGGGTAATTTACTAACCTGCGGTCACTTGCTTCTACTGTTGCCGTGGGGTGAATCCTTATTACAGCGCCACGTAACCGTCGTATCCATTCGTTCAACGACATTTTTCCGAAACAGAAACCCACCGTTGAGCGTCATTTCTGGGTCATTATCGCGATCGTTGAATCGATTTGGACGGTCGCACTTCCGTTCGATCGACATCCAAAATGCCTTGAAAACGGTACCGATTTCGCGCCTAATCGTCCCGTTTCCATTGATTGACGAGCGCTATTCAGAGAGGAAAAAATGGGGAGATCACACCCTGGGAGGCCCAATCCGTCAGCGAATCCAATACTGTCCAAACAACATCGAGCACGGCAGCAAAAAATGGACTAACCATTCTCTCATATGATGAAGATCTGATATGGATCAAAGTAGGTAGACCCTCGACTTTGCCAGCAGCCCGACGAAGACGACTCGGACCACACCTGAAGCGATCGCCTGCTTCGTTGCACTCCTACCTGTTTTGCTTCATTGGGGTTTTCTTTGGCTCGATAATGTCGTTTTGTGTCACCCTCCTACCGATCGACGCTTGCTGCTATTGCGGCGGCTGTGGCGTCTTGCAGTGATTTTACAACTTGGATCGAACCTTGAATGGGAAAGCAATTAGGAGAAGAAAAAGTTTCCCGCCAAGATATTATTCACTCATGTAGAATAAATTGAGGGCAGTGTGAGACCACAGAGTCGAGTGAAGATGTTGTTTAGTTGGAAATTTATAGTTTTATTGGCAGAGGTGAACAATAATTTCATCGTACAAATCTGGAGAGTATGTTGTATTGCAGTGTTTCATATTGCATTATAGTTAAATATTGATTTGAATTCCATGGAGTGATGTGCGTAGTTCGAGTTTCAGCGGCATTCTCGAGTCACTTCGAACCGCGCAGAGGTTTACGGCAAGGTTTCGTGCGTCGCAGCATGCGTGGAATAATAAAAATGACAGTTTGGCGCGGATCCCGTTTTGAAGGGGGTACCCTTGGAAACACGAGTGCATTTCTCGCTTAGCTTTTCAAAAGGACCTAAGTAACATTTTTTTCATGAATTAATTTGAGTACTGAAATCAAAAGCTTTCATATTGGTCTTCTTCCTCTTCTTCTTCTTCAATGGCCCTACATTCCAACTAGAACGTGGCCTGCTTTTCAACTCAGCAATTAATTGAATGCTTTTCTATGCCCGCCGTTTCATGAATATGTATCTTGTGTGGCAAGCATAATGGATACACTATGCTCAGGGAGTCGAGCATGTTTCCCACCCGAAAACATCCTAGACCGGACCGAAAATCGAACTCGCCATTTCCGGATTGGTAATCCTTCGCCTTTGCTCGCAAGGCTACAGGATACCAATACTGGTCTGTTGATTGCACTACTCAAATTAACTCATGAAAAAAAAAATACTTATGTGCTTTTGGAAAGTTAAGCGAGATTTAGTTTTGGATTCCTTGAGGATTGTCCTTAACATCGCTACGTGGTACGATTTTCACGAAGTCCATTCGGCTATTTGGTTTCGCCGACGGCATTGATATTATGGCACGTAACTTTGAGAAGAAGGGGGAATCCTACTGAAAAGGAAAGCGAATCGACCGTGTTGAATGGGGTGCCCTTGTCAGGATGTGTCGTATGGACCTTTGGTTCTTCCGTCTGTTCTATAAGATGTCGATGGATAGATTCGGCCTAAGGGGTAATGATTAGCTGTGCGGGGATTTGACTATGAAGCTGTCTTATTGGCTTCACGTTGGAGAGATCCGCAGGGCAGCGGGTGTGTGTATCGTCGACTCGCTTAAAAGTAAATTCAAGCTTGCAAGGCCACAGCCCTCTTACGGATCATCGCCAAAGCATCCGGATATTCTACTTAACCAAGGAAATGTCCAAAACAATGTCATGGGGTTGCAACTACTATTTTGCTAATATTTTTTTCAAAAGTTATTTACAATTCAGATTTTTCGATTAACAAGTAATGCTTAAAGGATACTAGAACTATGTTAAACTTTGTCATTGTTCTTCATTGTTGATCATTGTTCTAAATACAAAGTGTGAGGCATGAGAATGAAACATCGTCTTTTTGCACACAGCCAAAGGTTCTAAGCATCTGTATCTCGAATACTCGGAGTGCTTGCAAGTCCTCCTCGAGCATTGTCCATGTTTCATGTCCGTAGAGGACAACCGGTCTTATTAGCGTTTTGTACATGACACATTTGGTGCGGTGGCGAATATTTTTCGACCGCAGTTTCTTCTGGAGCCCGTAGTAGGCCCGACTTCCACAGATGATGTGCCTTCGTATTTCACGACTAACATTGTTATCAGCCGTTAGCAAGGTTCCACGGTAGACGAATTCGAAGGTATCCCTATTCTGGTATCCCCGTATCGAATTCGAAGGTATCCCCTGCCGCGCTCGGTTTCGCCCACAAGCATGTACTTTATCTTCGACGCATTCACCACCAGTCCAACTTTTGGTGTTCCACGTTTCAGGCGGGTGTACAGGTCAGCCACCTTTGCAAATGTTCTGCCGACAATGTCCATGTCATCCGCGAAACAAATAAATTGAATGAATTTGTTGTAAATCGTACCCTGGCTGTTACACTCGGTTCTCCGTACGACATCTTCTAGCACAGCGATTCTCAACCTTTTTCTTGAGAGGTACCCCTTCGAACTTTTGTATTAATTGGATTAATTGTACCCCTTCTTGAAAGTAGGCTTCCAAGCCTCTAGAAAGATTAATTCCGAGCCCTTTGAAGGGAGACTTCCGAGCCTCTTGTACATACCTTCTGAATCTCTTGAAAGGAGGCTTCCAGGCCTCGTGGCTTTGCATATTGAAAGGACGCTTTAAAGCCTCTTGAAAGTACGCTTCCGAGCCTCTTTGAAGGTAGAATTTCAAGCCTCTTGTAAAGAGGGTTCCAAAACTCTTGATAAGAGCTTTCTGAGCCTTTTGAAAAGAACCTTTCGAGCCGCTTGAAAGGAGTTTTCTGAGTTTTTAAAGGAGGATTTCGAGCCTCTTAAAAGAAGTCTTCCGGGCCTCTTTAAAAGGAGGTTTACGAGCCACTTGAAAGCAGGCTTCTGAACCTTTTGTGAAGAGCTTTCTGAATCTTGAATGGAACCTTTTGAGCTTTTTGATAGAAGTCTTCCGAACCTCTTGGAAGGGGGCTTTTAGGCATCTTAAAACGAGGCTTCCGGGCTTCTTGAAAGCAGGCTTCCGAGCGTCTTGATAAAAGGCTTCTGAACCTGCTGTAGAGAGGCTTCCTAGACTCTTGAAAAGAGCTTTCCGAACCTTTTGAAAGGAACCTTCCGAGTTTCTTAGAAGGTTTCCAACTTTCTTGAAAGAATGCTTCCAAGCCCCTTTAAAGTTGGTGTCCGGGTCTCTTGAAAGCAAGCTTACATACCTTTTGAAAGGAGGCTTCCAGCCCTTTGCTTCCAGGCCTCTTGAAAGGAGGCTTCCAAACCTCTTGAAAGAACACTTCCAGGCCTCTTGAAAGTAGACTTCCAGGTCTCTTGAAAGAATGCTTCCAGCTTTTTTGAAAGGAGGTTTTCAGACCTCTTGAAAGGAGGCTTCCAGGCCTCTTGAAAGGAGGCTTCCAGGCCTCTTGAAAGGAGGCTTCCAGGCCTCTTGAAAGGAGGCTTCCAGGCCTCTTGAAAGGAGGCTTCCAGGCCTCTTGAAAGGAGGCTTCCAGGCCTCTTGAAAGGAGGCTTCCAGGCCCCTTGAAAGGAGGCTTCCAGGCCTCTTGAAAAAGGCTTCCAGGCCTCTTGAAAGGAGGCTTCCAGGCCTCTTGAAAGGAGGCTTCCAGGCCTCTTGAAAGGAGGCTTCCAGGCCTCTTGAAAGGAGGCTTCCAGGCCTCTTGAAAGGAGGCTTCCAGGCCTCTTGAAAGGAGGCTTCCAGGCCTCTAGAAAGGAGGCTTCCAGGCCTCTTGAAAGGAGGCTTCCAGGCCTCTTGAAAGGAGGCTTCCAGGCCTCTTGAAAGGAGGCTTCCAAACCTCTTGAAAGAAGACTTCCAGGCCTCTTGAAAGGAGACTTCCAGGCCTCTTGAAAGGAAGCTTCCAGGCCTCTTGAAAGGACGCTTCCAGACCTCTTGAAAGGAGGCTTCCAGGCCTCTTGAAAGGAGGCTTCCAGGCCTCTTGAAAGGAGGCTTCCAGGCCTCTTGAAAGGAGGCTTCCAGGCCTCTTGAAAGGAGGCTTCCAGGCCTCTTGAAAGGAGGCTTCCAGGCCGCTTGAAAGGAGGCTTCCAGGCCTCTTGAAAAAAGGCTTCCAGGCCTCTTGAAAGGAGGCTTCCAGGCCTCTTGAAAGGAGGCTTCCAGGCCTCTTGAAAGGAGGCTTCCAGGCCTCTTGAAAGGAGGCTTCCAGGCCTCTTGAAAGGAGGCTTCCAGGCCTCTTGAAAGGAGGCTTCCAGGCCTCTTGAAAGGAGGCTTCCAGGCCTCTTGAAAGGAGGCTTCCAGGCCTCTAGAAAGAAGGCTTCCAGGCCTCTTGAAAGGAGGCTTCCAGGCCCCTTGAAAGGAGGCTTCCAGGCCCCTTGAAAGGAGGCTTCCAGGCCTCTTGAAAGAAGGCTTCCAGGCCTCTTGAAAGGAGGCTTTCAGGCCTCTTGAAAGGAGGCTTCCAGGCCTCTTGAAAGGAGGCTTCCAGGCCTCTTGAAAGGAGGCTTCCAGGCCTCTTGAAAGGAGGCTTCCAGGCCTCTTGAAAGGAGGCTTCCAGGCCTCTTGAAAGGAGGCTTCCAGGCCTCTTGAAAGGAGGCTTCCAGGCCCTCTTGAAAGGAGGCTTCCAGGCCTCTTGAAAGGAGGCTTCCAGGCCTCTTGAAAGGAGGCTTCCAGGCCTCTTGAAAGGAGGCTTCCAGGCCTCTTGAAAGGAGGCTTCCAGGCCTCTTGAAAGGAGGCTTCCAGGCCTCTTGAAAGGAGGCTTGCAGGCCTCTTGAAAGGAGGCTTGCAGGCCTCTTGAAAGGAGGCTTCCAGGTCTCTTGAAAGGAGGCTTCCAGGTCTCTTGAAAGGAGGCTTCCAGGCCTCTTGAAAGGAGGCTTCCAGGCCTCTTGAAAGGAGGCTTCCAGGCCTCTTGAAAGGAGGCTTCCAGGCCTCTTGAAAGGAGGCTTCCAGGCCTCTTGAAAGGAGGCTTCCAGGCCCCTTGAAAGGAGGCTTCCAGGTCTCTTGAAAGGAGGCTTCCAGGCCTCTTGAAAGGAGGCTTCCAGGCCTCTTGAAAGGAGGCTTCCAGGCCTCTTGAAAGGAGGCTTCCAGGCCTCTTGAAAGGAGTCGTCCAGGCCTCTTGAAAGGAGGCTTCCAGGCCTCTTGAAAGGAGGCTTCCAGGCTTCTTGAAAGGAGGCTTCCAGGACTTCTGAAAGGAGGCCTTTTGAAAGGAGTCTTTCAGGCCTCTTGAAAGGAGGCTTCCAGCTTCCAGGCTTCCAGGCCTCTTGAAAGGAGGCTTCCAGGCCTCTTGAAAGGAGGCTTTCAGGCCTCTTGAAAGGAGGCTTTCAGGCCTCTTGAAAGGAGGCTTCCAGGCCTCTTGAAAGGAGGCTTCCAGGCCTCTTGAAAGGAGGCTTCCAGGCCTCTTGAAAGGAGGCTTCCAGGCCTCTTGAAAGGAGGCTTCCAGGCCTCTTGAAAGGAGGCTTCCAGGCCTCTTGAAAGGAGGCTTCCAGGCCTCTTGAAAGGAGGCTTCCAGGCCTCTTGAAAGGAGGCTTCCAGGCCTCTTGAAAGGAGGCTTCCAGGCCTCTTGAAAGACGGCTTCCAGGCCTCTTGAAAGGCGGCTTCCAGGCCTCTTGAAAGGAGGCTTCCAGGCCTCTTGAAAGGAGGCTTGCTGGCCTCTAGAAAGGAGGCTTCCAGGCCTCTAGAAAGGAGGCTTCCAGACCTCTTGAAAGGAGGCTTCCAGGCCTCTTGAAAGGAGGCTTCCAGGCCTCTTGAAAGGAGGCTTCCAGGCCTCTTGAAAGGAGGCTTCCAGGCCTCTTGAAAGGAGGCTTCCAGGCCTCTTGAAAGGAGGCTTCCAGGCCTCTTGAAAGGAGGCTTCCAGACCTCTTGAAAGGAGGCGTCCAGGCCTCTTGAAAGGAGGCGTCCAGGCCTCTTGAAACGATGCTTCTAGGCCTCTTGAAAGGAGGCTTCCAGGCCTCTTGAAAGGAGGCTTCCAGGCCTCTTGAAAGGAGGCTTCCAGGCCTCTTGAAAGGAGGCTTCCAGGCCTCTTGAAAGGAGGCTTGCTGGCCTCTAGAAAGGAGGCTTCCAGGCCTCTTGAAAGGAGGCTTTCACGCCTCTTGAAAGGAAGCTTCCAGGCCTCTTGAAAGGAGGCTTTCAGGCCTCTTGAAAGGAGGCTTCCAGGCCTCTTGAAAGGAGGCTTCCAGGCCTCTTGAAAGGAGGCTTCCAGGCCTCTTGAAAGGAGACTTCCAGGCCTCTTGAAAGGAGGCTTCCAGGCCTTTTGAAAGGAGGCTTCCAGGCCTCTTGAAAGGAGGCTTCCAGGCCTCTTAAAAGGAGGCTTCCAGGCCTCTTGAAAGGAGGCTTCCAGGCCTCTTGAAAGGAGGCTTCCAGGCCTCTTGAAAGGAGGCTTCCAAGCCTCTTGAAAGGAGACTTCCAGGCCTCTTGAAAGGAGGCTTCCAGGCCTTTTGAAAGGAGGCTTCCAGGACTTTTGAAAGGAGGCTTTCAGGCCTTTTGAAAGGAGGCTTCTAGGCCTCTTAAAAGGAGGCTTCCAGTCCTAGTAAAAGGAGGCTTCCAGGCCTCTTGAAAGTAGGCTTCCAGGCCTCTTGAAAGAAGGCTTCCAGGCCTTTAGAAAGGAGGCTTCCAGGCCTCTTGAATGTAGAGTTCTAGGCCTCTTGAAAGGAGAGTTCCAGGCCTCTTGAAAGGAGGCTTTCACGCCTCTTGAAAGGAGGCTTCCAGGCCTCTTGAAAGGAGGCTTTCACGCCTCTTGAAAGGAGGCTTCCAGGCCTCTTGAAAGGAGGCTTCCAGGCCTCTTGAAAGGAGGCTTCCAGGTCTCTTGAAAGGAGGCTTCCAGGCCTCTTGAAAGGAGGCTTCCAGGCCTCTTGAAAGGAGGCTTCCAGGCCTCTTGAAAGGAGGCTTCCAGGCCTCTTTAAAGCAGGCTTCCAGGCCTCTTGAAAAGAGGCTTCCAGGCCTCTTGAAAGGAGGCTTCCAGGCCTCTTGAAAGGAGGCTTCCAGGCCTCTTGAAAAGGGGCCCCTAGGCCTCTTGAAAAGGGGCCTATTGAAAGGAGGCTTCCAGGCCTCTTGAAAGGAGGCTTCCAGGCCTCTTGAAAGGAGGCTTCCAGGCCTCTTGAAAGAAGGCTTCCAGGCCTCTTGAAAGGAGGCTTCCAGGCCTCTTGAAAGAAGGCTTCCAGGCCTCTTGAAAGGAGGCTTTCAGGCCTCTTGAAAGGAGGCTTGCAGGCCTCTAGAAAGGAGGCTTCCAGGCCTCTTGAAAGGAGGCTTTCACGCCTCTTGAAAGGAGGCTTCCAGGCCTCTTGAAAGGAGGCTTCCAGGCCTCTTGAAAGGAGGCTTCCAGGCCTCTTGAAAGGAGGCTTCCAGGCCTCTTGAAAGGAGGCTTCCAGGCCTCTTCCAGGCTTCCAGGCCTCTTGAAAAGAGGCTTCCAGGCCTCTTGAAAGGAGGCTTCCAGGCCTCTTGAAAGGAGGCTTCCAGGCCTCTTGAAAGGAGGCTTCCAGGCCTCTTGAAAGGAGGCTTCCAGGCCTCTTGAAAGGAGGCTTCCAGGCCTCTTGAAGGGGGCCTCCAGGCCCCTTGGAAGGGGGCCTCCAGGCCTCTTGAAAGGGGGCCTCCAGGCCTCTTGAAAGGGGGCTTCCACGCCCTTTGAAAGGAGGCTTCCAGGCCTCTTGAAAGGAGGCTTCCAGGCCTCTTGAAAGGAGGCTTCCAGGCCTCTTGAAAGGAGGCTTCCAGGCCTCTTGAAAGGAGGCTTCCAGGCCTCTTGAAAGGAGGCTTCCAGGCCTCTTGAAAGGAGGCTTCCAGGCCTCTTGAAAAGGAGGCTTCAGGCCTCTTGAAAGGAGGCGTCCAGGCCTCTTGAAGGAGGCGTCAGGCCTCTTGAAACGATGCTTCTAGGCCTCTTGAAAGGAGGCTTCCAGGCCTCTTGAAAGGAAGGCTTCCAGGCCTCTTGAAAGGAGGCTGGCCTCTTTGAAAGGAGGCTTCCAGGCCTCTTGAAAGGAGGCTTTCAGGCTTCTTGAAAGGAGGCTTCCAGGCCTCTTGAAAGGAGGCTTTCAGGCCTCTTGAAAGGAGGCTTCAGGCCTCTTGAAAGGAGGCTGGGCCTCTTGAAAGGAGGCTTTCAGGCCTCTTGAAAGGAGGCTTCCAGGCCTCTTGAAAGGAGGCTTCAGGTCTCTTGAAAGGAGGCTTTCAGGCCTCTTGAAAGGAGGCTTCCAGGCCTTTGAAAGGAGGCTTCCAGGACTCTTGAAAGGAGGCTTCCAGGCCTCTTGAAGGAGGCTTCCAGGCCTCTTGAAAGGAGGCTTCCAGGCCTCTTGAAAGGAGGCTTCCAGGCCTCTTGAAGGAGGCTTCCAGGCCCTTTGAAAGGAGGCTTCCAGGCCTCTTGAAGGAGGCTTCCAGGCCTCTTGAAAGGAGGCTTCCAGGCCTCTTGAAAGGAGGCTTCCGGGCCTCTTGAAAGGAGGCTTCAGGCCTCTTGAAAGGAGGCTTCCAGGCCTCTTGAAAGGAGGCTTCCGGGCCTCTTGAAAGGAGGCTTGGGCCTCTTGAAAGGAGGCTTCCAGGCCTCTTGAAAGGAGGCTTCAGGCCTCTTGAAAGGAGGCTTCCAGGCCTCTTGAAAGGAGGCTTCCAGGCCTCTTGAAAGGAGGCTTGGGCCTCTTGAAAGGAGGCTTTGGGCCTCTTGAAAAGGCTTCCAGGCCTCTTGAAAGGAGGCTTCCAGGCCTCTTGAAAGGAGGCTTGGGCCTCTTGAAGGAGGCTTCTGGGCCTCTTGAAAGGAGGCTTCCTCTTGAAAGGAGGCTTCCAGGCCTCTTGAAAGGAGGCTTCGGGCCTCTTGAAAGGAGGCTTCCAGGCCTCTTGAAAGGAGGCTTCCGGGCCTCTTGAAAGGAGGCTTCCAGGCCTCTTGAAGGAGGCTTCCAGGCCTCTTGAAAGGAGGCTGGGCCTCTTGAAAGGAGGCTTAGGCCTCTTGAAAGGAGGCTTCAGGCCTCTTGAAAGGAGGCAGGCCTCTTGAAAGGAGGCTTCCGGGCCTCTTGAAAGGAAGCTTCAGGGTTTCTTGAGAGGTGGTTTCCAGGCCTCTTGAAAGGAGGCTCCCAGGCCTCTTGAAGGAGGCTTCCGGGCCTCTTGAAAGGAGGCTTCCGGGCCTCTTGAAGGAGGCTTCGGGCCTCTTGAAAGGAGGCTTCAGGCCTCTTGAAAGGAGGCTTGGGCCTCTTGGAAGGAGGCTTCCAGGCCTCTTGAAAGGAGGCTTCCGGGCCTCTTGAAAGGAGGCTTCCGGGCCTCTTGAAAGGAGGCTTCAGGCCTCTTGAAAGGAGGCTTCCTTGAAGGAGGCCTCTTGAAAGGAGGCTTCCAGGCTCTTGAAGGAGGCTTCCAGGCCTCTTGAAGGAGGCTTCCAGGCCTTTGAGGCTTCCAGGCCTCGTGAAAGGAGGCGACCAGGCCTCTTGAAAGGAGGCTTCCAGGCCTCTTGAAAGGAGGCTTCCAGGCCTCTTGAAAGGAGGCTTCCAGGCCTCTTGAAAGGAGGCTTCCAGGCCTCTTGAAAGGAGGCTTCCAGGCCTCTTAAAAGGAGGCTTCCAGGCCTCTTGAAAGGAGGCGTCCAGGCCTCTTGAAAGGAGGCGTCCAGGCCTCTTGAAACGATGCTTCTAGGCCTCTTGAAAGGAGGCTTCCAGGCCTCTTGAAAGGAAGCTTCCAGGCCTCTTGAAAGGAGGCTTCAAGGCCTTTTGAAAGGAGGCTTCCAGGCCTCTTGAAAAGAGGCTTTCAGGCTTCTTGAAAGGAGGCTTTCAGGCCTCTTGAAAGGAGGCTTTCAGGCCTTTTGAAAGGAGGCTTTCAGGCCTCTTGAAAGGAGGCTTTCAGGTCTCTTGAAAGGATGCTTCCAGGCCTCTTGAAAGGAGTCTTTCGGGCCTCTTGAAAGGATGCTTTCAGGTCTCTTTGAAAGAGGCTTTCAGGTATTTTGAAAGAAGGCTTCCGAGTCTTTTGAAAGGAGACTTCCCAGCCTCTTGAAAGGACGCTTCCGAGCCTCCTGAATGGAGTCTTTCAGACCTCTTGGAAGAAGGCTTTCCGGCCTCTTGAAAGGAGGCTTCCATGCTTCTTGAAAGAAGCCTTCCAGCCCTTTTGAAAGGAGGCTTCCAGGCCTCTTGAAAGAAGGCTTCCAGGCCTCTTGAAAGGAGGCTTCCAGGCCTCTTGAAAGGAGGCTTCCAGGCCTCTTGAAAGGAGGCTTCCGGGCCTCTTGAAAGGAGGCTTCCGGGCCTCTTGAAAGGAGGCTTCTGGGCCTCTTGAAAGAAGGCTTCCAGGCCTCTTGAAAGGAGGCTTCCACGCCTCTTGAAAGGAGGCTTCCAGGCCTCTTGAAAGGAGGCTTCCTGGCCTCTTGAAAGGAGGCTTCCTGGCCTCTTGAAAGGAGGCTTCCTGGCCTTTTGAAAGGAGGCTCAGGCCTCTTGAAAGGAGGCTTCCTGGCCTCTTGAAAGGAGGCTTCCTGGCCTCTTGAAAGGAGGCTTTGGGCCTCTTGGAAGGAGGCTTCCGGGCCTCTTGAAAGGAGGCTTCCTGGCCTCTTGAAAGGAGGCTTCGGGCCTCTTGAAAGGAGGCTTCCTGGCCTCTTGAAAGGAGGCTTCCGGGCCTCTTGAAAGGAGGCTTCCTGGCCTCTTGAAAGGAGGCCTCCGGGCCTCTTGAAAGGAGACTTCCGGCCTCTTGAAAGGAGGCTTCCAGGCTTCTTGAAATGAGGCTTCCAGGCCTCTTGAAAGGAGCCTTTTAGGCCTCTTGAAAGGAGGCTTCCAGCCCTTTTGAAAGGAGGCTTCAAGGCCTCTTGAAAGAAGGCTTCCAGGCCTCTTGAAAGGAGGCTTCCAAGCCTCTTGAAAGGTGGCTTCCGGGCCTCTTGAAAGGTGGCTTCCGGGCCTCTTGAAAGGTGGCTTCCGGGCCTCTTGAAAGGAGGCTTCCGGGCCTCTTGAAAGGAGGCTTTGGGCCTCTTGGAAGGAGGCTTGGGCCTCTTGAAAGGAGGCTTCCTGGCCTCTTGAAAGGAGGCTTCCGGGCCTCTTGAAAGGAGGCTTCCTGGCCTCTTGAAAGGAGGCTTCCGGGCCTCTTGAAAGGAGACTTCCGGGCCTCTTGAAAGGAGGCTTCCAGGCTTCTTGAAATGAGGCTTCCAGGCCTCTTGAAAGGAGGTTTCCAGGCTTCTTGAAATGAGGCTTCCAGGCCTCTTGAAAGGAGCCTTTTAGGCCTCTTAAAAGGAGGCTTCCAGGCCTCTTGAAAGGAGGCTTCCAGGCCTCTTGAAAGGAGGCTTCCGAGCCTCTTGAAAGGAGGCTTCCGAGCCTCTTGAAAGGAGGCTTCCGAGCCTCTTGAAAGGAGGCTTCCGAGCCTCTTGAAAGGAGGCTTCCGAGCCTCTTGAAAGGAGGCTTCCAGGCCTTTTGAAAGGAGGTTTCCAAGCTTCCGAACCTTTTGAAAAAAGGCTTCTGAACAACTTGAAAGGAGTCCTTCGAGCCTCTTGTAAGGAGACCTTCGAGTACCAATGGTACGCTTTACCCAACACTTCAAAAGCCAGTTCTTCAACTTCAGCATAATCAACGTCCATAGCCCACACTCCGGAAGCACTGATGATGATAAGGACGCATTCTACGCGCAGCTGGAACGTGAGTACGACAGCTGCCCAAGCCACGACCTCAAAATCATCATAGGAGATTTGAACGCTCAGGTTGGCCAAGAGGAGGAGTTTAGACCGACTATTGGAAAGTTCAGCGCTCACCGGCTGACGAACGAAAACGGCGTACGACTAATTGATTTCGCTGCCAAGAATATGGCTATTCGCACCACCTACTTCCAACACAGCCTTTCGAATCGGTACACCTGGAGATCACAACTGAAGAACATTTTAATGGCACTGAGAGTACAGGCAGTGAAAGTCAAGGCAGTGGAGGAGATGACTACGTCAGTTCAGCGGACGATGGAAGCCAACCAGCCCCCACCTTGAGGGAAGTTAAGGATGCGATCCAACAGCTAAAGACAAATAAAGCAGCTGGTAAGGATGGTATCAGAGCTGAGCTCATCAAGATGGGCCCGGAAAAGCTAGCCTCTTGCCTGCGCAAGCTGATAGTCAGAATCTGGGAAACTGAACAGCTACCGGAGGAGTGGATGGGAGGAGTTATATGCCCCATCTACAAGAAAGGCGACAAGCTGGAGTGTGAGAACTTTCGAGCGATCACCATCCTTAATGCCGTCTACAAAGTGATATCCCAGATCATCTTCCGACGTCTGTCACCATTAGTAAATGAGTTCGTGGGAAGTTATCGACAACGATGCTCGACAACGGACCAGATCTTTACTGTACGGCAAATCCTTCAAAAATGCCGTGAATAGCAAGTCCCAACGCACCATCTCACATAGCAGTAAATGAGGTAATTTCTTGGCCGTAATTATTTAGTGCTTTCACTGATGTTATTTACACTTATATGAAGTTTAACTAATGTTACAAAATGATTCTGATCATTTTTGGCGTCATTTGATATTTAGCTTGATTAAGGGTATATGGTATGTATTTTAACGTGGCGATCTATCTAAAAAAACGCCATCTATCAACAGTTTTAAGTATAACTGGTTGGATAACATATTTTGTCATTAGTATATCATTATTCGTCATAATACATAATGAAATTATGGATTTCTTGGCGATTCCTATGTGCTACAAACAAATAACACTGAAAATCTAACTTTTTATTCAAACGAGTATAAATCTGGAGTTCAGACGAGTTCGGATGAGTTCTTGGCAGCAATAGAAGCGTGGAAAACCTATCTTTCATTCTGTTATGGTTTCATAATTTGAATCTACTTTATTCACAACTAAAACTTAATTTAAAATTTGAGAAAAAAATATAAGCGTGTCTGAACAAGTGTTTAAAATATGCTTAGAGTGCATATATAACTCAAATAAACTTACATATTATTTCAACATACCTCAAACTTGAAAGTCCATGTTGAAAAACCCATCAAAATAACGCGGCAAAGAACTCATTTTATGAGCATATTGGAATGGAGAAAAACGCTATTAATTTTATTTCAAAAACAACAGGCTTTCATCGACTATCTTTCAAAGTAGGCATACTTGTTTTGCCCTGAAAATCCCGCATGGTTATTCTTCAAGCTATATATTATGAAACGGAACTATATTTGTTTGGGTTTATTTAATTTAATAAATTTGGTTTATGTCCAGGTATTGACTGTAATTACTCCTTAGTGCATCTGTTAATTGATTTCAAGGAGGCATACGACAGTATAGACCGCGAAGAGACATGGGAAATTATGGACGAGAATAGCTTCCCTGGGAAGCTTACCAGACTGATCAAAGCAACGGTGGATGGTGTGCAAAACTGTGTGAAGATTTCGGGCGAACACTCCAGTTCGTTCGAATCGCGCCGGGGACTAAGACAAGGTGATGGACTTTCGTGCCTGTTGTTCAACATTGCGCTAGAAGGTGTCATGCGGAGAGCCGGGTGTAACAGCCGGGGTACGATTTTCAACAGATCCAGTCAATTTATTTGTTTCGCGGATGACATGGACATTGTCGGCCGAATATTTGCAAAGGTGGCAGACCTGTACACTCGCCTGAAACGTGAAGCAACATAAGTTGGACTGGTGGTGAATGCGTCGAAGATAAAGTACATGCTTGTGGGCGAGACCGACCGTGGCAGGGCTCGTCTGGGAAGCAATTTTACGATAGACGGGGATACATGTGAGGTGGTCGAGGAATTCGTTTACCTTGGATCCTTGGTAATGGCTGATAACAATGTTAGTCGTGAAATTCGAAGGCGCATCATCTGTGGAAGTCGGGCCTACTACGGGCTCCAGAAGAAAGTAGTAGTCCTCTACGGACATGAAACATGGCCGTATGCTCGAGGAGGACTTGCAAGCACTTTTAGTATTCGAGAGACAGGTGCTTAGGACCATCTTTCGCGGTGTGCAAGAAGACGGTGTGTGGCGGCGAAGAATGAACCACAAGCTCGCCCAGCTCTGCGGCGAACCCAGTATCCAGAAGGTAGCTAAAGCCGGAAGGGTACGATGGCCAGGGCACGTTGCAAAAATGCCGGGCAGCAACCCTGCAAAAATGGTGTTCGCTTCCGATCCGGCAGGTACGAGACGGCGTGGAGCGCAGCGAGCAAGGTGGGCAGACCAGGTGCAAATTTCTGCCTTTGGGGGCTTTCTAATATACAAAATTATAGAGCTTTGACTTTGAATCTTTTGGCTAAGGTATATGGCGTTGGGAGATCTTTCCCTATATCTGGCATTCCTGTTGTCTTTTAAGTTTGTGTTCGTTGAATGAGAGTGCTGATTTAAGAAAAAAATATGTTTGTATGACGTAAAAAAATGATACTCCAATAAGTGTAATATTACCTTCCTCGTCGATCATTGACTCCCTAAGTCACATGACTGACACGGTTCACTTTTCAGCCCTTAACTCCATTTAAGACGTGGGGTAGCTCTCGTTACATTGCATTGTGGGAATTACTGAGAAACCTAGTAGGGGACAGCATAAGGCAAAAAAACAACAACAAGAGAATCAAAGTCGCTTGATGACGGTGACACATGATACTGCAATCGAGTGGCACTTTCTGCTCGGATGGCTCGTGCAAAAAATTTCATTATTGCCATCGTGCCATGGGGTGGCTGCGCGGGCGAAGCGAGGGGACATTTTCGACATCGTAGGATCGAGTGGTGCTACCGAACGATGCAGGTGTGCATTCCATCTTTTCATAAAGCGAAGCCCCTTCCTGCAGGTGGTCAATTAAAAATAGCGAAAAAAAGCCCGTTAGTTAGGGGTTCAAAGACTCAGTAAAGTCAATTTGAATTCCCACGAGGAATATTGTAGAGGGCCAAAAAGATTGCAGTTTAAGCTAGTATATACATAATTACATTAAATGAGCATATTATTTTTAATTGGGTAAACTGACTAATAGTTATAGCAGCTTAGTATGAAATTCTTTAGCTAACGATACGCTTACATGCATTTGGAGTGTCATGAAATGCAAGAATAGCTTATTTTATTACAATTTTGTGAAAAATAGAAACCGAAAGAATCCTTTATTGAACTATTTTGAGGTCCATAATAGGGAGAGAGAACATACTTAAATAGAACTTTTAAGTTAAATGGAAATCGACAAAAAGTAATGACTTTCCTATTATGGACCCCTGTGGTCTGTTGTTGGACATATTCAGATAGACTTTCAAATATTGATTAGCAAAAATGTAAAATTCCTTTATAAGGTGATCCACTATTGATCATTGTATCAGACTTGGAGTCCTCTGTGTGAAAATGGACGTACGGATTTTGTCCTGTTTTGGTACATCTACTGCCACGTGATGTGATTAATTGCTTTTGATACGAGTTATTGCACGTCGAAGACATGATGATGATGACGATGATGCATGCACTGGTGTTGGCAATGCAACCGGGTATGGTTGGGCTGAAGTCCGCCACGTGATAAGTTGCGATAAACGTGCAGCTGAGTGACTGACCGGATTTGGGTTTTGTGGTGAGCAGGCTTCGTTGCTTCATAGCATTGCAATTGTTAATAATATGCAAAACGGCGAAACATGGAGTTGATTGGAGTTCAACTTTGGTCACGTGCTTTGCGATTTTGTGTGGTTTTCGGTTGAAGCAATTCTTTCATGCTTTTGAGTTCATGTTGTATTTCGGGGGGCAAGGAGTGTAATTGTCTTAGAGGAGCTTCTACCTTGTGAGGTCAAATTCATGAAATTTTTTGTAGAATCGACAAAACAGATTGCGTTAAAGGTATGCAATTCAAAGTTTGCACAGTTATTAGAAAAGGTTTATTGATGATATGTCGTTAAGGGATCCATTAATGGCGAACCGTCGGCTGTGACTTGTTCTACTACTGATTGAAGTTCAACTATCCATAAAAATAATTTAAAACATGAAATCAAAACGCTTTCATACTGTATACTGTTCTCTTGTATCGCTATGACCATAAAGGCGAAACAAATGATGCATGAGAAAATTGTGAGCGATGAAAAAATGTTGCGAATGGAAAAATGTCGTTTATGGGATTCTTTAAACTTGTATTTTTTTAAAAGATGAAAAATCACGTTAACAAAGGAAAAAACATTTTTTTTAGATGGATCATTAGGCTTCCTAGGAACCTTACATTCAGCAAACGTTATGACCTTCATAGACAGTCATGCCAGCGATTAAAAAAATGCTGTTTTAAAATTCATATTTTTTAGCATTATATGGAACTCCTTCACTATTAATGAACTAATAGCTATTTGAGCACATAACTTTACTATAGCATCCATTTTGCGAATAAGAACTAACTTCTGCTAATCTCACCATGCGCGAAAACTTATGCCGGGGGTTTCCGATTTCTGATGAATAGAATTCCAACCTACCCGCCGATAAAGACCTGCTCGGCAAGTCTACACGTGCTAGAAATCGATCAATTTTCCTTTGATGACACATGCAATGAGCGTGAAAATTTCCAAACTCATTTCAGTCACGCGAGAAAAGAAAAAAAAAGCATGATGAAGTATGATTTTGTTTCTATCCTCAACTTCCGCCATGAATGCATGGCATAAGCATCGTTCCCTCTGGTTGGGGGTCAGGCTCTGTTGCAATCACGGCCTAGTAATTACATCCACAAAAGCGTGAAACCAATCTCACTCATACTCACTGCTCTTGCTACGCCTAACCCTTGCAAGGGCGATCGATTTGAGAGAAAAAAAATATCGTCAATTTCGGTGCTCTCTAAGCAATATGTCCGATAGCAAAACTAGCTGTAAAATTTCCAATTTCCCATCGGAAATTTTTGATCACCCAACCCAATAGGTGCCGACAGAGATTAACTTTTACGGATCACACCCTCTTCCCCTCTGGTTCGGATGGAAAGTTGTTTTTGTTTCTTGTTTCTCTAACTCACTTAGTTTTTCCAACATCACACCACACTATCGCATCGGCATTTTATGACACGGCTTCACACGGATTTTGTACTCAAAGTATTTGTTTTTAGATAATAATCAAATTTATTAGAAACAGTTTTACTGAAAGTATGAGGAAGTAGATAATTTTTTCCCAAGTTCGTTAATTCGGTAGGCTCAAGCGTCTATTACACTTCACGGAGCCACGGACCATTGTGATTTGTTATTTGTTATCATCTTATTATTAAGTTAACAAGATAGGAACATAAGCCAACGTACTCGAGGTGACTCGAGGTTAGATGTACAATATTTGAGAAAGGACGGTTCTTAGGATTCGGGATCAGGGAGTTTCGGTTGGCCATCCGGGCATTAGGCGTCAAGGACGAAGTGACGTGTCATCGTGTTCGAGGAATGGGGTAGATAATTGAAAGCAATTATTAAATCAACCAATTTGAAAGCTAGAGCGCGAACAAGTATTAAGTGAAGGGCATATTTTTATCAACTTATTTTCAGATTTTTGATTTTTACACAATATTTTATACTTTAACCTTTTGGGACTCGCTTAGTTCTGAATCACTCATGCAGTCTCGCCTCCGTTGTGTAAGACAAGCGTGCTTTTTTGATAGTGTTGTACTTTTTACAACGGCGCGAGTTCCCGATGGCTAGCTTCATCTTTATAATTTAAATTCCTTTTTTTTTTTCTTGTTCTTAGATTTCAGTGGATATTACAATATTCTTTATTCTGAATTTATTAACAAGTAATAAATATGATAGCATAATATCGAAAGCACCCCAAGTTAGTTGACTGGTCTGACATGACATTTTTGGCACATTTAGTGCCAGAAAAAGAGAAACAATCCACAATGCCAGACTTTCCAAATTTCAGACAGATTTTTTGTGACCAGAATCGGCAGAATATGAGTCACAGAAATTAGACGATTTTCTACAAGTGTGTTACTCGCGATGCGACTGTAAGAGCGGTTAAAGATTGGACTCGGAAAAAATGCGACACTTTGTTTTGAGTGTAACTTTTAATAAAAATTTGGGTAATATTAGTCTAGAGTGTTATCAAAGACTAATTAAGACGTCACTGTAGAGCTCATTCGAGGGACCACTTCTAGTACTGCATTTGGTCCCTCGGTACCCAAGTTTGGCGTTTAGATTTTTTATTGTGATGACCTACATTTTTATACACCTTCTATTGCAGTTGCCTATGGTTACGAGTCAATGTTTGAAATCTAGACTAACATTTGAAAAGGGCGTAACTGCCAAAATTTATTCCTTTTGATTCTTCGTCTACATATATAGCTTCATATGTGGAAGAAGAATCAGAAGAAATAAATTTTAGCTGTTACGGCCTTTTCAAATGTTAGTCTAGAAATGATGCCTTCAACATTGTTTTGATACGTAAGTAGAAAAATCAAGAAAAATCGAGTTTTTGTTCAAAAAATCATGTATGACCAAATTGGAAACGCCTGGAGAAGCAGGAATAACATTATATGAGAATGAGAAAGCTTCATTAACATCAAACAGCCTAATTTTGGCCGAGAATAACAGATAATAATCGGCGTTATACTTCATATCTATAATATACCTAATATCGTTGACTACAAATCGATAACATATTATAATTCGTAGATGGATATTTTGAATAGTCCATTGTTTGGTGTTTAAACTTAAGAAGGCAAAATTAAAGGTAAAAATAATTTTCAAATTTTCTTAAAGTGCTGATTGGAAAATATAAGCATGTTTCCTCTCAACATTATTATACCAATTTCGTTACTGAAGAAAATGTTATGGATTATGAAGTTATGCATGAATAAGATAGTTGGATATTTATAGATCTATAGACAAAGCGCGGTCTTTCGTTTTCATGCTATGGAACCATTGTAAGCAAATAAAAATGAACCATTACAGTTGTAGTCAGTTTACAATTCAACGTTTTATAATTTTAAAGCTTACTAGGCTAATTTATGGAAATATTCGCATTCCCATTTCTGTCCTCTTCATAAAATTCATTGGTCTTCGGTGCTGCTCTGTTAAGTACAAGACGTATCAAAATATGTATGAACGCGCATTTCCAGTGAGAGAACTAAAACTCATTGATGTGAAACTAGGATCCATAATCACGAATAATAGCGGGGATCAAGTAGAATCAGCCTGGTTGGCTCCCAGATGCGTGCGCCCCTATTTGGATGGACGATTTTACTCCGATAAGCACAGTCGCTGGAAGTTTTGGACGTACACTTGACGATTTCACAAAACTATACGGTGGGAATATATGAATAACATAAAATGCAAAGTGCTATAAAGTGCGTCTGATATTACATTGATATTCTGAAACTCTTTTATCATCCTGGTCTTCATCCCTGAAATTGAAAATGAATAATAAGTTAGTTTTAGAATGAATTCTGTTTTCTTTTTGAATGTTACGTAAATGTTATGATTTTCCAAACAACCATCAAGTAGCCTAAGCAACAATGAGGAAATATTAGTTGCTCAGTTTTTTTTTAACAAAGCAAGGTTACTTTAAGATATGGTTATGCACAAGATGAATACAGTAGTAGGTGCTCCAACCTGCCAAGTTTGTGGAAGAGAAGACGGCGGGGTGAAAATTCATTTTCAGTGCAAAACGTAAACAAACTCGCTGGCTCTCCCATACTAAAATGCAAAATGGCTGAATCATGAATTTGGCAGATTGGAACACCTAGTGGTGTATTCATCTTGGTTATGCAATTTTTTGTTCCAGTACTTCATGAGCGCAAAAATATCGGGCTGTTGTATGGGACATGGGCTTCGATAAATGCATTGTAGATTGGATTAAAGAAATGTTAACAAAAAGAGAAATATCAGCTAACCTTGGAAACTCTCACATTAGTGTTAGAGCAATCAAAGGTGCCCACAAGGAGGCGTATTATCACCTTTATTGTGGTCTTTAATAGTAGATGATCTTCTCAAATACCTTATAGCCCAGGGCTTCGAAGTAATTGGTTTCGCTGACGATATTGTCATAATAGTACGAGGCAAATACAATGACATTATCGCCAACAGAATGCAAACTGCTTTAAACTATGTCTCCACATGGTGCGATAGAGAAGGATTGAGTGTAAATCCGTCCAAAACCACTATTGTGCCCTTCACGCGTAGGAGGAAATTCTCACTAAACAACATGATATTGAAAGGTACACGATTGGAACTTTCAAATACAGTCAAATTCCTTGGCGTAGTTCTTGATAGCAAACTTAACTGGAACATGCATTTAGAACACGCCATTAATAAAGCGACAAATACTCTAAGGATTAGTAAACGAACTTTTGGTAGGACTTAAGCCGAAAATGATCCATTGGATATATTCAGCTATAGTAAAACCAAGAATTACCTATGGTTCGTTGGTCTGGTGACCAAAGACGACAGAGAAGAATGCTCAGATGAAGCTCGAAAAACTTCAACGATTAGCGACTATCTCAATTACAGGTGCAATGAGCAGTACACCATCGAGTGCACTAAATGCTTTACTGTACATGCTTCCTCTGCATCAAATTGTACAATTAGAAGCTGAAAAGATTGCCTTGAGGATCAGAAGATCCGAAAACCTCTTAGGAGGTGACCTTAAGGGTCATCTTAGCATTCTAAAAAACTTCAGTATAAACTCCCTAGTAATAAACAATGAGGACTGGATGGAGAAAAAATACAACTTCAATAGACTATTCAAAGTAATTGATCCTGGGCGCAATACATGGTTCAAAATTGAACAACCATGTGGGAGCAGGAGTTACTGGCCCTGGGATAGACATATCGATTCCCATGGGAAGTTGGCCATCCGTATCCCAAGCGGAAGTTCACGCAATTCTAGAGTGTTCTGTAATATGTTTGCGTAGGAACTACAGACACTCAAATATATGCATAATGTCCGACAGCCAAGCAGCTTTGAATGCTCTGAAGTCGGCAACATGCACTTCAAAACAAGTTTGGGAATGCATTCAGTCCCTCCAAAATTGTCTTGTCGGAACCAAGTCAATCTATATTGGGTTCCAGGACACTGTGGAATAGATGGTAACGAAAAAGCCGATATGCTGGCGAGACTCGGATCATCAAGTCGGTTTACAGGACCGGAACCTTTTGCAGCTTACCAACTTCTTCTCTTCGTATGGAGCTGAAGGTATGGGAATCTATGAAAATAGAAACCAATTTTAGGAACGCAACTAATGCCAGGCAATCGAAACGTTTTATCACTCCGAATGTTTCCATGACTCGCAACATCTTAGAATTATCTAAAAGAGACCTAAGCCCAAGCAGCACAAATTGTTTCACTTCTGAAAATTTCACTGTGTTGAAACTATTCGGAAAGAAACAATCTTTGCGTATGTGCCATCAAATATAACTATCTTGCAAGCTAAAAAGCGCAAGAGGTGGAGCCTACGGAAACATCCTTCGATTACAGTAAAATTGCAATAAAGTTGCAAAATACTACAGCGGCAAAGAAATAAATATAAATACAAAACTGGATTCGATCCATGAATCTTGTAATTGATAGTTCTTCACTCTACCACGTCACCATTCAACACTTCGAATAGACTGCATGTTGACTCGCAATCAAAACCACATGATTATGAAGTTTTGGATCCAGGTTTCCTGTTACTTGATTGCACCATCACAGGAAAAAAATGTGAGTTGTCAAAACGTTGAACGATGCTAAATTAAACATGAAGACACATTCAACTTATCTGCAACTCAATTTAAACAAACAATAAAATTTTGAAAGACGCATTGATGTTACATGGTGATAAATATGCAACTTAATGATTTTGTTTCGTGTTTGCAACATGAAGTGCAGTATTATTTGTTTGTTTGTTTCCAAATGTCAAACACGTACTGCATTGCAATTTTAATGAAACATTGATCACAATTCGAACGTTTTTGACATCTTGATGCAACTTTTTCGTGCTTTGATGTTTTTCCAACGCCTTTAATGAAACTGAATAGGAACAAGAAGCTTTTAGGAAGATGTTGCGTGTGCTACTTGGGCACTTATACGGGTCTCATTACAGGTCATTGTCCGAGTCGATATCATTTGAAGCTTATAGGGAAACTTCAGAATGATCTATGTCGCTTCTGCGACATAGAAAAAGAAGATTCGGAGCATCTGTTATGCCGTTGTCCGGCAATTTTTCGAACAAGACAAAAGTTCTTCACCAAGGGGCTTATAGAACCACTTGAGCTTGGTAGAACAAATCCCAATTCGGTGGTGCATTTCATTCGAAAAGCTGAGCCGTGTTGGGGAGAAGCTGTTAGTCAAACAATGACGATCACTTCCAATAGCGATACGCCATAATGACATAGCAAGAAAAAAGGGGAATATATTACAATAGATCGTAAAAATGGTCGCAGTGATAAAAATACCCGACAAGGAAAAAAAAAAAAAATGGGACATGAACGTCTTAATTAGTCTTTGGTGTTATGTTTTTGTGTGCAAAGTTTTATCGCAATCTGTCAAGTAGTTTTCAAGATGCATTCGAAACAAGAAGAGCTACGCCAGCAAATCTTGGGCGCGGTGTTCGATAATCCTGGTCAGTCGCACAGATTGATCGGCTGATTGATCGGCAAATGGCTTGGAATCCACCATTCCACCGTGTCCCGCGTTGTGAAGATGTTCCAGGAGAAGAAGACCATCGAGTGGCGCGCTGGAAGCGGCCGAAAACCGAAAACAGAATACCCAGAGAAAGCGCGGAAGATAAGGCAGAATAACCCGAACCTTTCCACCCGATACGTGGCCAAAAAGTCTAATTCGTCGAAGTGGTTCGTCCAGCAGACCATGAAGCGGGCTGGGCTACGTGTTTTTAAGGTCAGGAAGGCGTTTTTTTTACAGCTTCCGCACATTGTGGCCAAATTACGTGGGCGGAAGCTGTACCGTGAGTGGCTGGTCAAGCCAGGCTGCTTCGTCATGGACGACCAAACAAATCCCCGGCATCGAGTTTTTTGTCAGTACGTCCCGCATGGAGGTTCCGTAATAGTTTCGCAATAGCAAGATGGACAAACTCGCGAAGAAGTACCTGTTGTGGCAGGCGATCTTCGAGTACGGTACAGCAAGCCGTTCGTTACAACCGGCACCATAAACGGGCAGATTTATCAAGAGGAATGCTTGCTGCCCTTCCTCCGCTCTCACCATGGTCCCACGCCATTACGCCAAGCCTGTAATGGATTGGTACGAAACGAATGGCGTTAATGTGGTCCCGAAGGAGGCTAACTCGCCAAATACATCAGAACTTTGTTCGATCGAAAAGTTTTATGGCGATAATGAAGAAGAAGTTGAAGAAAAGCGGACAAACATTCAAAACCGATGAAGCTTTGAAGAAAAACTGGGAGAAATTGTGGAAGGAAGATGGGCAATTCAATAAATAAATTATGCCAAAACATAGCTAATATATAATTATTTAATTCGTGAAAACTTGAGAAGTATCCGATTTAAAATGAATTTTTGGTGATCATTTTTGTGTGTCTCATTTTTTCCGAGTCTAAACTTTATTCACAGTACATTAGCAAGTCAAGAATTACCACAACTTCAACTCGCTTCCAAAAACTAATTTTTAAATCAAGTTCAATCTTTTGTAATCGAAGTGAAGGTGAGGTTTCCGCGGATGTAGTTTAGCCATACTGGTTCCCAGAGATCGGTTTTAAAGGGACAAAGATTCCAAGCCCATTTTTTGGCGTAATTTCTTGCGTTTCGAGTTTTGGAAATGCTTACAACGTTCTGTAATAAAAATCCCAATTTTGTCACTCCACCTTTGAAGGATTCTGTATGCATTTTTGACAAGAAATAATTGGTACCGTGAATAAATTTTGCCTTTCAAAGGCATAATCTGATTCGTATTTGTGAAATAGTTTTTTTTTATGTTTTTATTAAAGAGACTTTTCACAAAAAGTAGTGGCAGCCCTGCGGACCATATACTTTTCCGTACACTAACCAGTCCTGGGAGGAGTGTTCATGATCATTCTCATGGATTTATTTTGATGATGAATTTTTGCTCCGTTCTCCCAGACATACCATATTTTATATCAAAGAAGATAATTTGCTTGTAGCATGTAGCTTACCTCGCAGAGATAAAGACGACCAACGGTTAATCAGCGAGTACAAGAGGTTCAACAAAACGCAACACTATAACAATTTTTTATCAACCCGTTGCTTTAAAATAAGCTTGTTGTCTAAAGTCAAGCCAAGATAGCCGGCCTCATTGGCCCAATCCACTGTGGTGCCATTCCCAAGTAGCACATTGTTAACATAAGTGCTGTCCAATGAGCAGCTCGAAGTAGCTCGAAGTTGTTCCCGTCCTGCTCGTTCTTTTTTGTCAACAAATGGGCATGAGCAGGACAGGGAGAAACTTCGAGCTACTTCGAGCTCTCATTGGACAGCACTATATAGACGAATCCAAGTAAAAATAAGAAAAAGACAAACGACGGTGTTAACTTTGACAGATCCTACAGCACAGCAGAGGAATATAATTTTATAATGCTTATATGTAATAAATTCTAGACGAAATTCGATTAAAATCTGATTGATGTATGATACGGAGAAAGTTCCGAACTGTATGATGGACACATTTTTGGAAAATATGCGAAAAATTGAGATAAGCTTCCAAATATGTAATTCAGAACTTTTTCCGTACCCTACATCAATCAGATTTTAATTACAATTTGTCTAGAATTTATTATAAGCATTTTAAAATGATCTTCCTATGCTGTGCTGAAGGATCTGTCAAAGTTAACACCGTCGTGTGTCTTCTTCTTATTTTTACTTGGATTCGTCTATTTGGTTGCAGCAACTTAAATGCGACCGAATTCGGTCACATATAATCTCCAACAACTAACTGTGCTAGGCTAAAATACCCAATAGTCAATCACTATTTCTTTGCTTACTCAAAGTCTGTACTTTATTTCACTTACCTCAAGTGTACATTCGAAAGCTTCTGAATCAGTTTTCAAGCGAAGATTGGTCCAATCGCAAAAGAATCCATCATTGTGGCCTAAAATGATACCTCCAATTGGTCGGGGTTCAGCCAAATCACACCAAGCGCCATCGAAAAATTACCGATTTTTCTGCTCAAACTTTCGTTTAGCAGATTTAATTGATCGCAAATCACATCGAATATCCCTCAACCCCATAACTGAGGATGTCCTACTGCAAATGTATGCTTAAATTGATATGAAACTATTTCCGTTGTCCTTGTACGAACAAAAAATCACAAGTCAGTCAAAAAGCCGCTTGGTGCAGTTTGGCTGAACCCCGACCAATTATTGGTGCAGTGTACTGTGAGTGTTATGTTGAGACTGTCGTTGCTTTATTCAAGATCATATTACATAAGGTACCAGGTAATAGAGAACACATTAAATGAATACTAAAACGGATTGCCGCCGCTTCCTTTTCGATTTGCGGGTAGTTGCGCTCCGCAGGACTCAATGATTTCATACACACTTAAAATAAATCGCAGATTTCTGTAAAATTTCACCGAAATCTCAACAGCAGAACTGTTCGGTAAAATTTTTACAGATTTTTTGGTGGTTTTGACAGTTGAACAAAGGAAAATGCCGCAGAAAATCGGTGAAATAATTACCGAACAAATCTGCTGTTGAGATTTCGGTGAATTGAAGCAAAATTCACCGAAATCTGTGAAATGATTTAAGTGTATACGCTACTGGTTTTCCACGCTGTAACAGTACCGCTCCCATCGCCTTGGAGCTAGCGTCAACCGACAACGTGACAGGTGCATTAACATCATAAAACGCTAGTATGGGTGGAGAAATAATCATGTTTTTGATTTGTTCAAACGCTTCATTTTGTTCTACACCCCATACCCAAGCAACATCTTTCACCAACAGTGCTCGCAGTGGTGCTGTTATATCGGACAAATTCTTGATGAACTTACCTAGGTACGTAATCATTCCTAGCGCCCGCTGTAGTTGTTGCTTGTTTACCGGAATCGAAAGCTTACGAATCGCTTCTAGTTTTTCGTCGTCCGCCTGTAATCCGTTCGTAGATATAATGTGTCCAAGGAATTAGGTCGATGCTTGATCGTAGATGCACTTTTCCCGGTTCAGTTTTAAACCTGCCTTATTGATCCTGCTGATTACCGCATCAGTAATCTTCATTAATTCGGTTGAGTTCCTGGCGTGGATCAATATATCATCCATTGAGCACTCTACGCCGTCGATATCTCCAACTAAACCTTGCATAACGTTTTGAAAAATTTCGGGAGCAGAGGCCAGACCAAATGGCAGTCGCTTGCAACAATACCGTCCCCATGGAGTTCCAAAAGTGAGGTATTTAGATGTGCGTTCCGTAACCTGTATCTGCCAAAATCCTCTTTTGCAATCCAAAATCGTGAACCTCTTAGAGCCTTTGAGGCGTGCCACTATTTCTTCTATAGTTGTAAGCGGATGATGTCTCCTCAGTATGTTTTGATTAACTTGTGACGGGTCGATACAGATTCTTAATTTCCCCTTTTTCCGAACCAACACCATGGCATTAACAACAGGAGTCGGCTCATGTATCTTAGCTATCACGCCAAGTGCTTCCATGCAGGACAGTTCCTTTCTTACTTCATCTCGAATGCTATGGGGAACATTCCTCGAAGGTCGAATTTCCCAAGATGGAGCATCTACCAGATCAATATCATAAACGAAGTCACGCAAACATCCTAGGCCGTCATAAATATCGCTATCTGTTACTCCGACCGTATTAACTCTGGCGATCAAGTCGAAAGCTAGGCATGTTTTTCGACCTGACACTGGCGTGATATTTTCTTTCACGATTTTAAAGGTAATTGGTTGAGACCTACCTTTGACGAGGCAAATGGAGGAGATTTCGCCGATCACGGGAATTCGCTGACCGTTGTACGTCACCAGGTTCTTTGTTGCCGAAGACTCAATGGCTACTGGAAGTTTTTCGACAATACTTGCGGGTAGCACATTACACTGGGCGCCAGTATCCAATTTGACCGATAATTTTCTTCCTTTCATGTATATGGTTTCAAACCAGTCATCCTCATGCTGATCTTCCAGTGCATGAATGTAGAACTCTTCAGCGTCTGTTTCTTCACGTTGGCTCACTTGTTCCGTCACTTCACTAACGTTTTTATTCAACCTCTTCTTTGCTTTGCACATAACCGCAAAGTGTCCTCTCCACCCACAAGCGTTGCAGGTTTTGTCATACGCTGGACAAGCACCCCTTTTATGCTTCCGTCCACAACGATTGCACTCGTAAGCCTCTTCCCGACGATGTTTCGGCTCGTCTTGTCGTTTCATTGATTTTAGCACTTCCACTTTATCTTCTTTATTCAATTCCTTTGTTTGAATCGAGGTGAGTTCAAAGTTTCTGCACAGTTCGATTGTTTTTTGAAGCGTAAGATCGTCGTTGAGTAACTGGGGTACGATTTTAGTGAATCGTGTTCTAACTATTAACTTATCTTTGACAAGCGAATCGTGCAATACACTGAACGCGCATTTTTTTGCCTGTTCACGAACACGGGTGACGAACACGTCAAAAGCTTCTTCTTCCAACACTCAATATGAAACTGGATATTTTTTCATGGTTTTAGTTTCATAGGCTATGAACGATCCTCGGTACCCAGAAATGTGATCGGTACTCAGTACGTAATTTATTTTTGTCACATTTTAGAACACATTTTTCATTGCTTCCATAGCAACATTTTTGAATTGTTTTTTCAGTAAACAAAAACAACTTTCACCGATCAAAGCCTAATCAAAGCAAGGAATATTTGAAATTCGTTTTTAATTTTATTTATTTTTTATATATTTTTAAAATTAATCCAATTTCATAAACTTCCAGGTGAATATACGTAATAAATGCGTAACTGGATGATATGGTTGCAGTTGCTATTCGACGAGAAAAAAAGAAATGCTTGGACTATAGATTCTAGAGCGACGACGAGCTTTCAACTTCACAACAATCTCGGTCCCAATTTTTCGAAATATTAGGGCCACTTTCCCCTTAGCACTCACTTGTCACCTCATACTGTACGGTTTGGAGTCTACGGTTTTGGATCCCGCATCGAAAATCGTCTTAATCATTCACACTAGAGCAGCTATCTTCTAGCACTTTTTTGTCGTCTAATATGAATTGGCTGGGATCAACGGTTATGAATCCCCTTCTAGAAAATCGTCCTCACTCCAGCACATAATCGAGTTTCCTACGATAACCGATAACGGGGTCACGAATAATCGGTACTTTTAACACCGACGAACCGACGTGTCACTGGCGCTCTCTGATTGTCCCACGCTTTTTAACGGTCATTCGCTTTAGCGGGCGATCGCTCTTGTCAAATGAGCTAAGACACAACTCCGCTGCAATGTTAATACACGTAGGTTGGAGGCTAAGCTACGAAAACTTCACGAGCCATTATGGGGGTGGTGGTAGTGTTCGATGATTTTTCATCATGGCGTCGTGGGCAGTGAAGTATCGGAGCACTCAATAAAAGCCAACCTGTCGGTAGTACAGTAATCCACAGAAGACCGCATTTATTATCTCGCCTACTTAGATATCTAAATTCAAATTCAAATTCATCTGAAGTAACCCTGTAACGCATACCTGTTCTAGGATACTACAACTCCTCCTTTTCTTAAATGTCCTGAACTGCATCTAAACGGAAGTCATTCAAATATCCTGGTTGTCGAATACTTCGTTGAGGTTTCGCTGCGGCGGAACCGCCAAGTCCGCTGTGGGTTGCGACCCCAATGGTTGGTTATTACTTGAAAGTAACTGTGGAGATGATGACTGAGATTCACTGTTGATTCCTGAAGTCCTTGTATGTGGTAACGATATATTTTGATCGGCTAGATTTGCTTCCGTTGCCATGTGTTTCAAGTGAGCTACGTTTCGATGAAATGTCCTTCCGGTGTCCTTACATCTTAAGGTTGCGTCGGGTCCGTTTCGTTGGATGACCTCCAGTTCTTCAGGGCTGAAATTGCTGGAAAGCTTGGTTTCTTTGTTAATGCGTTTAGCAAACACAGTATTTCCCACTTTTATCAAGCTCGGCCTAACTTGACGACGGTTGTCGCTATATTCGGCTCCTCTCACTTTTCTCTCGCGATCTCTATCCATTACTTCTTCAGTCAACATATTTCTAGTCGAAGGCATTATGGGAAGCTTGTCACGGAGTACTCTTCCAAACATCAATGCGAAGGGAGTAACGCCGGTGGTTGAATGAGGGGTTGAATTGTACATCAAAAGATACATTCTCAAATCCCATATCCAGTCGGAATTAAGTGTTTCCTGACTAATCTGTAAGCGTTTCTTCAGAGCCCTATTTGCTCTTCCTACTTCTCCATTTGCTTGCGGCCAATAAGGGGAGGTTTGAATCAACTCTATGCCGAATTCATCACCAAATTTACTCAGTGCTTCGCTTACAAACTGCGGCTCATTATAAGTATTCATCGATTCCGGAATGCCGTATCGACAAATAGTTCCATGAAGAGCCTGAATTGTCAATTTAGCCATAACTTCACGCATAACAACTACCTCTACAAGCCGACTGAAATAATCAACGAGTACAAACAGGTTGTGCCTCGATGGTAATGGGCCCATAAAATCAGCAGCAATGTGGGTCCATGGTTTCTCAGGCATTTTTGTTCGGATAAGAGGTTCTGGAGGTACTAGAGCAGACACCAGAGTGCACTCTCTACAACTTTTCACATATTTTTCGGCTTGCTTGTCCATATTTGGCCTCCACACCTTCTGTCCTAATCGTCTTTTCATCGCCACTATTCCTGTGTGGCCCTCATGAACCAATTATGGTGCTGTAACAACTCTGGGATAACAATTCTTTCTCCACGAAGTAAAACATCCTCCAACACACAAAGTTCAGAAGCATGAAGCTTGAAAACTAATGCTTGTTTCGACCAATCTTTTCCTTCGAGTGCCCTAATTACCCCGCTGATAGTATCATCTTCCCTAGACTTTTCTCGAATATCTTCAAGTTGTGTGGCAATTGGTGTGGAAGTGTTCGCTATAAAATGCATATAATTGTCATTTTCGATGTCGAAAGGTTGCGGTTCGGACAGTGAGAGTCGCGAGAGAGCATCAGCTAAATTAGTGACCCCTGGTTCGTGGACTATATCGTAGCTATAGGACTGTAACCGTAACACCCAACGTTCCAAACGAGCACAGGGCTTTGATCGTGGACTGAACAGAAACATAAGTGGCTTACAGTCAGTGATTAATTTGAAACGGGTTCCTTGGAGGTATAAACTGAAACGGTCAACTGCCCAAACGATGCCCAAGGCCTCTTTTTCCGTTTGGAAGTATTTGCGTTCCAAATCGGTCAATGACTTACTTGCGTATGCAATCACTCTGCATTCTCCATGTTTGTTTTCCTGTAGCAGCACAGCCCCAAGACCAGAAGGACTGGCATCGGTTATCAAAATAGTTTGATCTCTGACATCGAAAAAACCCAGATGACTGATTTTGCAGAGGGTTCGTTTTATCTCCTCAAAAGCATTTTTCTGCTTGGACGTCCACTCGAATTTAATGCCTGTTCTCAACAGAGCTCGAAGTGGGTCTGTTTTGGACGCCAAGTGGGAATGAATCTTCCCACATAAGTAACCAGGCCGAGAAAACTTCTTAGCTCCGCTGTGTTAGCTGGTTCACGACACTGTTGAAGAGCCAGAATTCTGCTTTTTATTGGTCTGATTCCTTCAGCTGAAAGTTCATGGCCCAAAAATTCTAACTTGTCCATGTTGAATAAGCATTTTGCCATATTCAATAGAACCCCATATTGCTCTAAACGCTCCATCAAAGCTTTGAGTCGTCGATCATGTTCTTCTTGAGAACGATATATTTATATAATTTATTAGATATTTTTATAGATTATGTTTAGCACAGTTTAGCACAATTTACCTGAACAGGCCATATTTCGTTATAAAGGTAGTGATTTCGCGGGATTTTTCGGACAACTCTAGTTGGTGGTAAGCTTCTTTAACATCTAATTTGGAAAATTTTACCGCCCCACCAAGGCTTCCCAGCAACTCCTCAATAAGGGGCAATGGGTGAGATTCTCGTAGAACAGCCTGATTCGCTCGCCTCATGTCGACACAAATTCTTACTTCTCCAGATCCTTTCAAGATAGGTACCATTGGTGATACCCAAACAGAAGGGCCGTCCACCTTCTCGATGATGTCTTTATCCAGCAATGCCTTTAATTTATCATGAATTCTTCCCTCCAGAGCAATTGGTGCACGCCTGTAACCTTGCTGTATTGGTTGGATCGCACCATTGATGGGGATTTCAACAATAACCCCTTTAATTTTCGGAAAACTGGTAGGGCTAAGCTCGGTTGATGCAATATCGAAACCAACTTTGAGAACTTCCAGTTCCTTGGCGGTCTTATCGCCAAGCAGATTACGTTGACCTTGATCCACAATATAGAACGTTGCTTTAACTTCTTTAGATCCTGCCTTAATCGTTGTACGAAACATTCCTGCCATTTTCATTGGCTTATTAGTAGCATAAGCCGTCAAATTACGGTCGACCTCTTCAGCATACGCAGTAAACTTCATACCCTCATTGTTCACCTTCCGCCATGTTTCTGCAGTAATAACGTTAGCGTCAGCACCGGAATCTATAATCATCGGAATCTTAACGCCTCCCACGATGAACTCGAATGTATTCTTTCCCATGGCGTAGAAAATCTCATCATTCCATTTATCGCTCCGGTCGTCTTCCACTAAGCGTACACGTTTCGGTTTAAACCCATCGTAGCTGGAGCTAGCTCGTTTCATACAACGGTTTGCATAATGACCTTTCTCACCGCATTTCATACACTTTGAGTTTCGTGCACGACAAACTGAATCTCCTTTGAAATGCCCTCTTTGGCCACATGCGAAACAGGCCTTGGCCGCTGTACGGTTATCTTTGTAAAGATTTCGTTCATTTGTGCTGGGCGCGCGGTATGCCTTACCAGGAACTTTGAAAGCACTACTAGAGCTTTGATGAGGATGATTGGTGGTAGAAGGGAAGTTCACGTTAAGAGGACGCTTGAATATCTTATTCATACCTAAGATGAAACGAATAAATCGAAACGAACAAAAAAAACTTAATAATTCCCAACCCATAGGGCTAAACAATCAGTAATGTGCCTAGCATTTTTTTTTAAATGGCATACCTCCTCCATATTCAACCGGAGTTCGATCCATTTCCTTAACCTGTTGATGAACGTCCGCTATAGTGGTCCCAAGAGTTACAATTTCCTCCAGTGACATATCTTTCGCCAAAATTTGTCGGCGAAGATCCGATGATCTGCAAGCTTCCACAATTTGTTCGACGATTCTATCATCACTTTCGCGGGAATCGTACCTGTCGAATTCGCAGCGTTTGCCTTGGATACGCAACCGCAATACGAAATCTGCAAATCTTTCATCCGCCTTCTGGGTTATTTGGCGAAACAAATGACGTTCGTAATTTCTGTTACGCATTGGCTCAAAATGTTCATCAAGCCGCTGAATTGCCACATCATAGTAAGGGGGATCAGCAAGAACACGAGAAAATTCATCTACCCCAGGAAGATGGTCAAAAATCTCTTGTATTTCGGAACCAGCTAGATAGAGCATCTGAGAACGTTTTTCTAGTTGCGAGATGATTCCACACGCGTCGAAGTATGTTTGAAGTTCTCGCTTCCATTTTTGCCACGCGGTAGGCAGTTGGGATCGATCCGCTCCAAGCACAAATGGCTTCACACGATGCATTGACGATTCCATCCTATTTAAATATTACAATTGTATCCATACACAAAACGAAACCATCAAGCTTGATAGGAAGGATGAATGGAAAAGTGGAAAGTTGCTGGTTCTTTCAAAATTATTAACAATTCGTTTCCATTGCCAGATACCACGAAATATATGTATATATATTATCAATGATACACCTTAATTACTGCTTGGTTACCTAGAAAATATTTAATTCTTTCGTGTTCAAATCAATTATCAAGTATTAACCACAATTATTGTATATCTTTGTTTTTATTTTCACATGCTTTTCAAGATGCCTTTTCCTGCATTCCATCCCATAGCACACAGTTGCTCTCCCAATGCATTTTTTTTTAATAGCACACAGTTGCTCTCCCAATGTTTTTTTTTCAATAGCACAGTTGCTCTCCAATTATGTATTTCATTTTCCATTAGCACACAGTTGCTCTCCGAATGTTTTTTTTCAGTAGCACACAGTTGCTCTCAAGGCAAAACTGCCACCCCTTCATAGCACACAGTTGCTTTCCAATGTACATCAATCCATAGCACACAGTTGTTTCCATATCTGCCAAATATTGACAATTTATCACCGTAGCACACAGTTGTTTCCAAGACTGGATTGTCACGTCTCCATAGCACATAGTCGCTATCCAAGTACACAAACATTTCGTTTGTCTTTCCACCCCACTCATTTTATTCAATTACTTTTCTCCGACACGTTATGATTCAACAGTAAATTACTCTTCTTATTCCGGTCGACCTATACTATTATACACATTCGATTATTGAACTGCACTCGTTATCCTGCCATGTAACGGCTTTTTATTTTCATATTTTACCGTTTTATCCCAGCAGTGACTTGAAAACAAATAACTGTTTCTGATGTAACACTTACATGTGTGAGTATTGGTTCGGGATAGAAAAACATTTCGTCTTAGTAGATAGGGGAACTTGCTCACTGCTTATTTTTGCTACAGACGGTTGCATAAGTGAAATAAACTTACCTTCGAGTGTATATATTTCTCTCATGTTGAATGATTAAATGGGCAGCGGTATAAACAAAACTGTAAAATTTCCCTGAAAAAAAAACTGATATTCCTTTGGGAGATACCGTTATGATATCTATCACAGAGAATAAGCAAACATTAACAACAACACAATTACAACCGCTACAAAGTCGACGGCAAGATGGGAATGACATTTCTCACCCCACTGTTAAATTGATGGAACATAGTTTTGTGCTTGCGTGTGTAAAGCACGTTTTGCAGTGTTACCATGGCAACAGAAACGAATAAATGGGCAAAGATTTCTTTTTTTGATTTTCAAGGCACTGATTTCCATCCATCCTCCTCAATTAAAACACTCCCACATATGCGTTTGCACGTGGTTTTGCATAATTTCCATTTGTTCTTAGATTCTACTCTCCTACCTCAAATTCCAGTTGTTCAACTCCCACGTTAGCAAGATCACCACACGTTGTGATATAATTCAATTCACTATGATCAATTAAATAAAATATTAAGCACAATGAGGAGTTTTTCACCTCGTCGCCAATGAAGTATCGGAGCACTCAATAAAAGCCAACCTGTCGGTAGTACAGTAATCCACAGAAGACCGCATTTATTATCTCGCCTACTTAGATATCTAAATTCAAATTCAAATTCATCTGAAGTAACCCTGTAACGCATACCTGTTCTAGGATACTACAGGCAGCAAATTTGAATTATTTTCTATGGGGTGACACGTCGGTTCGTCGGTGCTTTTAACGCAACAGAATTATCGCTCTTCACTGTCTCGGTCTTCAATATATCGCTCCTGATAGGCCAGAGATTCACCAAGTTTCATCATCTATGACCATGTGTTTAATTATTTGCACGAGAATAACGGCACTATTCTGCGATAGAAACTCGAGATACCATACACCTTTGGTCTTATTTTATCTTGTTTAGGGAATATAGCACTCCTAATGAATGTTTCCTGTACCCTGCACGCTATTCAAAAATTCCTGGCTTTGTCAAGATGTTCTTGTGATATTTTAGTAGCGGGAAATCAGTTGAAAAATATATCAAAAGCAATGGGTTTTGGGTGGTATTCTCGATCCATCCACCCCGTTTTTTTTAATTTGTATCCCCACACATGTTGGATCCTTATGGCAATATTATTACAATTTTGCGGAATGAATGCACTATTCGGCGCTTTTCCAAATAGGTCCAGCAGACCATTTCATAAGCTAGGTTTAACTTACATATAAACTGCCGTAAAATTTTAGTCTCAATAGTCATTTATTATGGACTCAATTTCCAAATGTTATTTGGAAATGACGGAGCTTTTGGATGAATTCATAGAGCAATTTTAGGGTAATTAAAACGCATTATCTGAGAGAATAGAATTCCGATAGTCAGAAGAAATCCAATTGAAATCCAAAAAGCCATTGTGTTCCCTGCGTTTCTACATGGAATAAACGTCGTTCTTCACATTCAGCTTTGTTGACGCCAAAGATAAGAAAAACAGATTTAAATACGAGGATATTCACATTAGTAACAATGTGCGATGTGGACCGAACTGTTAAAAAGACTGATTCTTGCATTTAATCCAACTTTTTTGCAGCACAAGGCATCATTACCAGCAGTCGACGATCATTGACGAATATGTAAATTTATCCTAATAATCGTATAATCAATGGTCCCAGCTTGATCTATTGAAACTATCATTTATTCTAAAAGCATCAAAATGGAGTACATCGGTCTAAAACAGAACAAAAGCATTATTAATATGTATGTTGAATAAAATATATGTCAGATTAAATATTTATATTCAGCAGCAGTCTCCTTTTTCTTCAAACGGGTTCAGTTGCGAAAGTAAAACTAGGAAAACAAACATTCTTTTTCTGTTGATTGGTGACGACCTCGTTACTAAGTAACGAAAAACCAAGGGCGAAACATTGAGAGAAAACGTTTGGAATGCAAGGTAAGTCAATTTCGTAAAACTTTTGGGTACCAGCAGTTTGTACTAATGGAACCATAAAATGAGTACTAATTTGCACTGACCGCAACATCTTGATAATTATATCTATGCTTCTTCTTTCTGCATAATTTTGTTGAAGTGATATCGCTCATACTTTGTACATGATTTTGGGGTGAAATATTCGTTGAATTTTTGCACTATCACATCTATGTCATCTTCTTGATAAGGCCTCAGTCCGAAGGTGTCGAAAATTCTAACACAATCGACGCCGATCGCACTTAGTAGCGTTGCTGCTTGAACTGCACTTGGTTTTGCATCCAACTGTGTTGCAACTGAAAACCACTTGAACTGAACCAGGTTCTCCACTGGTCCGTCATATTGTCACCCAACACTAACGGCTTCGGCGGTTTAAGGCCGGCAGCACTGTCCGCCATCTTGAGAATTTTTCCGATTTTTTTCACACTTATTTCAGGATATTTTCGCCGTTCTCTTCACCTTGTCCTTCCGGAAGGACATCCGGCACTCATCGGACTCACGTATTGGTAATTTCGTCGCGATTATGAACACAACTTTTAATGAATTCGACCAAACTTGAAATTTGCCGCTTGAAATTTGCTTCTGATACCATGTGAGTGTTATGTTGAGACTGACTTTACTTTATTCAAGATCATATTACATAAGATATCAGGTAATGGAGTACACATTAAATGAATACTAGGCATTCTATTACATTACATGTACCAATAGTTGCAGCATTTTTAATCCGTGTTCCTATACCCATTGTTTTCATACGGACTCGCAACTATAGGAACACTACCGCAACTATTGGTGCGCAACAATTTTGATGCAATTATCAAACTGTTTTCTTTTATTTCGTGTAATGACAGGACAATCAATTGATAGAATATATGAGTTACAGCGATTATTATGTTGACTGTGTAAAAACACCGCTACCACAACACCCACGACTATCGGAACTTTTACCCTACTTGTGTTGAGGGTGATGTAACAATCCACTGCCAGAACAAGCCGGGAGAAGCAAGGTGCGGGAAGAAGATGGCCTGAATCTTCGTCGTGATATTTCAAATCTTTCAGCTGGTAAGGTGTGAGCTGTCAGGACATCCAAGCCTTGTTGAAGTTTTCCACTAGCTGATTAGGGGAACTGGGGGTAGGACGCCCACGTTAAGGAAAATGCCATTTTTATCAATGCAAAACACCATTTCAGCCCGTTTTCATCAGCGCATACTGAAGAACAGCATATCTGCGACTGACTACCGATACCAGATATCCAATTGTCCATTTTATTGCACAGAAATTTGATTTTTAAAAAGCACCTGAAAAAAATGATTTTGAAACCATGCGGGTGAGATGCGCCAGTGGATGGGTTAAAACGCGCATGTGCTTATCGTACTGATTTTCATTTTAATTGCCTACATTAAGGCAATTAACTGAATGTTTCAGCTGTTTCGGTCATACGAAATGAGCATGGGCGTAATGCCCCACACCGACCTCAGAAGTTTGAAGGCCCATAAAATCGTTTTAAAACCATTTTTGACGACGATTTCGTGTGGAACATAAAGAACACGAGTAAGCAGCATGGCTCATGGCTCAATTATTAATTTATCAATGTATAACAGCGACAGAAAGACTAAATTCCACCGAGCTAGAATTGCATCAAAACACGCAAAATCGTTTTTTCGAGTTTTTCATGTATAACTAGAGAAAAATCATGAAATATATGTATCCAATGGCAATATTTTTCATTGCTTTATCGTATAGACTATTGAAAATAATCAAAATGGGGATATTTAACCTTATTCAGGGGTGGCGCGTTTTAACCCCTATGGGCGTGCTACCCCCACTTCCCCTACTCTAACTTCTGTAGACGAGAGAGGAGGCATGGCAGAGGTAACCAACAGTGAACAGCAGTGTGGAGCCTAGCGTAGAAATGGGCAAGCGGGAGTCTGTTGGGAAACTATCACTTCAGTATTCGATGGTTCACCATATGCATTTGAATGACGCCCAATGGCTCTCTTGTGGAAGTCTCGCATCGACCCGAGTAGCACACTTGTCACACATTAGTCGCTGTCACATTAGAGTTGCTGCTACCAAATCGATTTGAACTTTGCCACTAGGGAAGTACCATTTCAGTGCCACACAAGCAGGAGAGGATACTGCCCTGGAGAACGCCTGCGATGATGTGCATAGAAAATCGAAGAGTTGATTGAGACCCTGAATATCCTACCCAACAGCTAGATGATTATGGTTTTCACCAGGTTATCGGGAAGATTGTAGCTTTGTAGTTTATACACTATGTCATTATGCCTAACATTGTAGAGCTCTTCCATCCCTTGAGGATTTCAGTCCGGAACCCAGAAGGAGAATCCGTTCAAAACCCCAGGCCACCGGTTTGACCTACGGAAGCCAACGCGGTCACGAAAGGTCTATTTTAGGTCCTCAAGTCCCAGGGTCGTTACGAGGAAGTGGAGAGTAGACTGGGCCAGGAAACAAAAAGTTGTCAAATTTCACGGGGCACCCACCAGAATTGTGTCTTTTGGTGAGAAAATCAATCTCTTAAAATTTCAGCTCGATCGCTTGTTGCATAAGCTGGCGTTTTTGATTTGTTGTTTGTATGGTGGTTTCAGCCATGATGCATAGGAAAATACACCTCCGTCACTCATTCGATCTGGAAATTGGTTCTGATTGCTCGATTGAGCTCAGAATTGCAAAAAGGGCAGTTGGCATGTCACAGAACAATTTCACAAAACATTGTACGATGATTAAATGAACTTTTATATAGTTTTCGGTTGATTAGATTCGATCAATGAATTCAAAATTGCGCAATCCAGCTCAAATAAATCCCGAAAGCTAAGTAAAGTTCGTGTTCGTGCATTAGCTGTTAGTGTTAGTCGGCGGCATAAAATTTGGGAGAGTACCTTGTAGGCGGCGTTCAGCAATGTGATTACGCGGCAGTTGCTACAATCCAGCTTATCGCCGCTTTTGTAGATGGAACACACGACACCTTCCATCCACTCCTGCGGCAAAACTTTTTCCTCCCAAATCTTGGTAATGACCCAGTGCAGCGGTCTAGCCAGCAATAGCTCGTCTGGTAGTTGGTCAACCCAAGGGGCTTTGTTGTTTTTCAGCCGGCCAATCTCTTCCTGGATTTCCTGGAGATCCGGAGCCGGTAAAATTATGTCCTGCGCGCTTTCTCTCAGGTCGATCACCATACCGCCATCTTCGTCTGCCATATCGCCATTCAGGTGTAGTAGCCACCACCTATGGATCACCTCACGCTCGTTCGTAAGAAGGTTCCCGTTTATGTCCTTACACATATCAGGCTGTGGCACGTGGCCCTTACGTGAACGCTTCAACTTCTCATTGAACTTTCGTTTGTTATTAGCGTTGTTCAGTTGTTCGGTCTCTGCACGGTCTCGATCTTCTTGTTGGTGCTTTTTCCTCCGGAAAATCGAGTTTTGTCTTTTCAGCGCCCGTTTATATCGTGCCACGTTCGCTCACATTCGCCGTCATACCAGTCGTTTCTCTGATCCGGGGGCACCTTGCCAAGTGCAGCGGTTGCTGTGCAACCAATTGCGGATCGAATATCTCTCCAGCCATCTTCAAAAGACGCTGCTCCTAGATGCTCTTCCGTTGGGAGTGCCACTTCCAGCTGCTGCGCGTAGTCTTGAGCTAGTCTACCGCCTTGTAGCCGCCCAATGTTAAGCCGCGGCGTTCGACTACGACGCGTGTTGTACACCGTCGAGAGGTTGAGCGCAGGCATACTGCAGCGAGGTAGTGGTCAGATTCAATATTCGCACTGCGGTAAGTGCGGATGTTCGTGATGTCGGAGAAAAATTCACCATCGATTAGAACGTGGTCGATTTGGTTTTCCGTTTCTTGATTGCGTGATCTGCATGTGATCTTGTGGGTATTCTTGCGGTGCTTCGGACTAAAATTTTGTGGGAGGCTGCAAAGTTTATGTTTTATGTTTATGTCTATACGTTTCTTCCCTTCCTACCTGAGCATTCATGTCACCGATGACGATTTTGACATCCCGCAGTGGGCATCCGTCGTATGTCTGCTCCAGCTGTGCATAGAATGCTTCTATCTCGTCGTCGAGTCTCCCTTTGTGTGGGCAGTGCACGTTGATGATCCTGCGCAAACCACCTGTCTCTTCGGGGGGCCGTCGTGTCAGGTCTGTTTAGCGTCTCACCTAACACCAGGACTTGGACGTGTGCGCTTTGAGTGGCACACGGTCGCTTTGGCGGAACCTACTTGCGGATACATGCAGCTTTTTATAGAAGTTTAACGGAACCCACTGTCAAACTCCACTACATCCTAGGTAGGCACCACAACTCGCAGAACGGCACGTGAAAGGGGCGAATGAACCACGAGTAGCATCAGCTGTTGGGAAAACCATCCATCGTTCACACCGCGAAAATCAGAAGGCTGCGGTGGGCCAGGCACGTAGCCAGACTGTCGAACAGTAATCCGTTGAAAATGGTTCTTGACAACGATCCGACGGGAACAAGAAGGCAAGGTGCACCGCGAGCAAGGTGGATCGATCAAGTGGAGGACGATTTGCGACTGCATGGTTGGCGACGTACAGCCATGGACCGAGCTGAATGGAGAAGACTTGCACTGCACAGACCACTCCGGCATTAGTCTGATGATAAACAAAGCTTTTTGGCCAGTACTGGAATTTCTCATTTTCAATGAGAGATGTCACGTGATGTTAACATTTCTGCCCCTTTCAATAACTATAGAAACGTGAAGCATGAATGGCGTGCTACAAAAATTTCAAAAAATATTTGTTCCACGACAGGGCATAAAAGTGTGCTAGATATTAGATTTATAGATTTTTTTTTTGATTATTACCACTTTCAACCCGGTGAATTAAAGGAATACGATTTATTTATCGATTAGTCACTATTCTATCGATTAAATTAATTTAGAAATTTGAAATGGAAAGTAGGCTCTGACATTAATATAACATAATTAAAAAACAAATCGCCACCCAGCAAACGCAAAGTTTCAGGTGCCATTTTATTCGCGTGCGGGACATAATTGTACCGAAAGTGTCTGTGTTTAAATTGCAAATCGCAGTTAAAAGTGATCATAGCGACGGGTTTCGATTCAGGAGGTGTTGATTTTGTTCGTAATTTTATCATATTTTTAGTTGCTTTCCATGCAATACAGTGGAGCATATAAAAATACAGGCCCTCGTGCACTTGTATCAATGACGAATGCTCTATTTGCATTCGATTCATATTTTCTAAAGACTTTTTCATATACCGAAGTGCTTACGTGTACGGGTTTTGATTCAACACAGTACTCCATTTAATTCCACCACGTTTTGAAATCTTCACAGACACGTATTTCGACCTCAACAGTGAGGCCGTCTGGTGGAATTAAATGGAATAGTACTAAACTCATCTTATGACTGTTGAAGACATTCCACCTCAATAATTTGCTTAAGTTCTAGAAGCTAATTCTAAAAAAAAATCCTTGAAAATTTCGAACATTTTGTTTTGGAAATTCAAAACAATTTCTCAAGGAAATTAGGATTTTTTTACAAGGAAACTTTAAATGATTTCCCGATGAATTTCCAATGAATTTCCTAAATAATTTCAAAAAAATATCCGAAGAAATCGTGCTTAGCTTTTCAAAAGTAACATTTTTTCATGAATTAATTTGAATATTGCAATCGATAGATCATTATGAAAGCTTTTGATTGCATTTTTGCGAAGGCATATATTGTGATTTTTACAAATTAAGATTATGAGTTCGACTGCTTATCCTTTACTATTAGCTAGGCTTCGACTTCTTAGTATTGGAGAATTCGTATCGATCTTGAAGAGTTTCGGGTCTTTCTTACAAAGCCTGGCTTTGGAAGCCATAGAAGTAGCTGTTTGTTTTTGTTTTGTAACACAGTGTAATCAATCGCAACTAACAGAGGGAAAGGAAGCAATTCATTTCTGCTGGGCTTTTGTTTTCCAATTATCCCTTCAATTTTTCGGACAGATCGACCCGCGCGCGGTAGTCCGATGACTGTCAAGTTGTTTGCCGCCAACTGCACTATTCCACCGAATAACAGAAGAAAAAATCCTATTCATGTCCGAGCGCCGCACGTCGTTGGCCGAACACGTCTCTATTTTCGGAGTCACTTCCCCGAAAGTGGCCAGTAAATTGGGTGTTAAAAACTAATAAACTGAGCGGCTCTCCTATCGTGGCAACCGGCTCGATGTTTCCAGACTTACTTTTGTTGCTAGTTTGGCGTGGCGCTCCATTGAACCCACCGAAATGGTTTCTCAAACATGGGTCAGTTGAGAAGGAAGAGCAGAAGTGTGTCGACTGTAGCTGGGATTGGAATCAGACTAAAACTCATTTATTCAATAATATTAATTATAATTCATATTTGATTTAGTTAGAAGAATTGGTATGATGTTTGAGCAAGCAGGTCGTTTTAGATCGTAATCCCTGGCTAAGCCTTGGGAAACCCTGCTTCGATGGGTCTATTCATTCCTCCGCCAGACCCCCATCCCATTGATTGATGTTTAATCAAATCATTTTCGCTGGACCCGCTGCCACCCGTCGCCACGTCATTCGTCGGCTCGCCAACGGTAGGTAGAGCGGCCGTCCGGTCTTCAAACAATGGACAGGAAGTGGATGACTATACGGCACAATCCCGACGCGACGTACGGAGGCATCCAGCGCCCCCTTCATTCATCCGACCAATAATGGACTTGGTAACATAATAATCACGTCAGTGCGGTGCTATTATAAAACTATCTCATGCTTCTTTAATTCGCCCCTTCCAACCGCCTCCGCCGTACGTACAGTGACCAGATCCACCGTCATCCCACCACCTGCGTCAATCGATCGAAGTGCCGATCGGAACGAAGCGTGATTTAGGTTCACATACGAAGCGGTTCCTCTCCAGGTTCAGCCGACAAATTGCTTAGAGATGGGGATTTGTTTTTTTTTTGTTTTACCACTATTTTGGAAAAATAATTAACCTATCATTATTATGGATAGAACCTCACACAACATTAAACGTATATACGCGATGCATGGCTTTTGGCAGTATCGTGATTAAACAGGTTGGATCGAACTGACTTCAGCCTAGTTGTGCACTCTAACAGCAGACGGATTGTTGGCTTAATTTCCGAAAAATAGAACAGTTCCCAGATTCATTAATTTGGTTGCTATCTTAGTCGTTATTTGCACTTAACAAGTGCACAGTGTGGGAAAATAATAAAATTTTGAGATTTTATGTACTCAGTGGAAACTTTACACATGTGAAAATTGATGCAATTACATTATAATCTGATCGTGGATATGTTTCTCAACATTGCGGTCGATTATTGCCCCAATTAGGTCAATGGCATAGGAATTGTGCCGTTTGATAGAGGCGGGGATAGATAGGCTCAATTATTAAGTAAGTACATACACAGAAAAGTCATTTATACTGCCTTTATTAGCTATATGAACCATAATTTGCCTATGAATTAGAGATATTTGGGTGGCTATGGTACACGATATACAAATCTAGGATAACAGTGAAAAAGTGGACTCCGGTACTAGAGTTGGCGTTGATAAAGTCACAAAAATTGAATCTTTCCTATACCCCTATTATTTTATATGCCATTGATGTCCCGATTTAAATAAATCTCATGAATATTCCAGAAAAAAATTCACAGTGTGAGCGGCTGCTTTTATGTAGCGTTCGAAAATCTATAATTATCGGCATTAAAATTCAGATCGATTAGATTCCAAATTTAGCCTCTCGATCTAGATATATCCGGCCTTCCAATTTCGAATTTATCCTTTCCTTCATTTTCTCATTAAACAATATTGCATGGATGCTTTTGGAAGCCGAAGCGCAAGTAACAACACCTGCTTCCCAGCGATCACTGATCAGAAGCATTTTAATCCAAATTAATAAATACCCATTCAAAGCAGTTCAATTCCAATCGGTATCGATCATCTGAAGCCCCACCAGGAACAGCACCACAGTCTACAAATTGGAGCTTCCGTTTTGCTTTGGAGATTCGCATCGGAAAAAGAAATCGGAGTCGGAAGAAATCGTCCATCAAGCTGTTTCAGTATGATAGAACAAATTTATCACTTATTATCCGGCTTTCAATTGCAATTAAGAACCGCGCTCCATATGCGGTTGGAAAAGGGGAAACTGGCAATGGTACTTTCTCGCAATTGATCAAATAATTGATCGGCTTGGATGTTGGGTTCCTAGTGCCGGTACACTTCATTTCATAGTACTGGTCCTGCGATCTACGATCTGGTTGCATCGGGAAAATATCATTAGAGAATTTTGACGTAGGACTTATGTCTCTCTTTACTATACCGGGATTCAATTAAAAAGTAGTATATCTAATTCAAAATTTTAAAGTATATCTAATTTGTCATTTTTGCATTTTCAAGACATCGGTTGATTAGTAAATTTAATAACCTAACTACTATATGATGTGTCATCAGCTAACAGAGACAAAATGCCGCCTTCTGGAGTTTTTTTTAACGAAGGTAATGGAAATCTTCAATCAGACACCTGGGGAGGCGAACCCAGGTAGTGTGGGATGGGATCACCACTCACGACACACTAAAAACAACTCCTTCCTCTTCAGTCATTTCCCCGGCCCGCAATTAAGCAATACTTCGGGGGATGACTATTGGGAATTGCGCCCCCTACATGACGTACACAAGTGCACGTATGCGCCTCAACTCTCCTAGCACTCCCCATGCAGCACATGTGCCCCAACCCAACACTCACCTGCCTATGCCGCTCGAATGATTGCAAGAGTCGTACAGGTACCCTGGAGGAGGTACCCCATGCCACCATCTCACAACATAGACAGTCCTCATTTAGTATGGTGTTCACCCCGTCCTGCAACAGGGCGGCACCACTTGTCTACCAAGCCGGAGACGACCCTACGTTTGTGGCTCCTACGCCGCTCCTACATCAGCCACGAGGCAGACCCTTTCATGTCTCCTATTTCTGAGGTGCCGCAGAAGCATCAACCCCCCGACACTCCTGCCAGTCATAGCGAGACTTTCGTGTCCCCTACTTCTGAGGTGCCGCAGAGGTATCTGCCCTCCGACACTCCTGTCAGGCCTAGCGAGACTTCACTTAATCCGTCCCTGGCAGCCGGATCACACTACTGCCTAAGCAATCACCTTGACCACACGTACCATGCGAGTCTAACTTGTGTGCTCGCTCATACATTCAGTCTCTATCGCTAGCACCACTCTCTTGACATTCAGTCTCTCACTCAGTAGGGGTTGTAATACCCCCATCTCCCATTTGTATCCACTCTGAGCACCTCCTGTGCATCGTTTGGGCGTGGAACATCCGGCACGTCACGCGTGCCTAACACTCACCTACCCGGGCTTGGTTACTGCCAACAGGGTGTCGGACAGGTACTTTGCAGGCAGTACCCCCTATTGATATTTCGAAGCCCAGATAGTCCTCAATCAGTGTGGTGGTCTCCCCATCCTGCAACGGAGTGGCATCACTTACCTTACATGTCTCCAATTTCTGATGTGCCGCAGAAGCATCAACCCCCCGACACTCCTGCCAGGCATAGCGAGACTTTCGTGTCCCCTAATTCTGAGGTGTCGCAGAGGTATCTGCCCCCGACACTCCTGCCAGGCCTCACCAGACTTCAGTCATTCTAACACTACCGACCATGCGTACCATGCGAGGCTTACTTGTGTGCTCACCCATACACTCGGTCCCTCACTCTGTGGGGGTACGAGTAATACCCTCAACTCCCATTCGCTTGCACCATATGTGCACTACTTGGGGGTGTGTTTTTTTTCTTCCAAAGCAATGGAGAGGGAATCTGCTCAACAGACATCCTGGGTTGTCCAGGAAGTGCGGGGTTAGGAACCACCTCCAACAGCAAACGAGGGAGGCAGGACTACATCCCCGACCCGCTAAACCGTTTCCATTGCCGCCAAGCCCATCGTCCCTTCGGTACAACCAGAAAGTAATGCTTCAAAGTAGGGCCAGTGCACAACGCACCCTCGAGGTTAGCTGCGTGTCCTTGCAGCACCGAACATCGTGACTCGCTTTTTTAGAAGAACACCATGGTATCGTGCCAGTGCATTGCCGGCTTTCCAGGTGGCCTTACCACGCCCTATGTCCTCGGAAGGTGGGAAGGGTCGACTTCGTGCCTGCTTTCCTCTGCACGACTGGTATCAAGAATCATGCCGCGTGCACCCCAAATTGATTTCTCTGCGATAGGGTCTGTTCGCCAACACACAGAGGGACTTGCCGACGCGGTGCCTACGCCCCAGCCTTGACGAGGACCCCTTTCCGTCCTCGGGCTCGGAACCCGCCCGGTTGACCGACGCCGCGAAAGCGACGATACCATGTTATTCTACGCGCGGCCACTTGTTCGATAAAAGGATCGAGTTTGACCACAGGGCATGACCACCGGTATGACCCATGAAGCCGACTCCGAACCCTTGGACCACCTCTTGTTTGCGCCTGAACTAGAAATACTAGAATAAGAGATCGGCGAAGACGCCATCTTGTTTCTAATCGAACCGTCAAAAGCGGTTCCATTTCGACTTGTTTACTTTTTGCATCCATTTTGCATCCATATGTCACGATTTCATGCATTTTCATACGTTGCCATTTCAACAGTTTTTCACTCCGCCGGTCTCTGGTTATAGGGTTGCTAGCCTGAACTAGCCATACTTGAGTCCACGCACCACCTTCTGTGTAGCTCCGAGACGATTTGGACGAAAACGGTGTTCCAGCCAACTTCATTTTTACACATCTTCCGAACTAGGTTGTCCGGGGTAGTGTCTAGACCACATGTGGCAAGCATGTGGTCACGCTTTGCACGAAAACGTGGGCACACGAACAACACGTGTTCTGCCGTTTCCTCTAAACCGACGCACACCAAACACTCGGGCGAGGCCGAGCAAGCCAGCTGCGTTACCTGCACTGTGAATTTGCAGCACGCTTAAACGCCGGGCACTTCGAACCCCCATGGGGTGCTTGCTGTTCACAGCTTTGCTAGAACAAATCTCGCTTATTTTCATGAATTAATTTGAATAGCGCAATCGACAGAAAAACATTAAAGCTTTTGATTGCAGTACTTAAGTTAATTCATGAAAAAAAATGTTACTTAGGTCCTTTTGAAAAGTTAAGCGAGAAATCAAACAATTGGGAGGGTTCGTGCAGCATTGTGTCTTATGCCCTTTCAATCCGCAGCGTCGGCAGAGATTCCAGATTCCAGGCACTTGAAGCAAACTTCGGGTTGCTCATATATGCCCACAGGGCATACCGACCACCCCATCTTGACGCTCCCTAACTTGACTACCTTGGAGGCGTCCGCTGCAGGTAGCCAAACCAATGCTACCTGTGTCCCTGCCGGACCTTTCCGTAGCCGAACGGCTGCGGTGGACGCCTCCACTTCGCACTGTCGCCGCAGTGCCGTGACGAGCTCTTCGACTTCGGTGATCTCGTCCAGGTCTTTAACCCTTAGATTCACCTCCGTCGAGAGTGCCCCACCTTGACCGTCTCCCCTAGGACTTCCTCCGCCAACTTCTTGTAGGCGGCGCCCTTTTTCGAGACGCCCCGCTTCAGCCCGAAGATCATCTCGCCCATCCGGGTGCGTCTTATTCGACGTACGTCGGCGCCGAGTTCACCGAGCTTGACGTCACTCCTCAAGTCCGAGTACTTAGCCTCGTCCGTTTTGATGACTACGGCATCCCCCTGGAGCGATTGACTCCTACCCTAGACTTCTTGCTACCCTCATTCACCTGAGCCTTCTTTTTGGCCCTTGACGTCTTCGGTTTCCTCTTGTTCTTGATCAGGTTTCAGGAGGCGTCATCCCCCTCTATTTCCCTGGTCTGGTACGGCTGAGAGCTCTCAGCCTGCCGTAACCCCTTACCACCGTCTTTCTTGGGTGGACGGACCTTTCCAGGTCCTTCCTCCCCCGGTTTTGGAGGTACCTGGCCGGGGTTCAGCTTCCCAGCCCCACTACCCTTGTTCGGGGTAGTAACCCTCCGCGTTTTGGGGCGGCCCCCAGGGAGCTCATCCCCTGGAGACTGTCTCCCCCGTTGTTATGTCTGCTCCGTTGGAGCAATCACCCCCGACGTGCCCGCAAATACTTGAGCCTCAGTCTGGGTAGACTTTGGCACCACCGTCTTCGCTGGCACGCCCTCGGTCGATTCGACCTTGACCGAGACCGCGAATCCTTGGGCCTCAGTCTGGGTAGACCTCGACTCCACGGATTTCACGGGTTTACACTTGGCCGTCCCGACCGCCCTCTCCAGCTTGGCGTCCAGCATCGACTTTCGAAGTTTCAGCAAGCTCCTCTAGAGTTCCTTACTGTTATTATGCTTCGATGACGCAAAGTCGATGATGGAGTCCAGCTGTTCCGTCGCCACCTCGATGGCCGAAAGCCCATCGCGTTTGCGGTTCATCGCCTTCATAAGCCATGGGCCGTCTATAACTTCTGCCGGTGGAGTCTGGGAGATGGTTAAGTGACCCACGCTGGCGCTGCGCACTGAGCTGCCGACTATTGCCTCTGGCCTCCTAGGCGGAGACCTGAACAACCCACCTCTTGCGAAGGGGTTGTCGCCTGCACTACTACCACTAATTGAAGAATTGATTTGGTTTTCCATTTTGGTCCCACGAGTTGCTCGGGAAAAGTGGTCCACCACGCCAGAGCCCAGCATGACGCGGTAAGGGACCAATACTGTGGAGGGTGCTCAGGTACCCCACAGGCTCCGTTAAAGGCCTAGCTTATTATTTCACCCCCCGGGCCATGCATCCCATGCAATTTTCATCGGAAGACCCGTGGAAGCGTGAGATTGGAACTTGTGAGGACCAGGGCTGTGTAGGTCGCTCCTTCTCACCAACTCAACTCACCATTTCGCAGCCCTAGACTTGGGGGTGTGTGGATACCACCCACTGCCACCCTCTTGAAATCGAAGCAGCCCTCACTTTGCGGAACCTCCACAGGCTCTGTAAACGACCTGGCTAATTGTTCCACCCCCCTGGTCATTCATCCCCTCGGCACGGGTAGCCTGACACCTTGCGATTCGGGGTTAGGGTCGCCATATTCTCAGCTTCAGTGTTGTACTGAGCCTGGCGATATGGCCGGATTTACACCGTTACGCACTTCCGAGTAGCCGCAACGTTTGGTTCTCAAGTATTGGTAGTGGTGATAACTGAAATTGTCTCGACTTCCCTGGGCATAAAAGTATCATCGTGTTAGCCTCATGATATACGAATGCAAAAATGGTAACTTGGCTTAGAAACCTCGCAGTTAATAACTGGGGAAGTGCTTAATGAACACTAAGCTGCGAGGCGGCTCTATCGCAGTGTGGGGATGGAATGCCAATAAGAAGAAGAAGAAGAAGAAGAAGAAGAAACCAGGTCTTACATTCACTCGTTTTTGAGTCCATTTGCCGCGAACCTGAAACCCCGTTAAATATTCTCTGGACCATCTGCTCCAAAAGTGCTCTCTCAAATGACTCGCAATTAGGGTGGTCGGTATTGGTCATTTTTGATAAATACCGGTGTTCGGTATTTGATGGAGTTGATACCGGCAATACCGGTAGAACACCGGTTTTTGTAAGAATATCAGGTAGTAGAAGAAAAACTTTTGATTTGGACCTTTGAATAAAAAAACAATGTTTGTTGACAAACTTCAAATGTTAAAATCATTGCTTGTTGGGCTAGACAAAGCGAAACTTAAATAGACATTACATACTGAGCGACTTATCTCCCAATCCGCATTGGATTTTGTTAGCATTGTTGCCAAATACTGAGAATGCCCTCTCTGGTCCAACCTAAGTAGGACGAATGGTTCCAAGACCGTCGAAAATCTGTGTCCAATACTTGCCCTTAATCCCTTCGCATTCATAGTAGGAGAATTTCTTACGGATTACGGCGTTAACGTATTTGCCACCAGCAACGCAAGTGTTTGGCTTTGCTACAGTCTGCACAAGTTGTTCTTTAACCGATAAACCAGAAAAATATCCATACATGCATCTTCTTCGTATCGATCGTCAGGTATGGACGGTATGGTCGTTATCTCAGTGTCGACAATCGCATCAGGAATTATTAGACGCTTCAAGATCCCATACGCTTGCATAATCAAAGTAGCTCTGGATGCCCGGAAGAAAATGCCAAAACCATTTCTGATTAATTGCGTCACGGCAGAATTATTCAAAAAAGCAAAAAGATCGGCGTATTTGGATCGTCTCTCTTGGATTCATTCCTTAAAAGCATCGAAATAGTGGCGGAAATTTCTGTGGCTTGATTTGATAATAGTTTCAACGTAAATTGGAACGCCACATCGGCTTCATATGATGTGCAGAACTCACAGAGCAGTAGTTCCACAACAACTTGAACATGTTCTAGGGCTTGAATTATTTCAGCGTGCCTTGGTGCCAGCCACTAATTCAAATTCTTTTCCGAATTCAGAACGGACATATTTTGCAGAAAATCGTTTTTCACAGGTGATCTCCGGAAAAGAACTACTACGGCACGTACCTTTATCACAATTTCATACATTGCAGGAAAATTCTCGACGATATCAACAATGTTCATTGAAGAAAAATCATTCGCAATTTGACAGATGGCTAAGAGAATGAGCAACAGGTATGAATCATGACAATGTTGATCAATTTTTGTTGTAGCTTAAACGCCGTCAATGATGCTTACTTGGGCAAAGTTACTCATGCGCGCTTTTCATTGTTGTATTTTTTGCTCGATAAGTCTTTACTGCTTGCAACCGAATATTTGCCCCATCTATGCTGGATTGCCTGTTTATATGGGACAGATATGCGATTACAGGCAGTTGAGCTGATATGTATAAGTAGGTGAAAATTATTCGAGATTTTTTATACTGACAGCAAAATTTGGAATACCGAAAATACCGGTATTTTCCGGCTCTGATACCGGTATTTTCGGTACCCAAGATTGGACGGTAATACCGGTATTACCGGTTTCGGTACTATCGGTTAGACCACCCTACTCGCAATAGATCTCGCTATGAACTGCGGCAATAAGGTTCGAGTAACTGGATTTATATCATGTTGGATATGCTGGCCTTTGGCTTATTGGAGAGCTGAGAGTGTCGAGCTTGTTTTCCAACTCGTAGCAAATCGTTATCGTGGAAGGAATTCAAGCTGCAAGGTTGATGATTGTTGTCTCCTGCCTTCGCTTCCTCATTAAAAAGTTCTTGGTGCAGAATGTCTTCTCGAAGTTCAGGAACGGTTAGACAGGAAGAAAATACTCGATTTTTCCTTTTTTCTTGAGAGTTGGACAGAAAATGTAAGCTACACTTTGCTGCGTTTTCCGGAAAAATTCAAACTTTGAAAATATTGGAAGCTCGTCGAATTTCGTTACTGTGTGAACTGATACAGTTAGCTTCAGCTCTGGTATCTCGTTGTCACCCAAAAGGCCAACAACATCGGCTTCATAAACTGTCATATGTAGAGCGCTGGGTCTATTCCACCACATGTCCTACCCTGGTCCTACCTAGCCAACTCAGTGGCAGTTTGTCCTCGAGAAACTGTAATGGGGTTGTCCGACAATGGACGAAGATTGGCATGATGAAAAAGATACCATTTATTTAGATCGGATGGATCGTTGGATGCCTTGATCTCTCTCGATTCATAACCTTCAATTAACGCATTGTATTGCGTTTTTAGATCAAGGTTACATACCAACTTTCCAACAAGAAGATAGAAACGACGCAAAGTCATAGAACGAGATTCTGACAATTGCGCTACATTGTCCTTGAATGGTAGTTGAACCACGTAACGACCGGTTTCGTCATGATGGTGAGTTGCCAAAAAATGTTCCTCACACACTTTCTCTTCGGTTGTTCCAGTTGTTTCCGAAAACCTCTGCAAGAGCTTGTTGACAGGATCTGCACTAGCAGTAAGCGATCTCAAAACTAATCCTGAATTCTGACTCTGAAGATAGTTACCTCCTACTAGCCAGCCTAATTTAGAATCATGAAGTCCGGGAAGATTCCAATAAGCATATCGATCTGGATTGCTTCATGGAAGTTTGGAGCCGCAAGTTGAATACCAGGTGGGATATTCCAAGACTCAATGTCAATTGTAAATGAAGGGAGAAGACCGCTAATTTTAGGCGACATAAGGCAGGACAGGGATAACTGAAAGTTATTGCATTTGGAGCGGACTTGGACTTCACAAATTTGCCTGATTGTGGATTTGGCACTACCAATACCAGTTATGGGAACAGTCACCTCTCTTGTTGGATTCCCTATTGTGTTGGCCAATGATTGCGTGATGAAACTGACCTGAGAACCACAATCCAGCAGGACTCTGCATTGATGAGGCTTCGAATGCTGATCCAAAACGTCGACTACAGCGGTGAGCAGGAACACTTGACTCGTTTGTTGGACTGAAACTGGTGAATGGGCTACATTCGTAAATGCACTGCTAGTCGATGTTTAACACGATGGAACTGAAACTGCTGCGACTCCTGGAACCACTAGACCAGGTTGCTGCTTTGCTTCTTTGGCATCGTTGTTATTCTTCGTTGACTGCATTGACTCTTCCATGTGCAGCAAAGAGTGGTGTCTTCGATGGCACTTGATACAGGACTTCTTCGATGAACAATCTTTGACACGATACCCTCGCCGGAGGCAGTTGTAGCAGATACGCTTCTCCTTTATGATGGCGATTCTTTGGCTGACTAATAAGTTGTTGAACGTGTAATGGCTCTTGGTACAATAGCTACAACGTTGTACTGCCGGGGGTGGCGATAAAGCAGTATTGATCTTCACTGGGAGATGCTTTGATGGGTGTGTCTTGATTTGCTGTCATCGCTCGTACTAGCTGTCATTAGCTGTTTGACATCTTTCCAGGACAGACACACGCTTTTTCAAGAAATTGATGGTGTCTGCATACACAGGTAAGTCTCCTTTCTTGACTGTTGATTCCCACAGCTTCTTGGTTTCATCGTCCAAGGCTTGAGCAATCAGAAATAACACCATGCAGTCTGATATCTCGGAGAAGTCATGAACCAGAAATTTGAGGTTCTCCACGTGACCATCGAAACTTTCCACCAATGCTCGCAGTTCACTATAGGATTCATTGGTTAGTCTTCTCACGCTTAGCATGCTTGCTAGGTGCTTGTCGATCATCCGTCGTTTGTCGGAAAAACGTTCGTCAAGTAATTGCCAAGCTTGCGTCAATCAGACCGGCAGCGTCGCCAACTAGAGCCTTTTCCAGATGATAGAGCTTGATACGGTCGGGCTCATTACTCCTGTCTACCACGTCTCTGAACATTACTTTAAATTTTTCCCAATGCTCATACTTCCCGCCGAATGTCGGTATGACACGTGGTAGAGATGGTTGGATGATCAGCGGTAGCTGGTTTCCGACAGGCTGTGGCTCAAGAGCTGGTGGTGTATCGATTTTCTCAAGCAGCATGGATACTTCTTCGTACAGCTCAATGAATCCGAAATAGATATCGCCTTGCTCCTCACGTTCGACAGGGAAAACCTGGGCGACGATTTCCTGTTGAAGTTTGGTAAACTCTGCGTTCTCGTAAACTCTCTCGTTTCTCGACACTTCGTTGATACACTTTCACTTGAGCGGTAGTTAGCGTTGTCCTCGTTTGCCTTTTCCAGGATGGTTTGAATTCGAACATTGCGCTTTGCCAATCCACGATTGTGGACCAACAGCTCAATCTCCTGGTCAGCAGCACTATCACTCTTGGTTGCCTCAGGATTTTTCTTCACTGGTGTTCTTTTGGGAGGCATTTTGGATTACTTGTCAATCACTATCACTTGAGTACGATGGATTGTCCACTTTGGTTAATGTTCGATTTTTAACTTAGGTTCACTTGTTTCAATTCACTCGATTCACTTTCTCCGGGTTCCCCTTCTGTGCCCGTTATCCGCTGGCCACAACTCGATGTATTCGTCGGTTGACGAATCACTCAATCGGATCGGTAATGCACTGGCATTCCGCACACTACTGGATACCGGACAGTAGGGGAGACTGGGTAGACTTGATCCCCTTTTCTGATTTCCGATGTATCACAGCCAAAAATAAAAAAAAAACATACGCGATTTCCACACAGACTCTCCAAGAATTATAGTATTTAACTTTACTAATGTATGACAGCCCTTAAACTATTGTTGTTATTGAAACACAATCAATTTTTTGGACTGCTGTCAAAAACCGACTTTTAAAATATTCGGCGGATATTGATCACTCTCCAAGAACTTGCTTTGATAAAATTAGAAATGTGCCTTCAGATTTTTTAAATATTTTTCAATCAAAATACGCGTAATTTTCGAATAAGGCAAAGACAAAGGTGCTGTTTGAACGAGATGGCGCCACAACATTTAAAGTAAAATTAATTTCCTTGTATGGACAAATCATCCGTTCTCATCAACTACGCATCGCATCAATATGAAAGCTAGGTCAAAAAGCATCAAATAATTTTTAGATTTTTTGTACCCACGACTTGTTTTGCAGTTCTAAACAATAAAAGAGATTTCATTGTACTTCCATACTAAATTCTAGCTGTATACTTTCAATTTCTTCAAGACTGTTCTCCACCTCGTGTGTGGAAGGAACATTGAAAGCTTATGATATCCAACAGCAGATGTCACTAGTGTATATGCAATATTACATTAATACAAACACGCAGCAACACCACCTGTCGCCTGATAATGGAAATAATGCAATTATACCATCAGGTGTAGCGGCTGTTGTTCAAATTTTTTGAAAGGGCCTCAAGCGGATTTTTTGGTAGAATGCAACTGACGACCTCCTATTGCTCTGCGTATACGTGAGCGATTTTTGTTATTGAATTCGACAGCACATGCAATTTTAAAATTTGGGGAGACTTGATCCCCTTTTTATGATATCTACGCAATGAATATTTTTTCCTGACAACCCTTCATCAAATCTGTCAAATCTACAAAAAAAAATAGTAGTCTAGAACAGATTTATATTTTATTTTGAATTCATTCGCCAAATTTTTGTATGGGTGACTAATGGGGGAACAAGTGTCCCCATATTAAGGCAATAACTTCAAATCGAAATATCCTAAAACTTTGATGGAATGTTAACATTTTCATCAGTACAGATCATTAAGCGTATTTATGGCTTTGTGCTGTGAAAAAACGAAAGCATTTGGTCATTATTATGAAAAGTTGTTAAAATTTTGCTTGGCCAATCAAAAAATCTCTAGGAAAGTCAAAACATACAAACCACCCTGCAGAATAAATAAGGTTGTCAGTCCAAAAAATAACTCACCACATAAAGGTCATTTGTCTAGAGGATCTATACTAAAAAATACGCTAGAACAAAACTACTTTAGTCCTCGATAAAACAGGGGGTGATCAAGTCTCCCCGGGGATCAAGTCTACCCACCTTCCCCTACTGGACTGATGATCGGTTTGCTATAGATAGACTTCCACCAAGTATCAGGATTGTATGCTACCGAGACAGGAACAACAGCAATAGTCCGAATGTAACGGGATTGCTGACTGCTACCGGGAATAGCAGTGGAAATTGAAATCGTCTCAAACGGCTGCGGGTGCAGCTCTCAGAACGACAGCAACCGTCTGGTTGAGACTGAGTTGCTGACTGCTATCGGTAATAGCAGCGGGAACGGATTGTCTTAATCAGTCGATTGACGACACTCTGCTAAAGATGCAGCTCTAGGGGCATTAAATCCTCATCCGGTTCGTAGGACCAAAAAAAAATGATGGCTTTCTCAAAAGTGTGACTGTATAGGTGGTTCTTGGAATGTGTGGATTGTGGAAGCAGATCTCTGGATAGGGATTGTTGCTCGCGTCCCGCAGTAACGGAGCCGGGTGGGAGCAGGAGGACTAGGTGACTCCTTCCCTTGATGGACCTCAGGCTGTGAAGACCCTGTGACTTCACCTCGATGGTGGTGGACTAGACCAGTCTCGCTCGACTGGCAGCACCTCAACTTCACTTAAAACACTAAACACTCTACGGAAGAGAAGTGCTCATTGTAGAGCACCACGGTACTATGTGGACGGACTTCAGGACATTGAAACGAAGCCACGGATGAAATTCACGTTACACTTGATTTATTTCATGTTTCTCTACACTTATTATTTCACTGAATTAGACCGTTTTTCGGGTCTTATAATACATATATCACTATTAGCGCTTCAGCCAGCTCGATTTTATTATAACAATACTTTCGCAAAAAATGTCATTTGGCCGAGATGGTTGTTTTATAGTTACCTGTTAGGGCAAACAAATTATTGGTCAAATTACCAGTGCAGCCGAATGTTTCTTTTGGCTGCCAAACCATAGTTGGTCTGCTAACAGTTTTAGATAAACATTCAGTTCGGCTCGGCTAAATGGAATTTTTCTAGATGACTTTTGGTTTAAAGGCCAGTATCGACTTGAAAAGTAGAAGTTACGTAGTTTTGTTTAATGGTCATTTGTCAAAAAGTCCATTTAACCAAACGAGTGGCCAGTTATGACCATGTGATCCATTCAGTAATTATAGTATGCCAAATGACATTTTCGACCAAACGGCATTTTTGGCCTAATGACTTCTTCGACCAGACGACCTGTTAAGGGCGATTTAAACATGACGTCCACTACTTTTTGAGGTTTCCAGACCTACCCTCCCTCCCCTGTCACGCTTTTTTGGATACCTAGTACATGTACTGTCACCAAATCTTGGACCCCCTGCCCTCCTAAAACCTGTGACATCATTGTTGAATGACCCCTTAAGGCACCCTCAGCCAATGGAATTTCCCAAGAAATTCAAAGAAATTTCTTGAAAATTTCAATCATTTTTCCTTTAAAACCAAAGATTTTTTGGCTGAAATTTACATTTTGAAAAATGTTCTGCTGATACTTTGAAGAAGCTCTCCCGCGGATATTCCGAAGAATTTTCTGCTTTAACTTTGGCTCTAGTCTAGTCGTCTTAAACAATCTAGATTGAGAAATTCAACGTAGAAGCATCCCTTCTACCAGTCACAAGCTCCTACAATTATGAAGGATTTTCTGTGTAAATTTTGAAGAATATTTTCCTGTAGAAATTTGAAATAACTTCCCGTGAAAATTCTGAAGAGATTCTCATCAAAAATCCGAAGAATTTCCTCTGAAATTTCAAACAATGTTGTTCCTCTTGGTAATTTCAAAGAATTCTCAAAACTTCAAAGTAGCTCCCGTGGAAAATGTGAAAATACTTTTCAAATGCATGTTCCAGAAAAACTTTTTTTTTAATCCGGAGAAATTCAAAATATTCTTCCGTTAATGTCTTGAAAATAACCAAAATGGACTGCAACCGAACGACACTTTTGGTCGAATGTCATTCTGCCCAAAGGGCAAATTTAGCCGATTGAGCTATTCGCCCAACCGATTTTTTCAGCCAAATAAATTGTTCGACCGAATGACAAAGGCCAAATAACTTTAAGCTAGATAGTCCTTTACACAATGGTCCATTCGAACAAACAACTTTCAGCCTTATAGTCTTTGGCCAAATGGCTTTCTGCCAAACGAAAAATTCCTTTTCCGTACAAAAATTCAACGAGAAAACCTCCGTAATTTTACAGTTTTTTCTTAGTTTTTACGGAAAGCTTTTTTTTATTTCAACAAGAAATTGTTCGGAATTTTCAAGAAAATCATTGGTAGCTTCACAAAACATTCTCTGGAGTGTGCGGCGGCGCACACCTCTAACGTTGAGAGCTAAATTGCTCGACCCCTGAAAGGTGGAAACATTGAACGGGTACTGAAATGAATTCGCTTAAACATGTGCACTTTACGATCCAATCATATTCAGAAATAGGTTTTTGAAATTCAAAAGATTCCCAAAAAACTTACTATATGAAATTTCAAAACAACTCAAAACATTTCGGGCTCAAGAATTCTCCTAGAAATCCTTCTAGAAACTCCCCTGGGAACTTCTGAATTCCTCCGGAAATTTATTAAAAAATTCCTCTAAAAATCGTTTGAAAATCCTTCTCCTGTAATTGTAATTTCTCCTTATCTAGAAACCTCCAACTAATTTTTTTAGGAAATTCATGTGGAAGTTTCTTGAAGATTTCTTTTCTTCCCTTCAAGTTTTACTTTTAGACATTTCTTCGGCTATTCTTCCAGGAAAATCTGCGACATTTCCTTCAGGAATGCATTCTAGAGTTCCTCCAAGAATACATACGGAATTTCCTCCCAAAATTCCACTAGAAGTTTCTTCAGTAATTTATGACGGAAATCCTCCGATTTCGCTCCATAATTTCATCTGCTAATCTATAAGAAACTGCTCCGGGCATTCCTCCAGGAACTCTTCCTTAAATTCCTCCGGGATAACTTCCAGGACTTTTTTTTGGGAATGCCTCTATAAATTCAATAGCGAAATCATCTAGAAATACATTTTGGAATTCTTTCCGCAATTATTTCAGAATATCCTTCAAGAATTCCAAGAATTCGTCCAAATATTTCCCCGGAAATTCTTCTCTTCCTTCAGGAATTTCTCCGGGATTTTTTCTGCGAAATTGTCCTAGAATTCTTTCCGGACTTCACTCGGAATTTACTCCAGAATTTCATTCGGAAATTAATGTTAGAGTTCCTCCAGAATATCTTCCAAGAGTTCTGACAGGAATTTCTTCAGAACAAACAAAGAACAGCAATTCATCTGGGAATGCTTACTGGATTTCATCTGGTAATTTCTGCATTAATTCCTCCTGGTATTTTTTCGGAAACTCCTTCTGATATTTCTCCATGAACTTCTCCAATAATTATTTCACAAGGTAGTGAGAATTCCTCTGGAAGTGCTTGTGGGAGTTCCTCCGGGAGCTCCCCCAGGAGTTTTTCCAAAAGTTCCTCTAGTAATCTCTCCAGGAACTTTACAGGGGATTCTTTGAGGATATTTGGCAGGAATTTCAAGGGAAATGGGATTTCGGAAGTTCCTCTAGAAATTCAACGTGTATTCCATCGGCTGTTCCTCTGAAAATTTCTCCGGGAGTTCCACTAATAGTTCCTCCGGAAATTCATTCAGACTTTTTTTCAAGGCTTTCTTTGGGAATTTATCTACAAATTCCTTCAGAAGTTCCTCGGAAAATTTCTCTGGAAGCTCCTCCTGGAGGTCCTTTAAGAATTCTTCCAGCAGTTTGTCCTGGAATTCATCCAGAAGTTCTTACGAGAGTTCCTCCAGGATTTCCTCCGGAAATTCTTCCTGTAGTTCTTCACTCAATTCATCTAGAAGTTCCTCTGGCAGTTTTTCCGAAAATTCTTCTGATACTTTCTCCAGAATTCCTACAGAAATTCCTCTGGGAGTTCCTCCGAAAATTACTCCGGGAGTTCCTTCTCAAAGGAACTACCGGTGAAACTCCCGAAGAAATGCTCATAAAAACTGCTGGTGGATCTCCCGGAGGAATTCACGTAGGGACTGCCGGGGGAGCTCCTGTAAGCTCCTGCTCAGGAGGGATTTAAGGAGGAACTCCTAGAAGTATACCTATAGGACCGCCCGGAGGAACTCCCAGAAAAACTATCGGAAGAACTTCTGGAGGAATTTCCAACTAATTTTTTGAAGAAAGCCTAAATGATTTCCTGAAAAAAGCCTGAATGATCTCCTGGAAGAGCTACTGGTGGAACACCTGGAGGAATTTATAAGGAAACTCCCGGGAGAATTTGCAATTGAACCTCCGGAGGAACTGCCAGAAGACTTCTCGGAAAAAATCTTGGAGAATTTATCTTATAGACAAATCTCATCTAGCTGAAACCTTTGTAGGGGTATGTAGCAGGAACATCATCATCATCAGAGGACCTCCCGGAGAACTCCTGGAAGAGCTCGCAGAGATATTCTCGGAGGAGCTTCTGGAGGATTTTCTGTATAATTCCCAGAGGAAATTCTGGAGAAACTCCCGGAAGAATTTTCAGAGAGCCCCCGTAAGAACAGCCGATAGAACTACCGGAATAATTCTCGGAGGAAATCCTGGATAAATTCTTGGAGGATCTGCCGGTTGAACTCCTGGAACTGGAACTCCTGAACTCCTAAATTTTGAACAAAGCTTTCAACCTAAAGATCAAATTTTTCCTACAGGTAAAAGACTTTGAAATAGCTATCCTTTGCACTACATTAGATGGTGGAAGAACCTCTGCAAGTATCGTTTTGAGAAGTGTCCGGTGTTGGGAGGTGTCCGGCGCTGGGGGATCTCCCCCCTACTGTAAGGTAGTCCCGGGGGGAACAGGGCATTAGAAGAGAGGGTAACTCAAGTAACCTTCTGAAACTTGGGTGGGTTTAGTGGGACCGGCGGTCTGGCCTTCTGCCTACCGCGTCAACGCCACTCCCTGAATGATAATTTCAGGTGTATGTATACAGATTTGCCTTCATCCCTCTATACAAAAAAATAATACACGTTCACATTAGAGGAGCGTGAGTAATTAGATTCTCTAGCGACTATACACAGTTAAAAATTCTGAAAATTACGCGCTACGTAAATAATTGAACCCACATTTTTGTGTTCAAAAGCTTTTAATTTTACATCCAACTTTTTCTTGTACGCAATATTGAATGCAAGCTCCATAGTAACGACGACCTGTAATTTTAAAAAGTGATGGAAAAATGAGTCGAATCGAACGGAGCCTTTTTGTTACATCATATATGCTGTAACATTTTTATACTGTGCACATTCTTCATCAGCAATTGCACTGATCAGTTGGTTAAAGCACCAGTCTGGCGTACTGAGGGTCGTGGGTTCGAGTCCAACCGAAGGGAAAGTGGTTTCTTCCAATGCATTTTTCAAATTTATTTCTTCCACATAATGTACATATTCACATATGAGCTGTCATTTTTGCTTGTCTAGTCATGTGATGATTACTAAATTTAATATCCTAACTACTATACTGCCGCTAACCGCAAGTCGAGCACATCTCTATATGGGGCTCCATATACAGATGTGCTCGACTTGCAGTTAGCGGCAGTATAGGAGGTGTCATCTGCGAACAGAGACAGAATGTCACCTTCTGGAGGTTCTGGCATGTCGGAAGTGAACAGATAAAAAGCAGGGACCCGAGGATACTGCCCTGGAGGACGAATGCGACGATATCGTGCGTATTGGAACTCACCCCGCTGATTGAGACCCGGAATGTCCTTGCCACAGGTAATTGTTAATGACTTTAACAATGAAGCTGGGAAGAATGTAGCGTTGTAGTTTGTACACCAGACCATCATGCCATACATTGTCGAACGCCTTCTCGACATCGAATAAGGCAATTACAGATATTTTTTTAATTGTAAAACCTTATATATAAGTCGCATTCAACGGGGAATGAGGTTATATTGCTATTTAAAATTGGCCCGATCGGAAATTGCATTTCGGAATTATTGAAAAAATAATAATTTCCTACAGGGAACCTTGGAAAAAAATCAAAATAAGGTTTTTCAAGAATTGCGGTAATGCATATCAATTAGTGCAAAAACAAAGAAAATGATAGATAACATGCGATCTATTATGCTTTTTTGACCTTCTTAATGTGATTTATTCAATACATTTTATGATGCTCAAGAGAGACATCTCGCTTCAATGTTTCTGACCTATGTTATGCAGAATATACTTTAAATTTGATCTGCGTATTACACATCCCGTAAACGATTCCCTACTAGGAGGAAAACTTCTGCCATCAAGCACAACCATCGTCCCGACCAGCATCTATCGCCGCTCGTCGATCATCATCGTTTTCGCCGGAGTGGAAAATTGCACTCAAACTGCCACTTGCAACATCAAACGAGAACGGACAGCTCAACGCCGGGGGACAAAATATGGAACACTCCAGGCAAAAAAAGCTTTCATAAATGAAAGAAAAAAAACTGTAACACGCTCCCAAGGGGTTCTCGGATCGGAGGAAAGCGGTGGAAAAAAGCGAACAGGAAAAATATTTGTTAAAAGTTGTTTTCCTCGTCCCCTCGCTCCAATTGCTCATATTTCCCCATCCCCATTAATATTTTTTAATTGTTCCATCGGGCAGAAGGTGTGTCATTAGTCAACGATGATGGCTGACTGATGACGGCTGATTGCGGTGTGGAAACTAGGGGAAAACCATTCACAAGTGGCACACAAACGATAACGGTTTTCACGGCTCCCGAGGGGCAGAATGTGGATTATGACAAGACGGGCAACCATCTCTGCATGAAGGGTATGAATTACACCGCGGCGGAAGAATAGAGCATCACCAACCAGCATCAGCGCAAGACGTGACGATAATCACTAAATCACCCGTGAAAGAAGGCAACTTGCATGTGAAACCCTCGCGCCAGCTACTGCACTACAAAATGTATGTTAATATGTTTCCGTTTAAAACAATAGAATGATTTAATTGTTTACACTAAAGCACAACCGGTGCAGCATTTCTTTCGCACATAACACAACCATCCATTTAGTAATTATTTTCTTGTTTTCCCTCCGTTTTATGGGTGCCAAGCTCGCCAAATGGAGGCGCCATCTAGCGAGCAATCATCAACGGCTTCTTCGGCTTCTCAGCAAGCGCGCGCGGATCACTCATTTTTTTTGTGTTCATCGCAGTTGGCTTAATTCAATCCCGTTGCCTTTTCCATCACCCCCGCGGCACTCACATCACATTCACTCATAATAATGCAATTAATTTGAATTTATTAATGGAAACATACGTCGCTACAAGTGTGAGAAGGAAGCCAATACGTGATGGGTATGTCAAATGAGAGCGAGCAGGCAAACATTTGCTGGGGGTTTCGAAACGAATAGTGTCCATTAGAGAAGAATGATTACTGTTTTCATTATCTAGACAAGATAAAACTTCGATTTTACGTTCAATTTTCAGTACAGCAAACATAATTCGAATTGATAACAATAATTGGAAAATTATTTATTTCAGATGGAGACTTCACCAGTAGGACAACAAGCTTTGCATTCCTTGTATGATCCTTGCGAAATTATACTCGCCAAATGCACTCATTTTTATTCGGGAAAACGCATCATATTTTCATTTATCATAGAATCGCATTCGAATTTTGGAAAATTTCTTGAATTTTCGGTCGAGCTTGTCCAGAAAATTCATTTGAATTCCCCGCGAAATATATTCAAATTTCCTCGGGAATTCCTGAGGAAATTTCTTCAAACATCCTAGGACAATTCTTTGGATTTCCTCGGAAAATGCTATTGAATTTTTTTTTAATTTGCTCGGAAAATTCCTTTGGGATTAGCTATTTATTTCGAATGGGATTATGATATCAAAACATTGGTCCAAGTTTAAATTTTCTTTTCATAAGTGTAAAATGATACCGACCAAGCATCACCGTGGCACCAATGATGGAATCTTCTAGAAAATGGAAAAGACGGAGGCAGAAGAACCCTCAAGCAAGCATGAGCAACTCGAGGCAATTGTATGAAAGGTGCAAACCGAGCCCGAGCTGAGCAGCAACAAAATAATTACATTTCACACGTTCTATCATAAATTTCCTATTCATTAGGCGAGTAAGTGAGGAAAAAGAGTGCGCCATAATAGGAGCAAGATTCGCATTTAACCTGTTTCTTTTCTGTTGGTGTTTTTTATGTGCTTTTCTGCTCGGAGTGATGTGGTGCCCGGGGTGAAGAATTTGCCAAGCGAGTGAGCAGTGCGCGACGATGGGGCAGATGATGCTATGATGATGCCCTTGATGTATCTGAAACTTGATTTGATGAATATGTTTGCTGGCAGATCTTTATATGCATGCACATTGCATCGCTCAGTGCAGCAGTGGGTGCATATTTTGCATTCTAATGGGTGGAGCGCTTCGGGCCATTGAGGAGGCACTCGGTCGATTTCAAGGAGCGGTGATTAGATCACGGAGCGGGAAATTAGATCATCTTTTACATAATTGCTGCCAGCTGATGCTCCGGTAAGTACACGATCACTATCTTAGAAGATGGTTGCTCTCCAACCGGAAGAAATGCGCGAGGAGTATTCCATTGATACGATCTTTGTAAAAACTCGAGCACTGCTTGGTTGCATTGTACCAATGAGCGCCGGTAACAATCTGCGAGATTTTTTTTTTCTATTCATGCATTTGGTAGGCTTATCCATAAAGCACATTATACAAAGCCGCAATTGAAAGCATTTTATTTCACAAATGAAATCATTTTATTATCTTCTAGAAACATGGAACAACCTACTCGTGAAACAAATTTTATTACAAAGTATGGAAATAACAAGCTGTGAAGACAATAAAAGGATTTTTTTAGAAGTTCTAAAAATAGCGATAAAAATCTAAAGCTTGAAGAAAATTTTAAGGAGATTTGGAAGAGTTTCATATTGAAATTTAAAATGAAGCTTCGAAAGATTTTTTAGTGAAAATTTAAAACACATTTTCCGAGGAAACTTGACTTTCTACGAAAATTTCTCTATCTCCAAAGAAAATTCTTCCGAATGTGCGATGAAAATTCTCTCGTATTGGAATTCTTTGAATTTTGGGCATCATCTGAGACTATGTCTAAGGGCTTAACGACTCTTCCTAGATGATTTTTCAATGAATTCTAGAAGTTATTTCTGAATGATTCGTAATGGAGTTTAATAATGAATTTCTTGAGAGATTTCCGAGAAAATTTCTAAATAAATATCCGAAAGTATTGAGGAGTATCTAATTGAAGATTCTGAGGAATATCCGAAGGTATTCCTAAATCAAATTTTGAAAAAAAAAAAAATCCTGGGTGAAATTCAATTTCCGCAGGAATTCCTATGGCAATTTTCAAAGAAATTGATAAAGAAATTCATAAAAGGAATTCTACTGAAAAGTTTTTCGTTGGAATTCCAAACAAATTTCCAATGAAATTTACAAAAGAATTGCCGACGAAATTCCTAGAAAAATTTGTAAATGATCGAAGGAATCTCTAGAAGAATCTCCAAAGTAATCTGTGCAGGAATTTTCGGGCATATTTCGAAACGTTTTCCCGAAGACAATTTGAAAAAATTGAAATTCCGAAAATAAATTAAATATTCCTCAAAATATTCCTTTGGAAATTCAAAGATTGGAATTATAAAAAAATTTCGAAAGTCATTCCGAAACTCCTTTACGACTTCTTTTACGAATTTCTTCGGAATATGTTTCTTGGAGTTCCTTCGAAATTTCCCTCATCCATTTACCAGTCCTTTTGAGAATTCCTTCGAGAAATCTTTAGAAATTTCTTACCAAATTTCTCCAGGAAATCCTTCTGAATTTCCGTTAGAAACTCCTCTGGTAATTCCTTTAGGATTTATTATCCCTGTTCTAGAGAAAACTTTGCTCTGCCCGGTTTAATTTTCAAACTACTTGCAGGAGTTTTGAAAGGAATATTACATTGTCTTACTAAAGGAATTTCTGAAGAAATTTACAAAGGCTTTTTGGGATGTTCTACGAAAGAATCCCTGGAGGAGTATTCAAATGAGCTATTGGGAGAATTTTATAAATTATTCCTGGAGGAGTTCTGGTGGATGTTCTTGAGAAATTTTAGAAGAAATACTTGGAGGAATTTTCTAATTAATTCCAGAAATGTCCAAAGAACAACATGAATAGTCATATGTGAATATGTACGTTATGTGGAAGATATTGATTTGGAAAATGTATTGGAGGTAACCACTTTCCCTTCGATGGGACTCGAACCCATGACCCTACAGTACGCTAGACTGGTGCTTTAACCAACTAAGCTACGAAGGACCTCCGTCGGCCTTCGCAACCTAGCGGCTACTGAACGAGCTCGAGATTCCCATATTGGACGCATAGTCAAATCACTCGCAATCCATTTCTCAAGCCAATACTTCCACATGTTCCACATGTGTATACTTCTAATATTCTCGAAAATTGCTAAGGAATTTACTTCAGGAGTTGCTTTGGAATTTTCTCCATTATTCATCCAGATTATATTGCATAACCTCCAGAAATTTGTTTGGGAAAACTTTCGAAAATTTCTTTAAAAAAATGTCTAAAATTTCTTTTGGAAACTCCTTTGGAATTTCTTTAGCAAATTTTCAGAAATACACAAATTTTTCCAGGTGATCCATTTCCTCGGATCCCGTAATTCCCCCCAAATTCGTTTGAGGAATTTCCGAAGGAATTTCCAAAACTCTTGAATTTCTTTGTACATTCTTCCAAGAATTCCTTTGGAGTTTCATTCAGGGATTTCTTAGGAAATTACTTAGGATATAGATCCAGGAATTCTTTTAGAAGTGCATCAGGATATTCCTTTAGGAATATCTTTAAAAAAATCTTCAAGGAATACGAGAACTTCTGCGAAACAACCTTATCGAATTATGTAAAGAATTTCTTCGTCAAAATTCCTGCCGGGAATTCTTCAGCAATACCTTTGAAAATTGTATCGGAAATTGAATTTCTCAAATAATTTCTTCCAATAATTCCCCAAAAAATGTTTCCGCATTTTTTTTAAGATTTCCCTCGGACATTCCTCCATCTAATTATTCTCAAACCTTCAGATATTCCTTTGAAAAATTTTCGGAAATCACTTCAGAAGTCCCTTTAGAAATTCTTTTAACAATCATTCGGATATTACTTTTTACTTTAAGAGAACTTTTAGAAATTTCATCTGAAAATTCCTTTGAAATTTCCGTCAAAAGCTTTTTCGATTTTTTTTTTCTAGCTTTTCCTATTTTATTCTTATATGAATTTCTTGAAAAATTTTTCCAACAAGTGGAAAATTTCTCAAAAGAATTTCTAAAGGATTTCCTGAAGAAAATCTTAAATCAATTTCCAAACAAATTCCGAAAGAAATTTTCAAAGAAATTTCCGTAGTATTTTTCCTAAAGGAATTTCCGGAAAAAACACTTTCTGTAGATATTCCTGAGGGAATTTCCAAAGAAATGTGTCTAACGGCTAAAAGAATTTCTGAAGAGTTTGTTAGAAGATTTCGTAAAGGATTTTCCAGCGAAATTTTCGAATTTTTATGGAATTCCTTCTTTGAATTTCTAAAGGTAGTTTTTTGCGGAGGATTTTCTAGGGAAATCCATAGATGAGATTCCGAAAGAGTTCTTGGAGGAATTTACAAAGAAACTCTTGAAGAAATTTAAGAATATCAGAAATGCCTTAAGGAGGCCCATTGGAAATTCCGCTAGGAATTCTTGCAGGAGCATCCGGAGGCATTATTAGAGTAATTTCTGAGGGAATGGAATTTCCGATGGTATCTGAACCAAAACGAACCAATTACGCTAAAAATGCTGGTACCCCACCATTGGCTGAACTTTGGCCCCGCCAGTGCTGCTTTTCAATACGAACGTCCGCATTTATCGCAGCGTGAATATTAAATCTGACCACTACCTCGTTGCAGTAAGCCTGTACTCAAAACTCTCGACTGTGTACAATACGCGTCGAAGTCGTACGCTAATCAAAGCGGGTCCTTTGTGCTCCACAGACGTCCCAAAATCACGATCCTGACGAACAAATGTTGACTCGACTTTCCTTACTTTAAAAACCTTGAATCAAAATGTTTGACCAATAATGCTAGCATGATTGTGAACAGAAGAACATGCAGTGCGATTATATGTCCTTCATACCGCCTTGCTGAGTAATGAGAAGTGAGACGTCTTATTTCTCACTTCTCGCTCCTCATTTCACCCTTCACGTTTCTCACTGTAAAAAGTACGAGTGAGAAATGAAAAATGAGACTGCTGTCCTACTTCTCACTTTTCACAGTGAGAAGTGATACATATTAAATGAGGATCCAGAAATAATGAAATAACTTTTTTGGTCAAACGACCATCTCGGCCAAACAGCATTTTCGACCAATGACTTGTTCAGCCAAATGACTTATTCGGTCTAACGACATTTTTATCCTCGACTAAACAATATTTTCGGCCGGATGAGTTTCGGCCTAATGGCCGAACTAACTTAGAGCTCAGTGGTCTTCGGAATTTGATTGTATATATTTTGGACAACGGGCCCTTCCCCTTTATAACCATATGATTCATCAGAAGAGTAGGCCAATGGTGTGTAAATAAGAAAACACTTGATAAGAAAAATATTTTGAGCTTTTTAGTGGAATGTCTTCACTTGTCATAAGACGAGTTTATACAATCCCATTGAATTCCACCACTTAATTGTATCTTGACAGATACGTATTTCGACCTCAACAGTAAGGCCGTCTTCAGTGTCACGTACTTGACTCGAATTGAAGAAAATGATCGCAGCTTACACTATTTATACTATGTGTTGCGAATAAATCGCATGATGAATTTGAACATTAGTAGAAGATAAATTTATATTAAACTTGAGCATCCCCAGACACATGAGACTTAGCTTATTGTTCGTTCTGTAGGAACTATTTTTATGAATTTGTCAGACTAAACAATAAGAGCAAGTGAAGAGGTACGCGATGGGAAATACTAAATCGTTTTTCCATATACCGCTACCGAAATTGTAAGTATTATTGTAAATAGCTTAAAGTGCAAATAATTTAATAAATATTTACAAAGCTTTATAGCTGATCGCAGACAACAACATGTGTGTCATTTCTGCTGAAAGACTCGGTACCCGCTAGTACCTCCGTCGCTTGCAACACTATGCGTAGGTATAATAATTTATATAGATACTTATCTAGTTACATTTACTACGGTGCTTACTTCTACTCGCTTGTTGCGCTTAATGCTTAGGTATAAACTTGAAGAGCCAGGAGCTACCATTTCCTTGATCTTTATTCAACAACCGCGTTTGTACCTGTCGGTAGATTTCCAAGCTCTCAGCAACATCAAGTTTCCACGGAGAAGAGACATTTCTTAAAATTTTAATGTTTGATGTCGTAATTGAATGATTTTCCTGATATACATGTTCAGCTACTTTAGACCTAAACTCATAATTTAATCCCTTATCAGTTTCCCTCTTAGCCTTACTTACTTCTGCAATATGTTCTTTGAACCTTACATCTAACGATCTTTTTGTTTGACCTACGACGGACGAGGAGGAGAAGGAAGGTAAATTACCTTTCTTGGATCTACTGGTTATCAAGGGAACAAATGCAACATTAGACTTCGAAATCTACAGGAAGCCTACCAACACCATGAGAGTCATACACATACAAATCATTCGTATCAGCATAAAATGGCAGCTTTTCATCACATGATCCACAGGATGCAGACGATCCCCCTGAGCGAAGAAGGAAAAACGAAGGAGGTACAACACATCATGGAAACAGCGAGGATCAATGGATACAAGGAAAGAACAATACAAGCAATCATCAACAAGAAGCAGAGGAACCTACGGAAAAACGAACTGACAACACTGACACCGATCGATGAACCTCTGAAGAGGGTATCGGTCCCCTATGATCGACACATCACCCACCAGCTACGCCAACGACTAATGAAATTCGGCATCGATTCAGTATTCACCAGCAGAAGAAACCTACTGAAGACACTGTTGGGCTCCACAAAGGATAGAGTAGAAATGTTAAATAAGGCCGGGGTTTATCAAATTAATTGTTCACAGTGTGATAAAGTATATGTAGGTCAACCACCACAATTGTCAATAAAGAGGATATCACAGTGGACGGTTTCGATAAATAGTTTCATATATAAACGAAGAATCTGAGGGAATAAATTTTGACTGTTACGCCCTTTTCAAATGTTGGTCTAGAAATATCTTCTATTTATTTCAATAGACTATCTAGAGAGGTTGAGGGTTCGAGTCCCTCCAAGACACGTGGATTCTTTTTCGCAAATTTCATATCAATTTGTCCATTTCGAAACATGTGCTGTGCATACTGATTCCCGTAATTTTTTACCATCGGAAAATGATAAAACCAATTGGTCAATAGGGTAATTGTATTTTGTTGTGAATACTCTATCATCATTCAACGCGATGAAGGTAGCGCAACCCTGGTAGGGTAGTCTGCCGATGATTCTACAGCTACCAAGAAAGGCAAAAGTAGAGCAAACGGATTGATTCAACGGCAACAGCCCCGGCAACGAATAAAGGACAACGATTGGAAAGTCGGATCTTGGAACGTGAGAACGTGAATGAATCCGCACGTGTTGGGCTCCTGGCTCGAGAGCTGCAGCAGGTCAGCGTGTGTGGGGTAGCAATCCAGGAAACATGGTGGCCCAGAACTGGAGAACGTGAATTCCGGGCGGTGGATCCCATCGCGAACACTTCATTCAAGTACCACATCTACTATAGCGGCGGTGACAGAGCAGAACAAGGAGTTGGCTTCATGGTGATCGGGAAGCCGATAAGCGACCGCATTTGCGTGTTGAAAATGAAGGGCAAATTCTTCAACTACAGCCTGATCAGCATCTATGCCCCATCGAACGATAAGCCTGATGACGTGAAGGATGAGTTCTCTAAGAGCCTTGATAAGGCCTACGGAGAGTGCCCAACACACGATGTAAAGATTGTCATCGGGGATGCAAATGCGCAGATCGGAAGAGATTCTTCCACCCAGTCATTGGTACGGGAACTCTTCTTACCGCTACCAACGATAATGGTCTGCGACTTATAACCTTTCCTGTTGCTAGAGGGATGATAATAAGTAGTACCTATTTCGCACGTAAGAATATCCGCAAACACACCTGGCAATATCCGAGTGGAGACACTCGATAGACCACGTGCTGGTCGACAGACGACATTTCTCGGATGTTATAGATGTAAGGTCCTTCAGAGGTCCAAAAATCGACTAGGATCACTACCTTGTGGTTGCAAAAATTCGGACGCGACTCTCCAGCGTCACGAATTCACGATCAACAGAACGATGCGTGTCAGCTGAAGGAGTTGCTGAACAGTACCACCAGAAGCTGGACGAGCGGATAGGAGATGCCACCGGATCTGGCGACGTCAACAGATTGTGGGAAAATATCCACGAAGCTGTGACTACAAAAGCGCAGGATGTGTTAGGTACTGCACAGCGACGCCAACGAAATAGTTAGTTTGATGAGGAGTGACGGACGAGAAAAATGTTGCTAGGAGTCGAATGCTAGTAGCCCGTGCCCGTTCCAACAGAGAGCGGTACAGTGTAGCAAGGGCAGAAGAGAAACGAATCCACCGCAGAAAAAGGCAACACAAAGAGAGTGTGATAGCTGAAGCGCAGGAGAACATGGATAGAAACGATATGCGGAGGTTTTACGCAACTGTCAATGGCGCGCGGCATAAGACTGCGCCAGTGCCCGTCATGTGCAATGACCGAGAGGGGAATTTGCTGACAGACAAGACTATGGTGGCAGCCAGGTGGAAGGAGCACTTCGAAGATTTGTTGAACGGTGAAAATAAAGGTGTATTAAGGAGCAGGATGGACATAGTCGGCGACGGTCAAGCTGTGGAACCACCAACGCTGGACGAGGCTCTAAACGAGCTTAAAAACATTAAAGCTGCTGAGAAGGTCGAGATCCCGGTCGAGCTTCTCAAACACGGAAGTGAGTAGCTGCATCAATCAATTCACCACATTATCCAAAAAATATGGGAGGATGAAGAACTGCTTGCTGGCTGGTTGGATGGCCTCATATGCCCAATCTATAAGAAAGGGCACAGATTAGAGTGTGCCAATTACAGAGGCATCACCCTTCTGAACTCCGCGTACAAAATCCTGTCGCGTATCCTGTTTAACAGACTGAGACCGCTGGAGGAGTCCTTCGTTGGCGAATACCAGGCAGGTTTTCGTGAGGGCCGATCAACGACGGATCAGATGTTTAGCCTGCGAATGATCCTTGATATATTCCGGTAGTAAAACTTGCAGACTCACCAATGGTGAGTTCATTGATTTTAAAGCAGCGTACGATTCAGTGAAAAGAAATGAGCTGTGACCAAGGAATGTAAAATAACAACATTGCCAATGACAACGACATTATCCTCTCTTGTAAATGTTGGGACAAACTCAACTCGCAATAAGCGTTTGTCCCAAACTGCAACAGAATAGGACAATTATCGCCTGCCACGCATTTTGAGAAGTAGTCGGTTTCCGATGATGTTTTTGGTTAAATTAGTATCAGTTACCATAGATTAGACATAAACTTAACCATCTGGTAACATGATTTGCGTTTTACTTCTAAAATATACAAGTTATCGCAGTTTGAAAAGTTCACAACAATTACCTCTCCATGTTTGTTGCAAATAAAATGGAACGCAACAATGTCTTTATCCTCTGCAGATAGGGACAAAGAGTTATCGCTATTATCGTTTTTTGCATTTTTCAGGAACAATTACATTCCTTGGCTGTGACAGATAATGTATGAACAAGGTTTTCCGGCGAAATTGATTAGACTGATACGTGCTGGATGGCTCGAAATCAAATATTCGGATTGCAGACGAAGTGTCAACCTCGTTTGTGACCTTAGACGGATTGATGCAGGGTGATGCACTTTCGAATTTATTGTTCAACATTGCACTTGAAGGGGCTATTTAGACTAGCGTGCAGAGGAACGGCACTATCATCACACGGTCGCATATGCTCCTCGGGTTTGTGGACAACATCGACCTCATTGGAATCGATCGCAGAGCAGTAGTGGATGCTTTTGTCCCACTGAAGAGGGAGACGACAAGGACAAGGCTTAACCATTAACTCTACCAAGACAAAGTTCATGGTGGCAGGTAGAGATAGAGGAAGACCTAGTGGTGTTGGTGCTGAGGTAGTGCTTGATGGGGATGTGTTTTAAGTTGTTGAAGAATTTGTTTACCTTGGACCGCTTGCGACATGTGACAATGACGTTTCCCGTGAAGTGAAAAGACTTTTACGGATTACGTTACCAGCTTAGGTCCTGCAGCATGCAGACGCAACCGAAATTTGATCTATACAAAACTCTGATTCTACCAGTGGCCCTTTATGGACATGAAGCATGGACATTAAAAGAGGCGGACCGGAGAGCTTTTCGAGCGAAAAGTGCTGCGTATAATACTCGGAGGGAAACTAGAAAATCAACTTTGTATCAAGTATACAAAGAAGAAAATATTGTAAATCGTATAAAATACGGCAGACTTCAGTGGGCTGGTCACTTAGTGCAAATGTCGGAAGAAAGATTAGCAAAAACAATTTTTAACAGCGAGCCAGATAGAGGCCGGCGATTTCGTGGAAGGCCACGAACACGCTGGCTGCACGTTTTGGAATCGGACCTGGGGACCCCAAACGTTCGGGGAAACTGGAGGAATATCGCCCAAGACCGACGATTATGGAGCTATACAATACGCCAGGCATAGGTGTATCGACGCTGGGGTGTGGCTAAATAATTGAACAACATGGTACGATGAATTAAATTAAAACTCGCATCGCAGACCGCATCGTGCTTTCGTGCTGTGCGGTTCTATTTGCTCTTTGCTGAAAGAAGTTTTTTATACTATCCGAAGCTATTTTAATTTCAACAGTGCTTCTCAGCGCTATTTTGCCATGTAAGTGCCTTAGCATCATTAAACAATTAAATATGTACAAGATACGGCGATGACCCGTTATTCAACATGCTCAAATTTTGACTGCCCATGGAATAAATTTTGAAAGTCTATAGAGGAAGAAGAATTATGTATTCCTTTTTTATTGGGAAGTCTATATTACAAACTTGTGCCCGGCACAATGGATCGTATATACATTTTTCAGCGCTAAGCCATGAATTGCTTTTTGTTCGTGCTGAACTTTTCTTGATACAATTTATAATGAACGAGAAAGGCAACATCACCGCTAGGTGGATTAATCTGGGTTTTTTTATACTAAACAAGTGACTACCTGCACTATTTTTACTATGCCTTGTGATATTTGCAAAAAGTGTCTAATATATCTGCGTAGTTCCTTATTTTTATATTTTTCATATTTTACTTCTACACTTCTATTTAAGCATATGCGGTATTTCGAAAAATATCGTTTCAGGTGCTTCGAAACGAAATTCCGCGGAATTTGAGCATGGCGAAATCTGATATATCGATTTCGTTTCGTTTCGTAAAATAACAAAAATTTCGCTAGAAAAAAAACTAGCTTCTAACGAAATTTAACGTTATTTCGCGGAATTTCGAAGCTAACCTAAACTTGAACCATACTTTATATTTATCAAAAAATTTGGCTGCGCCGCTGAACAAAATCATAAAAAACAGCTTTATATTTTTACATTTTTATGTTATACATTTTTTTTCTATTGATGCTTACTACATAACCCCATTCTGAGTCGACAAATACATATTTAGTTTTCTTCTATGAAACGTTGTTGAAATGTTTTGTTAGAAATATCTAATAGAAAATAAAAAAATATCTTTAACTATTCTATCCTATGTTTTACTAAAGTGATCCGAATCAATATTCAAGGCGTCAGGCTTAAAGTGTAAATTTAATTAGCTATGAATCAGATCAGTATAACTTTGTTAAAGAGGCAAAGTCGTGCCGTGGATTCTTAGGACCCTTGTGAAGTTTTTTTAGCGCCTCTTTCTTATTAACACGTACGTCCCCAACCCCCATTTTACGACAAAACTCAAAATTCTAATCCACGCAGCTCAGCCAATTTTTAACGGATTTTCAAGCAATCTTCTGGAATCGATCACAAAATTCCTATAGTTTCAGGAACCGAGGTCAATTTTTATACAATGGCCATGGTTCCGGATATATTCCGGGGGGTACTGGGATTACCTCCCTCCCGGAAAAATGGTCACTGGCAGATCGGCTTCGAAATCCATCGTGCGACATGTCAAACTTCATGATTTTGCAAAACAAGTACACTGGAGTACATTTCGGCGATTTTCGATCGAATTGGCCACCATCCAGGTACTTCCAGGGCCTGGTTCCCTTGGGGAAGGGGCCAATATCCGTTCAATCTTGGAACCCATCTTGCGACATGTCCAACTACATGATTTTGCAGAACAAGTACACTAGAGTACATTTCGGTGATTCTCGATCGAATTAGCCACCCTCCGGATACTTCCAGTTAGACCTGTGCGCTGATTGAAATTTTACCGGCGGTGGCGTGATAGATCATTTTCAGCCAGCGGCAGCGGCGTGGTGGCGGCAGTTGATGATTGGCGGCGGCGTGGATCAGCGTGAACCAGTTTCAAGTGCCAAAATTACTTCAGAAGTTCCTCCAGGAATTCTTCCAGAAGTTCCTCCAGAAGTTCATTTAAAACATCGTCAAGAAATTCCTCCGGAAGTTCCTCCAGGAATTCCTCCGGAAGTTCCTCCAGGAATTCCTCCGGAAAATCCTCCAAGAATTCCTCCGGAAGTTCCTCCGGAAGTTCCTCCAGGATTTCCTCCGGAAGTTCCTCCAAGAATTTCTCCGGAAAATCCTCCAGGAACTCCTCCGGAAGTTCCTCCAGGAACTCCTCCGGAAGTTCCTCCAGGAACTCCTCCGGAAGTTCCTCCAGGAACTCCTCCGGAAGTTCCTCCAGGAACTCCTCCGAAGTTCCTCCAGGAACTCCTCCGGGAATTCCTCCAGGAACTCCTCCGGAAGTTCCTCCAGGAACTCCTCCGGAAGTTCCTCCAGGAACTCCTCCGGAAGTTCCTCCAGGAACTCCTCCGGAAGTTCCTCCAGGAACTCCTCCGGAAGTTCCTCCAGGAACTCCTCCGGAAGTTCCTCCAGGAACTCCTCCGGAAGTTCCTCCAGGAACTCCTCCGGAAGTTCCTCCAGGAACTCCTCCGGAAGTTCCTCCAGGAACTCCTCCGGAAGTTCCTCCAGGAACTCCTCCGGAAGTTCCTCCAGGAACTCCTCCGGAAGTTCCTCCAGGAACTCCTCCGAAGTTCCTCCAGGAACTCCTCCGGAAGTTCCTCCAGGAACTCCTCCGGAAGTTCCTCCAGGAACTCCTCCGGAAGTTCCTCCAGGAACTCCTCCGGAAGTTCCTCCAGGAACTCCTCCGGAAGTTCCTCCAGGAACTCCTCCGGAAGTTCCTTCAGGAACTCCTCCGGAAGTTCCTTCAGGAACTCCTCCGGAAGTTCCTCCAGGAACTCCTCCGGAAGTTCCTCCAGGAACTCCTCCGGAAGTTCCTCCAGGAACTCCTCCGGAAGTTCCTCCAGGAACTCCTCCGGAAGGTCCTCCAGGAACTCCTCCGGAAGTTCCTTCAGGAACTCTTCCGGAAGTTTCTCCAGGAATTCCTCCGGAAGTTCCTCCAGGAGTTCCTGGAGCTTGAAACTGGTTCACGCCGATCCACACCATCGCTGATCACCAACGGCGTGACGCCGCCGCCGCTGCCTGAAAATGATCTATCACGCCACCGCCGGTAAAATTTCAATCAGCGCACAGGTCTACCTGGAAGTATCCGGAGGGTGGCTAATTCGATCGAGAATCACCGAAATGTACTCCAGTGTACTTGTTTTGCAAAATCATGAAGTTTGACATGTCGCCAGATGGGTTTCAAGATTGGGTGGATATTGGCCACTTCCTCAAGGGAACCAGGCCTTGGAAGTAACCGAAGGGTGGCCAATTCGATCGAAAATCGTCGAAATGTACTCCAGTGTACTTGTTTTGCAAAATCGTGAAGTTTTAAATGTCGCAAGATGGGTTCCAAGATTGAACGGATATTAGCCACTTCCCCAAGGGAACCAGACCCTGGAAGTACCCGGAGAGTGGTCAATTCGATCTAAACTCGGCGAAATTTACTCCAGTGTACTTGTTATGCAAAATCATGAAGTTTGACATGTCGCACGATGGATTCCGAAGCCGATCTGCCAGTGACCATTTTTTCCGGGAGGGAGGTAACTCCCCGGAATATATCCGGAACCATGGCCATTGCACAAAAATTGACCTCGGATCCTGAAACTATAGGAATTTTGTGATCGATTCCAGAAGATTGCTTGAAAATCCGTTAAAAATTGGCTGAGCTGCGTGGTTTTGAATTTTGTGTTTTGTCGTAAAATGGGGGTTGGGGACGTACGTGTTAAAGGCTAATTTCTTCTCCTCGGCTTATGCCTCAAACCAGGTTTAGGCGCATCAGTAAGCACCGCTTAAGAGTTAGGAAGGCCCTAAGGAAAACATAATGCAACGTTTTACGTTCAAGCAATAATTAGAATCTTACCTAAAAGTTAGAATGCCAAGTTCAGAGGATTGAAGGTACTCCACATAACAGTCAATATTCGGCGAATTATCGAAATGTACATACTGCTCCAAGATTTAAATTTGAACTCTGTGATATTATTTAATTATCTGCACAATATGAGTGCAGAATCGATCGTGTTGCTGCTTGTCACGGGACGGAGCGGTCTATAGGAAACGCGAATTGAAAAAAATACACTTCGAAGAGCAAATGTTCTTAGTCAGTGTGCGATCGGTCGTGTTGATCATGGAAGCTAGTGCGGGATAACACGAGATGAAAAAAATAATGTCAGCATCGAAAAGCACAAAATTATGTAGGGGGAATGACGGCTTTGGTAGGTTTTGTTCTATTATTGTCAGGGGGTTTTTTTATGACTGATTATGCTCAAATTTGGCCTAAACATTCTTTGCATATCAAAGTATATTGTGGTCAAATTTCATAAAGTTTGGTCGACAAAAACCCCCCTGCCACTAATAGAACAAAACCTGCCAAAGCCGTCTTTCCCCCTAGTACAGAATCGATCGTGTTGTAGAAGCTTATTAAACGAAGCACATTGATTATGCGTCGGATTGATTTCAAACACAGTTTTCATCTTCGGGTTTTCAAAATAACTTCGTTTAGTCGCTTACCATTACTTACCTTACTCAATCTGATCAATAAGAACCAATTTTGTTGCAACAACTCAAATGTGATCAAATTCGATTGTATATAAGTCCGAGTGTACGTCACATAAGTTGTTGTGCCTCATGTGTGTTGCTCGGGAAACAAATCTTCTTCTCCTAATTCCAAATTGACTGTAAGGACGTGACCAACATCGTTATTGATGATGATGATGATGATGATACTACCATCTATTGTAGCAAGGCACCTGCCGATAGCACTGGCCATACCTGACAATCGATTTGATCATGATTATACTATTGTTTGTATTTCATCAAACTCCTGTATGAAGGGCCAAAAATGGGTGGGGTGGTTCCATAAGCAGAGACACTTATGCGAATCCACGGGATGAATAGAGAATCTCCTTCCAGAAGAAAGTTCGTACATACAATAATATAATCTAGCCCTCGTTTCCCAGATTGACCCAATAGATGGGGAGAAGGGCCCGCCCTTTATCCACGAGATGTTAACAATAGGAAGTTGGCGATTCCACTCTTCCTATCCAAATCGCTTCAATCGGGTGCCCTGATGGTTTTTTTCATGGTATAAATCATATAGTTTCAATATAATTTGGTAAAAACATATGATGGAATTTTCTCACCAAGTTTTAATTCGCTTGCCCTGGATGACCTCTCTTCAACAACAGCTAGTTTTAGATTTATGCTGTCTTCAAAGATGGAAAACCAATAATTCCTGGTTTAAATCGTGGAGTAGGATTCGTTCTGGCTCAAGGATCGAAAAATAGTCTTCTTGATTTCTGAAAAGATGAAATAAAAAGACGGAGAGCAGTATCATACATAATAACACGAGCACATATATAGAAAATATTGAATATTAAAACTATTTTTTTTAAATAAACCACGTCCCGTTACGCTGGGATATGGATACTCTGAAGTAGTGCGTAACGGTGTGAATCCGGTCATATCGCCAGGCTCGGTACAACACTGAAGCTGACAATATGACGTCCCTAACCCCGAATCCCAAGGTGTCAGGCGACCCGTGCTGAGGGGATGAATGGCCTGGGAGGTGAAACAATTAGCCAGGCAGTTAACGGAGCCTGTAATGCTGGGTAGACACTCTTCATGTCGTATTACGGAGTAAGATCTACCACACTATGCTCTAGTTCTTACTATTCTTGTTAATACTTATGAGTGATGGTCGGAAGAGTATGGAACGACTATAATTTGCTTTTAGAAGACCCATTTTTTGCTCCTTTTGGATGGGGTCAATGGAGTAAATTGTAAAAACGTAACTCAATCTTAGGCTGGTTTCGAAGCTGACGACGTGAATCTCAAGCTCCAGAGCGCTGATTAATTAGGAAAGAAGCGGATACGAATTTGGTGGATCTGTTGAACCCTCTGACTGATTAGAGCTCTGTGTAAAGGTGAGATTTTTAAATGCAAAACGCATGAATTCAGATCTCTATCCAGCTTTCCACGCTCGCCATAATGGCGGATGCTATAAAAGTTTTGACATTAACTGTTTCCCGACACTGAACTGGAATTTTCATCAAAGTATGCAGTGTACTCTTCGTTGCCAATGACATCCCAATGTTTATTATTTTCAGTCAACAAGCAATCTATGCATAAAACCTTTCATCTTTGGTATTGAGAATTGGAATTAAAAACATTTAATTAATATGTTATTTCTTTCAGAAAAAGTTCGGTCATTCTAAAGAGGGTTACAATCTTCTACAAGTTCTATTTAGTTGCTGCAAAAGTCAACGGTCAGCGACAGCTGTGAGCAATGTTTCAAGTACTGTTTCTCGGCATTCCAGCACGAAGAAAGAAATACCATGGGTTATTATTAAAAACTTTCGTATTTCACGAACTCAATAATCTGGTTGATTTCGCAAACAACGTGTCAATGCTCAAACTTATGACTCAAGAAGAGAACAAAGTGAAATTCGGCACTGATGTGTTTTTCAGCACATGACAATCCCAAAATAATCATTTAAGGCGTAACAAGAAATTAGATTTTTTTGCAGAAAACCAAATTTTCAAATCAACCAAATTCGTTCGAGTCGACAATGCTAATTTACATCCATACCAACAAGCATTCAAACGTAAACGAGTTTAGGCCCACTTGAAAAAATCCATACATCCTAATTATTACATTAACGTTCAACCAGTAGAAACTTAAAGCTTAAGACACACTATTCGAATGTTACAGTTAGTAAAAAAGTTGAACTGAGTCATTTGTTGGGACGGGACCCCAGCTGTAGCATCGCAACTGAGAATTATTACAATAAAATTATTTTTACGAACATACAAAATAAATAATTAACACTACAATCAACAAATTAAAATAACTGACGATCTCTCTGTGCCCCGAGAGAAACGTCCAATTTGTTACCCATTGCGAGATGTGACGAGGTTTCCTTATAAGATTTTTGGTCCATCAGTCAAATCCCGCAAATGTGTTTTCATTGCGTGTTTTAGTTTGGTCTACAACAGCCAAGCTGTTGTACACTTAGCTCTATTTGGTGTAGGGTTCCGATCCTATTTGGGCTCCTTGAATTATTTTGTGCCATGTGGTACCAGTAATATGAAGTCTGTGTCTGAGAATTTCTCAATTTATAATTTTAAGTGCCTATATTCAGGCCCAAACACAAAACATTCAGGAATGGAACATTACACAACTTCACTCAAACATTTGTCACTAACATGTAAGATAAAATGAACCGTAACACAACCTTCAACCAACGGGAACGAAATTTTTGTCGATGGTCTAAAAGCATCCACAAAAATTTCGTCCATTTGATTGGAGGAAAGGTGTTGAAGAGGACGATTACTTCCTAATCTAACTTAAATTACGCAATCTCAAACAAATACTCCATACAACGATGGAACTTCGAGCATTGCTAACGGTAACGGTAACGATAACGAAAGACGGTAAACGAAAAATAATTCCTGACGCATCACACATAGATGCCAGAAAACAGGAAGATAACACCAAACTTGGTGACAGAACTTAAAATTACTTTACTTACATCTAGGTAAGTGAAGAATCCTGTCCTCAACACCTGAGTTACAACTTTTCGTCGGTTTTTTACAATAAAAAATTTTCAAACATACAATTATAAACAGTTTACAATAAATTCAACAAATTAAAATGATCGACGATCTCTCTGTGCCCCGAGAGAAACGTCCAATGTGTTACCCATTGCGAGATATGACGAGGTTTCCTTAAAAGATTTTGGTCCATCAGTCAAATCCCGCAAATGTGTTTTCATTGCGTTTTGCATTTTGTCTTCAACCCCGTTGAATACATAGCTCTATTTGGTGTAGGATTCAGATCCTATTTGGGCACCCCGAATCAATCAATGCCATTTGGCATCAACGATTCGATGGCTGTGTCTGGAACAAACTTGGGACAAATCACAACTAAATATTTTATTGCCCACTTTCAGGCTTTCCTCTTCAGTCCAGACACAGAATCAACTAACAAAACCGACGAAATCTAACACAAATGACACAGACTCAATCGAATATTTACAAGTGTTCGAAAAATATAAAACCAACCGTAACACTTTTTTTTTTTTTTTTTTTAGCTTCTATTTATAATTTTAATCGCCTATCTTCAGGCCCAAACACAGAACATTCAGGAATGGAACATTACACAACTTCACTCAAACATTTGTCACTAACATGTAAGATAAAATGAACCGTAACAGAATGCGTAACGTTTTGGATCGCGTTGAATGGGTAGTTGGCCAATAGTACAAACTTGGGCCACATCGTGTCCGGATTATTTTAAACCTCAAGGGACAGGTGCAATCTAAGCCCATATTCACTGTATGATCCAAACAAAATGTATGCAGACCTCTCGCATAATTTGACCAAAATTGTATTTCATTCTATAAACATGTAAGCATCATAGTTACATGCTATCTGAAACAAAAGAAATATTAGAAAATATGAAGAGAATAGAATTTATTTTGATACGATTACGTTTACAAGTTTTCTTGTTGACGAAAAATAACAATCTTTGGACTGTCAATGGTAACGAAAGAAATCATCGCTTGCTTCGACTAAAATTTCAGTTCAGTGTCGGGAAACAGTTGATGTCAAAATTTTTATGGTATCCGCCATTATGGCGAGCGTGGAAAGCTGGATACAAAAAACGAATTCGGAACTCATGAGAAGAAGCAAAAATATGTTTGAACTTCAGTACCGATGCATGGTCAAAATCAGTATTATCACACCTATTGTTGAGCCGAAACTGATTGAGGGACGCGCCTTTGAGAGTTGGTATAAGCCATTTTTCGAAGGGTATAAATAGCGGTACCTTAATCTAAAGAGGCCTTACATAAAGCTTGAGAAATATATGAATAAAAAATGACTACTTCATTTCTTCTCAATAGAAATGGAGCAGAAAGACATGCACTAAACAAATGACACGGGTATACTACAAAAGTTCAATGAAATGGACGCAGTGGTTCATCCCGAACAAAAAAAAAATAAAAAATAAAATAAAAAATAAACTAAATGTTTGAAAAGAGACACATGAAATATGTGTCAACAAAGTTATGTATGAACGACACCGTAATAACACTTATTATCATTTAGTATATTACGCAATACCAGCGCTTCACTCTGCAAACATTAGACACAGAGCAATGTACCCTTAGACAAAGTTGTAGAGGGAAAAAGGAGCTAGAAGTCCGCCGTACAATGCTTTTCGGAATTCCATATGATAAGTTGAATCCCTGGTTTTAAGGATCAATTCTGAAACAAAGTTCAATTTATATAGAACCAATGTATGAGGTGACTGGAGTTAAATTATACTGCCGCTAACCGCAAGTCGAGCACATCTGTATAGGGGACTCCATTTTGCATCCCCATACATGCTTTGATAATCCCCTAATATTCACACGAATCCCCAAAACGACCCAATGCAGTTTTTTAAATCAGAATCATACTTTTATCCATCAACCCAATGTTGGGAAGAATTGATTTTTTAGCGGTAGCTAGTTGCATTTCGGGACCTGGGCCAGTTCTTCACAAAACGAATTTGATGCGTATATGTTAATCTATTATATTCTCTTGAAAAATAAAACAGAATACGAAGGATGTTTTACGGAATAAATATTAGGAGAGGTTCATCAAATATGTAAGTAATTTAAACTTTATATTCGTTGTTATGGAGGATCACATGGCCTTGAGCCCCATACACAACGCAGCGGAACGGTCCCGGGATTTGACAGTTTAGCCCAGAATTATTTCCTGTCAAATCCTGCCGCTTCTGCTCCCGTCCCACTGAATAGCGTTTGGAGCTTCACATGCGAATGGTGATGGGTTCAATTTCCACCCCTTTCAACAACAAAATCGTGTAGGACGATGCATCACGGATGACGATGAGCTGGAGGCATTCATAGGCTCCTGGCTCACACACTGTTGTATAACTGGCGAACGAATAAATGACAACAATCTGAGGTGAATTAGCCCAGGACTTAAAACCACATTAACGAAGAACTATGGATTGATACAAACTATGAAAGGAAAAAATGCACAGCATCTGAAAAGTACTAATTACGTGGAATCTCATTTCAACTAAAAAATCTGAGGTGTATCAATATGTAGATTGCACAACAACATAGTAGTAGAATATACAAACCCTTTGTTCAATTTGCTAAGCTTAAGCTGTCTTCTGTAGCGAAATCTAATCGTTCTCAATATAAAATACATTGCTATGAATTTACCGGACGATTGATTGCTTTTTCCAGAACAATTGTAGCAATTCACCATTAATTCATTCTGCAATGATTGATTGGCAAAGGAATCATTCCGATTATTGACCATCAGACCTATTGACGGGCCTATTGTAATACAAGGGTCACTTTAGTATCCCGCAGGAGACCATTTATGGAAAAATTGGGCAAGCTTTGAGCTAGTTTTGAAGGAACTCATTCTGGTCATAGCGTCGATTCAGGAACTTCTATATAGAATGTTGTGCAGTGCAGTTGAAGAAAAATGGCATTTTCTATCGGTATCGATTTTCCATTCCAGAAAACACCAAAAATATTCAAACATAGTATCGTTTTCATCCTCGGATTTCTAATTTTGTTGTTTGTTGTAAGATTTTGAAATTTTCGTTCTGAAAAGAAATAATCTGTCAGACGTTGAAAAAACACGTCTTACCTGTTTAAGGCCTACTACAACTTTTCATGACCAACATCGTTATTGGTCATAAATTGTAAACTTTTTTTATCCCAAGAAAATTATTCAATTGGTGAGCTGTGCATATTCGCTGTTTCTCGGCCAATCATGATTAGCAACTACGATGTGTAAAATTAATCAAACAAAGCTCAGCTATTTTTTTACTATTTGGACAATATGTAAGGAACATTGTGGAGTCGTGGGCATTTCTAAATCTTCGCATGGAATTGACAAAAAATCCACAACGGGTTGGAAGATCATTGAAAATGCTGAAAGTTCTTTACTCATGATTGTTTTCAGCTCATACTGACCATAACAGCTGTTTCTTGCACTTGATTGAAGTAGGTTGATGATGAAAATTTGGCAACAATTTTTGCATGCCTCATATGCACATACATATACAAGTAAAAACATACAACAATTTCTATATTTTTACATACTGACTGGTATAAGACTCAGGACCACTCACTTCACGATGAATTTATTTGAAAGCAACACAAATTTTGTGGTATCGGTATATAAACGGGAACGCGACAATTTATCACAGAATGCTTCTTCTGTATGTACAAAATGGGTTATTTTTGGAACGTTATTTTTTGTTAAATTACCAAGAGAAAAACGTATTACAGTTAAATAATACAATTTTCAATACAGATACATAAAAATGTCTATCTTGTCGCATGAACGACGAGATCTGGTTGAAAAATGATTTCAATGACCTGAAAATTCCGAAAAAACATAAAAAATATTTCGAAAATCGAATAATCCTCATGAGTACGGATATGGCTTTAGAATCAGATGATTTTCAGGTACGGTATATCTTGGGGTTTGATCTGGACACTAATGACACAGACCACATTGCTCCAAAAAGTGAAAAACTGGTTGCATTAGTGAAAACGAGAGCTCGAAATAATTTTTAATGTTTTTTTGGGGCTTTTCGCTATTAATTTGAAATTGTTCTTATTCTCGTCCGATTGCAATTATTTAATTTTAAAAATCCATAATGCTTGTTAAATGAGTGCCAAAAAATAAGTAAATAGCTGAAACAAGTAATAGCTGAAAACATGTTGTGCAAAATCCTCAAAACAACGGGAAGTAAAAATTCATAGAACATGACAAATATTCGAAACATTCTCGAATACTCGATGCTATATGAAATAAAATAAAATTTTGGGCCATGTGTAACCATAAAATAGTAGACTACTTGAAAAAAAAATGGAATTATTCAAAAACAAAGTGTATTTATTATTATCGAAACGGTCTATAGCTCTGTTGGTTGCAAAACCGTTATTTAACTTCGAAACAGTGAAATTAGAATTGCGTACATCTTCTTCTTCGTTCTCATTACATCCCTCACTGGGACAGAGCCGCCTTGCAGCTTAGTGTTCATTAAGCACTTCCACAGTTATTAACTGCGAGGTTTCTAAGCCAAGTTACCATTTCTGCATTCGTATATCATCATTCTTTGCCGATCGCTTGAAGTAGCCGGATGTGAATGTCCGTGTCTCCATCGCAGGCAGTTATTTTTTCAAAACAGTGGAGTTTTTTCTCACACAAAAGTGAGTTTTTTATATCCTCCCGCGTCATTCCCACTGTGGATTAAGTGGCTGTCTAAGGCGATTCGTGATCGTCGAAGAAGGTGCACGTGTAGCTAAAGGGTTACGCGTGCATTTCCAAGTGATTTAATTCGGTCTCCATCCAGTCAACAGAGAGGCCGAACAGCACCAGCGCAGCATCTACCTACTCGAACGGGAACGGATAAGTATATCAAAGTGTATTGTTCTAACCGTTCCCATTGTAACCAATTTGCACTCACCACACAGCAGTGGTCGAGCTGCTGTCTGTCTGTCGTTCACCAGTTACCGTCGGCTTGCTTAGAGTGCGACAAAATTAGAGTGATACGAGAAAACAAATTCTGAATTTTGTAATTAAAGTTATTATTTTTCTTTTAAGTTTTTTTTTTCTTTTTTCTCTAAACATTAACTAGTTAATTTAGACCTAAGTTTTTTTTTTCTTTCTTATTTTTTTTTCCTATTTCTTGTTTTTTTTGTTTATCAATTTTGAATTCATTCCGCAACTGATGAATGAAGAGAACGGAGGCGATACGCCTCCCAAAGATAATGTTGTCCGCACGCGATTTTACCAGGCTTCCTCACCTGGTCCCTGGGTTGTTTACTTTCGGCAGAAAGTAAAAAGTATTGATTTTCTAGGAATCAAACGTGACTTGACGCGTCGTTTTCCGAAAACTGATTTTCATCAGATCAATCGGAACAAACTACGTGTAACCGCACCTACATATCAGGATGCAAATGCTATTGCAAAAGACCAACTGTATAATGTAGAATATTTGGTTTATGTGCCCTCGCGGGAGGTCGAGATTGAAGGCGTGATAAACGCAGCGAGCCTGACTTGCAAGGATGTACTTGCGGGAAAAGGCCGCTTGAAGAATGCAATAAAGTCTACCGTGGATATTCTGGATTGCAAGGAGTTGCATTCAGCTTCTACGGTAGATGGCAAAAAAGTGTATTCATAGTCAGGCTCACTTCGGGTGACGTTCGCCGGTTCGATACTCCCAAAATATGTAGATATCGAAAATATGTTGTTTCCGGTGCGTCTTTTTGTACCCAGGGTTTTTAATTGTACCAACTGCAAACAGTTGGGGCATACTGCCGAGTTTTGCGACAATAAACCCCGTTGTGGCAAATGTTTTGAAAGACATCGGGAGGAGACCTGCCAACAACAAGTAACAAAGTGTGCTTATTGTGGGTTGGACCCTCCCCATGGTTTGAAAGAATGCCCGGTGTACAAAAAGCGCACCCAAAAAGTGAAGCGCTCGTTGGTACAGCGCTACAAGCAGTCGTATGCGGAAATGGTGAAGTCGCAAGATACATCCGCAACTGCCAACGCAACGGCCGCCATTTCAGCTGCCGTTCAAGTTAGTGACTTTTATGATGTCATTTCCATTGACGAATCGGACTCTGACGTAGCCGATATGGATGATTCTGCCGAAAGAGGAAGAAACCGTCTTCAAAACAAAAAATCAACCATAAAGGCATGCCAGAATATGATGGTTATGGGGGATTATTTAAAATCCCGAAGCAGTCTATCTATACTGCTTCTTTTGACCAATGTTGCAATAAGACTTTCCCGCCATTGCCTAAAACTGATGTTTCTAAAAACATCAGCCTAGGGTTATCAATGAAAAAGAGAATGTTACTCGCTTTTCTAGAAGAAGAATCCCGTCCAAGCGAGGATTGATATCCTTTAAGGACCTTGTGGATAGTATTTTGAAATTATTCAATATACCAAATTCAATGAGGGCAATCATTGACATCTTTACACCAACAGTAGAAACATATCTGAAGCAATTGACTGTTTCATGGCTCCTTCTTGGAGAAATTGTATCTTTCGATGGATAATACGGCCATTACACAAGATACAATCACTGTGCTGCAGTGGAACTGTCATAGTCCTAAAAATAAATTAGACGTGTTCAAGTTTTTGATTCGCAATTCCGATTGCGACATATTTGCACTCTGTGAAACATGGCTTTCTTCTGAAGATGAAATCAACTTCCACGATTTTAATATTATTCGCCAAGATCGGGATGATAACTATGGTGGCGTTCTTCTGGGGATCAAAAAATGTCACCCCTTTTACAGAGTTCCCATCCCAATTGTAAATGGCTTGGAAATCGTCGCTTGCCAAGTAAATGTAAAGAATAAAGACCTTTGCATAGCTTCAGTTTATATTCCTCCAAATGCCTCGCTTAGTCGTCGACATCTTTGGAACGCAGTCTCTCTTCTCTCATCCCCAGTTTTAATATTGGGCGATATGAATGCGCATGGTATTGAATGGGGCGAAACTAGAGACGATAACAGAGCGCCTATTTTCTATGATTTGTGCGACGATTTCAACTTGAATATCTTGAACACAGGTGAAGTAACTCGAATAGGACCTCAAGGTCAAGAAAGTCGAATAGATCTGTCTTTATGCTCAAATTCACTATCATTAGATTGTACGTGGAATGTAATCCAAGATCCCCATGGTAGTGACCACATGCCGATAGTCACCACAATCAAAAATGGCTATCAACGATCAGAGCCAGTTCAGGTCCCATTCGACCTCACGAGGAACATTGACTGGCAAACATTTGCATCGGCGGTAAATATTGGTATTGAATCAACTGATATTCTGCCACCACTGGATGAATATCGATTCCTTACCGAGTTGATTCAAAAAAGCGCACTAGAAGCTCAGAAACGACGCGTTCCAAGTACATCCGTCATAAGAAGGCCAGCCACTCCTGGATGGGATGATGAATGTACTAAGTTGTATTCTGAGAAATCTGATGCCTTCAAGGCTTTCCGTAAACACGGAAGGTCTGAGCTTTTCAAAGAGTATTTGAGGCTTGAACGGAAACTCAAAAATCTTCTCAAGGCTAAAAAACGTAGCTACTGGCGACGTTTTGTCAAGGGACTATCACGAGAAACCTCAATGACAACACTTTGGAAAACGGCCCGCAACATGCGGAACCGCATTTCCACCAACGAGAGTGAAGAATACTCCAATCGATGGATATTCAATTTCGCAAAAAAGGTCTGTCCAGATTCCGTACCAGCAGAACCGCTATTTCGAGAATCAGTCACTGATCCCGGTTCATTGGGTGGACCATTCTCAATGCTGGAACTTTCTATGTCTCTTCTTTCATCGAATAACTCTGCTCCGGGATGCGATAACATCAAATTCAATCTTCTAAAAAATCTCCCAGATATCGCAAAAAGACGGTTACTGGACCTGTACAACTGTTTCATGGAGTACAACATCGTACCACCAGAATGGCGACAGGTCAAAGTAATAGCTATTCAAAAGCCTGGGAAACCAGCGTCTGATCACAATTCATACCGACCGATTGCCATGCTATCCTGCATGAGGAAATTATTGGAGAAAATGATCCTTTCAAGAATCGATCATTGGGTCGAGCAAAATGCATTACTGTCAAATACTCAGTTCGGTTTTCGAAAAGGTAAAGGAACAAATGATTGTCTAGCGTTGCTCTCTTCAGATATTCAGCTGGCCTATGCGCACAAGGAGCAACTGGCTTCAGTTTTCTTGGATATTAAGGGCGCTTTTGATTCTGTTTCCATAGAAGTACTGTCGGAAAATCTGCACAGTAGTGGATTACCCGTTATTTTGAATAATTTCTTGTACAATTTGTTGTCAGTAAAACATATGAACTTTACTCTCGGCACTCTGACAACTTCCAGAAATAGCTACATGGGCCTTCCCAAGGATCATGTTTAAGTCCCTTGCTTTACAATTTCTATGTTAAAGATATTGACAATTGTTTGGAAGGACAATGCACGCTTAGACAACTTGCCGATGATGCCGTGATCTCCCTAAGAGGTCCATGTGCAGCTGTCTTGCAAGGACCATTGCAAAGTACCCTTGATAATCTGACTGTTTGGGCCAGGCATTTAGGGATCGAGTTTTCACCGCAAAAAACTCAATTGGTTGTGTTTACTAAGAAGCGGTACCCTGCTCAACTGAAACTAAAGCTGTTGAATGATGACATCAACCAATCTTTATCTTCTAAATACCTTGGGGTCTGGTTTGATTCCAAATGTACCTAGAAAACCCATATTGATTATTTGTTAGAGAAATGCCGAAAAAGGATCCATTTTCTCCGTTCTATCTCCGGAACTTGGTGGGGCGCTCACCCGGAAGACCTCATCAAACTATATAAAACGACTATTCTCTCTGTTTTAGAGTATGGCTCTTTCTGCTTCCTCTCAGCAGCTGATTGCCACCTAATCAAATTGGAACGAATTCAATGTCGTTGTTTGCGTATTGCTCTTGGCTGTATGCATTCAACGCATAACATGAGCCTGGAGGTGCTTGCTGGAGTCACTCCTTTAAAGCACCGTTACTGGGAGCTCTCACTTAGAATACTGATCAAATGTGGAACAAGTAACACACTTGTTTTAGAAAATTTCGATAATATGCTTGAATTGATTCGTCAGTCAAGATTCCTAAGGGTCTACCTCAACTACATATCGTCAGATCTATGTCTTCCGTGTTATAATCCACCCGAGTTCACTTCACCAAAGACAGTTCCTCAATTGAATACGATCTGTCCATGAAACACGCTATTCAAGGAATACCAGATCATCTTCGAAATCTTTCCATTCCCCCTATCTTTTCCGAAAAATATGGACATGTCAATTGCAACAACAGATTTTTCACTGATGGTTCTCGCATTAACGGATCCACTGGCTTCGGTGTTTTCAATGAAAATTCAACCACCTTCCGAAAACTTCAGGAACCGTGTTCGGTTTATGTTGCTGAGCTGGCAGCAATTAACTTCGCTTTGGGGATAATTTCCGATCAGCCCGTAGACCATTATTTCATCTTCTCGGATAGTCTTAGTTCTATCGAGGCACTCCGGTCGATGAAACCTGTTAAGCACGCATCTTACTTTCTTGCAAAAATAAGAGAGCAGATGCGTGATTTGGTCGAAAGATCATTCAAGATTACCTTTGTATGGGTCCCGTCCCATTGCCTAATCTATGGCAATGAGAAGGCGGACTCGCTAGCAAAGGTGGGCGCACAGGAAGGTGAAGTTTATGATAGACAAATCTCGAATAACGAGTTTTTCCCCTGTCATAAGACGAGTTTGAACAATCCCATTGAATTCCACCACTTAATTGTATCCTGACAGATACGTATTTCGACCTCAACAGTAAGGCCGTCTTCAGTGTCTTGTACTTGACTCGACTTGAAGAAAATGATCGCAGCTTACACTATTTATACTATGCGTAGGTATAATAATTTATCTAGGTACTTATCTTACTACGGTGCTTATTTCTACTCGCTTGATGCGCTTAATGCTTAGGTATAAACTTGAAGAGCCAGGAGCTACCATTTCCTTGATCTTTATTCAACAACCGCGTTTGTACCTGTCGGTAGATTTCCAAGCTCTCAGCAACATCAAGTTTCCACGGAGAAGAGACATTTCTTAAAATTTTAATGTTTGATGTCGTAATTGAATGATTTTCCTGATATACATGTTCAGCTACCTTAGACCTAAACTCATAATTTAATCCCTTATCAGTTTCCCTCTTAGCCTTACTTACTTCTGCAATATGTTCTTTGAACCTTACATCTAACGATCTTTTGTTTGACCTACATATACTTTATCACACTGTGAACAATTAATTTGATAAACCCCGGCCTTATTTAACATTTCTACTCTATCCTTTGTGGAGCCCAACAGTGTCTTCAGTTGATTGCTTCTGCTGGAGAATACTAAATCGATGCCGAATTTCCTCAGTCGATGGCGTAGCTGGTGGGTGATGTGTTGATCATAGGGGACCGATACCCTCTTCAGCGGTTCATCGATCGGTGTTAGTGTTGTCAGTTCGTTTTACGTAGGTTCCTCTGCTTCTTGTTGATGATTGCTTGTATTGTTCTTTCCTTGTATCCATTGATCCTCGCTGTTTCCAAGATGTGTTGTAGCTCCTTCGTTTTTCCTTCTTCGCTCAGGGGAATCGTCTGCATCCTGTGGATCATGTGATGAAAAGCTGCCATTTTGTGCTGATACGAATGATTTGATGTGTATGGGATGACTCTCATGGTGTTGGTGGGCTTCCTGTAGATTTCGAAGTCTAATGTTGCATTTGTTCCTTGATAACCAGTAGATCCAAGAAAGGTAATTTACCTTCCTTTTCCTCCTCGTGGGTGAATTTGATGTCTTTGTGCACGTTGTTTATCGCTTCCAAAATCCTGGGTAGATCTTTCCGGTTGATGATGCTGAAAATGTCGTCCACGTATCTCCACCACTTCTCGGGTAGTACTCCTTGTTCCTCTAGGTTGTCCTCCAAATTCGCCATGAATAATTCGCACAAAAACGGTGATAGCGGATTTCCCATAGGTGCACCCTTCGTTTGTTTGTAGAAGCTTCCACGGAATGTAAAGTAGTTCTCATTCATGCATAATCTTGCAAGCTTGAGATACATTCTTTCAACATATTCCTAAAGAAGGTACAGCGGGCCGAAGAGTGTGAAGCGGACAGGAAGAGGAGACTGCACAAGAAGAAATTGACCATTCTACGAGGGAAATCAGCGACGGAAGGTAGAACGACTAACCCCACAGTACAAATGATCGAGGGATTCGTTGTTAACCGTTCGACACAGCAGTTTACGGAGGAACAATTAGCACACCTCAACAAGGGGTTAGGGTATGCGACAACCCAGAAAGCGGATCTAGAGCAGATAATCGTGGATACTGAGACAGCGATTTCACGATGATGATGATGATCAACGGGACCAGAATAGCGTGAGAAACATCGTAGCAGACGCCATCAAAGCAGGACATCATGGGACATCGAACAAAGACGAGAGGAGGATTTTAAAGGAGTTAAAGGAGAAACCAGTTTACTACATGAAGGCGGACAAAGGAAACGCAGTGGTGATAATGGACAAAGAGGACTACGATGAACAGATGACGACAAAAATCAACGGAGGACCATACAGGCATTTGAGAGTGGACCCACTACCCGGACTAATCCGACTTACGGATAAAACGATAAAGGAATGCAAGACGATCATCGGAGAAGCCCGCGTTAAAATGACGAACCCTGTTTTACCAAGGATCAAAGGACTACCAAAGATACATAAGCCAGGTACAGAGATGCGAGAAATAGTTTCATCAGTGGGATCCCCTACACAAAACTTGGCCAAGTGGTTAGTCAAGGAGTTCCAGAGTATGCCGAAGCCGTTCCCCAGCAGATCAGTTGTAAACACCCAGGAGTTCACCAAGAGGATATTGGAATCAGGAAACATCGGAGAAGAGGACATCATGGTATCATTCGACGTAGCGGCATTGTTCCCAAGCGTTCCAGTGAAGGATGCTCTGAACCTTTTGGAGGATTGGCTACTAGGACAACGGACGGATACAACATGGCGAGGAAAGGTAAAGATGTATCTCAAGCTTGCAAGATTATGCATGAATGAGAACTACTTTACATTCCGTGGAAGCTTCTACAAACAAACGAAGGGTGCACCTATGGGAAATCCGCTATCACCGTTTTTGTGCGAATTATTCATGGCGAATTTGGAGGACAACCTAGAGGAACAAGGAGTACTACCCGAGAAGTGGTGGAGATACGTGGACGACATTTTCAGCATCATCAACCGGAAAGATCTACCCAGGATTTTGGAAGCGATAAACAACGTGCACAAAGACATCAAATTCACCCACGAGGAGGAAAAGGAAGGTAAATTACCTTTCTTGGATCTACTGGTTATCAAGGGAACAAATGCAACATTAGACTTCGAAATCTACAGGAAGCCCACCAACACCATGAGAGTCATCCCATACACATCAAATCATTCGTATCAGCACAAAATGGCAGCTTTTCATCACATGATCCACAGGATGCAGACGATTCCCCTGAGCGAAGAAGGAAAAACGAAGGAGCTACAACACATCTTGGAAACAGCGAGGATCAATGGATACAAGGAAAGAACAATACAAGCAATCATCAACAAGAAGCAGAGGAACCTACGTAAAAACGAACTGACAACACTAACACCGATCGATGAACCGCTGAAGAGGGTATCGGTCCCCTATGATCAACACATCACCCACCAGCTACGCCATCGACTGAGGAAATTCGGCATCGATTTAGTATTCTCCAGCAGAAGCAATCAACTGAAGACACTGTTGGGCTCCACAAAGGATAGAGTAGAAATGTTAAATAAGGCCGGGGTTTATCAAATTAATTGTTCACAGTGTGATAAAGTATATGTAGGTCAAACAAAAGATCGTTAGATGTAAGGTTCAAAGAACATATTGCAGAAGTAAGTAAGGCTAAGAGGGAAACTGATAAGGGATTAAATTATGAGTTTAGGTCTAAGGTAGCTGAACATGTATATCAGGAAAATCATTCAATTACGACATCAAACATTAAAATTTTAAGAAATGTCTCTTCTCCGTGGAAACTTGATGTTGCTGAGAGCTTGGAAATCTACCGACAGGTACAAACGCGGTTGTTGAATAAAGATCAAGGAAATGGTAGCTCCTGGCTCTTCAAGTTTATACCTAAGCATTAAGCGCATCAAGCGAGTAGAAATAAGCACCGTAGTAAGATAAGTACCTAGATAAATTATTATACCTACGCATAGTATAAATAGTGTAAGCTGCGATCATTTTCTTCAAGTCGAGTCAAGTACAAGACACTGAAGACGGCCTTACTGTTGAGGTCGAAATACGTATCTGTCAGGATACAATTAAGTGGTGGAATTCAATGGGATTGTTCAAACTCGTCTTATGACAGGTGAAAACATTCCACTAAAAAGCTCAAAATAATTTTCTTATCAAAAAGAGTTTTTCCCATTAGTCCGTCAGAGTACTCTTCGAAATTGGCAAATGAATTGGTCACACAATGAACTTGGACGGTGGCTATTTTCCATAGTTCCTAAAGTTTCTGCGCGAGCGTGGTTCAGAGGTGAGGACTTAAGCCGAGGCTTCATTCGCACGATGTCGAGGCTTATGTCCAATCACTATTCACTAAACGCACATCTCTATAGAATTAACCTGGTCGATAGCAATCTATGTAGGTGTGGAGCCGGTTACGATGACATCGATCACGTAGTTTGGTATTGCACGGAAAATGGCGCCTCAAGAGAGCAACTATTGGATACCCTTGTGGCCCGAGGTAAACAACCCTTCCGGGAACTAAGAGGTGTTTTGGGAGATCGCGATGTGGTTTATATGCAGGCCATCTATGCCTTTCTTTGCTCGTCTGACATCAAAGTCTAATACTTCAATTTTTTCTTTCTCAGTTTTTTTTCTTGTCTCTGTCTTATTGTTCCGTGTACCATGAAGCTCTGGCCATCCGGAAGATGCTCCCTGAAGAACCAAAACCCGAGCACGACGCTACGCCAAATCATACATGACGTCAAATACCCGGATGAGCAGCTGAAATACCTCAAACCTAAATCCCAACCCCGTCCATCACCAAATTACGCAATCTAACCTTGAGTCGCCACGAGTATCTTGGTCTTTGTCCCTTCCCCTTACTAACTGTTGATAATAAGATGATATCGATTGTAAATATCATTAAGAGTCTCGGCTCCGTTAAGTGTTATACACGCCTGAGCCTGTCAAATAAATACAATAGATAAAAAAAAAGAGGTTTCTAAGCCAAGTTACCATTACTGCATTCGTATATCATGAGGCTAACACGATGATACTTTTTATGCTCAGAGAAGTCGAGACAATTTCCAATCCGAAAATTGTCTAGACCGGCACGGGGAATCGAACCCAGCCATCCTCAGCATGGTCTTGCTTTGTAGCCGAGCATCTTACCGCACGGCTAAGGAGAATTGCGTACATAATGAAAACCAATTCAATAAAAATTCCGCGGAAAAAAAATAAAATTTCGTTTCGTTTCGAAAAAATTCGAATTCAATGGACCTTGATTTCGTATCGTTTCGAAATCTCGAAAGTAAATCTTTATTTCGTTTCGTTTCGAATCAACATAAACATTTTAAATTTCGTTCCGTTTCGTTTCGTTAGGAAAAAGTTTGTTATCGCATACCCTTACTTCTATTACACTTCTTGATAAAATATAAGAAAACACGCAGATATATACTTTTGCACTTATCACATTACTTACAAAAGTGAATATGAAAATACTAGTATTCTTCAACAGATGCTTTGGAATCCGGAACATCCGCATATCTATCCGGTGAGCTACGCAGTAGTCATATGCTGCGAATAAAGTCAAGTTTCCATTGAACACCTCGTCTTATTGAATAACTTGCTGTTTATCATTTGAATGTTCTTCACATTTAATTTGGTGTGTATGGGAGTTAACTGCTTGGTAATTGTGATTTTATGACGTACTCTACATTCATATTTCATAAAACTTTTGATTTGTGGCAACGTAAGCGGGAAATTACCCAAAAATCAACCTTAACCCTTATGTGAGTGACGATTTTTCCCACCGTAAACGGGTGACGGGGTACCCGGGTACCCAACCGCATTACAATGAGCATTTATGTGTCTGTGGGTGTTTGTATGTATGTATGTTGGTGTGTATCGCTGTGTCTATGTATGCGCTTGTGTGTGAGTGTGGTTCCAGAGAACTGTGTGAATTCAGAGGCCACCGGGTGGTCCCCTGGAAGATCCGGAACATCCGTAAAAATGGTCAATTCGTAAATTCCATCGTAAAGCGACGGGATTTTTTAGAACCATTTTCTGACGAACCCTGAGCATGGAATTGATGCTTTGACCCACATACGGACCATTGTGTCCACTGGGTGGTCCCCAGGAAGATCCGGAACATCCGTAAAAATGGTCAATTCGTAAATTCCATCGTAGAGCGACGGGATTTTTTTAGAATTATTTTTTGCCCAACCCTGAGTATGGAATTGATGCTTCGACCTGCATACGGACCATTGTGTCCACTGGGTGGTCCCCTGGAAGATCCGGAACATCCGTAAAAATGGTCAATTCGTTAATTCCATCGTACAGCGACGGGATTTTTCTAGAACCATTTTCTGACGAACCCTGAGCATGGAATCGATGCTTTGACCCACATATGGACCATTGTGTCCACTGGGTGGTCCCCTGGAAGATCCGGAACATCCGTAAAAATGGTCAATTCGTAAATTCCATCGTACAGCGACGGGATTTTTTTAGAATTATTTTCTGCCCAACCCTGAGTATGGAATTGATGCTTCGACCTTCATACGGACCATTATGTCCACTGGGTGGTCCCCTGGAAGATCCGAAACATCCGTAAAAATGGTCAATTCGTAAATTCCATCGTACAGCGACGGGATTTTTTTAGAATAATTTTCTGCCGAATTCTGAGCATGGAATCGATAGTTTGATCCACATACGGACCATTGTGTCCACTGGGTGGTCCCCTGGAAGATCCGGAACATCCGTAAAATGGTCAATTCGTAAATTCCATCGTACAGCGACGAGATTTTTTAAGAACCATTTTTTGTTGAACCCTGAGTAGGGAATTGATGCCTTGACCCACTTCCGGCCATTGTGTCCACTGGGTGGTCCCCTGGAAAATCCGGAACATCCGTAAAAAGGTCAATTCGTAAATTCCATCGTACAGCGACGGGATTTTTTTTAGAATTATTTTTTGCTGAACCCTGAGTATGGAAGTGATGCTTCGACCTATATACGGACCATTGTGTCCACTGGGTGGTCCCCTGGAAAATCCGAAACATCCGTAAAATGGTCAATTCGTAAATTCCATCGTACAGCGACGGGATTTTTTTAGAATTATGTTTTGCCCAACCCTGAGTATGGAATCGATGCTTTGACCCACATACGGACCATTGTGTCCACTGGGTGGTCCCCTGGAAGATCCGGAACATCCGTAAAAATGGTCAATTCGGAAATTCCATCGTACAGCGACGAGATTTTTTTAAAACCATTTTTTGTTGAACCCTGAGTAGGGAATTGATGCTTTGACCCACTTCCGGCCATTGTGTCCACTGGGTGGTCCCCTGGAAGATCCGGAACATCCGTAAAAATGGTCAATTCGTTAATTCCATCGTACAGCGACGGGATTTTTTTTAGAATTATTTTTTGCTGAACCCTGAGTATGGAATTGATGCTTCGACCTATATACGGACCATTGTGTCCACTGGGTGGTCCCCTGGAAGATCCGGAACATCCGTAAAAATGGTCAATTCGTAAATTCCATCGTACAGCGACGGGATTTTTTTAGAATTATTTTTTGCCCAACCCTGAGTATGGAATTGATGCTTCGACCTTCATACGGACCATTGTGTCCACTGGGTGGTCCCCTGGAAGATCCGGAACATCCGTAAAAATGGTCAATTCGTTAATTCCATCGTACAGCGACGGGATTTTTCTAGAACCATTTTCTGACGAACCCTGAGCATGGAATCGATGCTTTGACCCACATACGGACCATTGTGTCCACTGGGTGGTCCCCTGGAAGATCCGGAACATCCGTAAAAATGGTCAATTCGTAAATTCTAACGTACAGCGACGGGATTTTTTAGAATTATTTTTTGCCGAACCCTGAGTATGGAATCGATGCTTTGACCTACATACGGACCATTGTGTCCACTGGGTGGTCCCCTGGAAGATCCGGAACATCCGTAAAAATGGTCAATTCGTAAATTCCATCGTACAGCGACGGGATTTTTTTAGAATTATTTTTTGCCCAACCCTAAGTATGGAATTGATGCTTCGTCCTTCATACGGACCATTGTGTCCACTGGGTGGTCCCCTGGAAGATCCGGAACATCCGTAATAATGGTCAATTCGTAAATTCCATCGTACAGTGACGGGATTTTTCTAGAACCATTTTCTGACGAACCCTGAGCATGGAATCGATGCTTTGACCCACATACGGACCATTGTGTCCACTGGGTGGTCCACAGGAAGATCTGGAACATCCGTAAAAATGGTCAATTCGTAAATTCTAACGTACAGCGACGGGATTTTTTAGAATTATTTTTTGCCGAACCCTGAGTATGGAATCGATGCTTTGACCTACATACGGACCATTGTGTCCACTGGGTGGTCCCTGGAAGATCCGGAACATCCGTAGAAAATGGTCAATTCGTTAATTCCATCGTACAGCGACGGGATTTTCATAGAATTATTTTTTGCCCAACCCTGAGTATGGAATCGATGCTTCGACCTGCATACGGACCATTGTGTCCACTGGGTGGTCCCCTGGAAGATCCGAAACATCCGTAAAAATGGTCAATTCGTAAATTCCATCGTACAGCGACGGGATTTTTTAGAATTATTTTTTGCCGAACCCTGAGTATGGAATCGATGCTTTGACCTACATACGGACCATTGTGTCCACTGGGTGGTCCCCTGGAAGATCCGGAACATCCGTAAAAATGGTCAATTCGTAAATTCCATCGTACAGCGACGGGATTTTTTAGAATTATTTTTTGCCCAACCCTGAGTATGGAATTGATGCTTCGACCTGCATACGGACCATTGTGTCCACTGGGTGGTCCCTGGAAGATCCGGAACATCCGTAAAAATGGTCAATTCGTTAATTCCATCGTACAGCGACGGGATTTTTTTAGAATTATTTTTTGCCCAACCCTGAGTATGGAATTGATGCTTCGATCTACATACGGACCATTGTGTCTACTGGGTGGTCTCCTGGAAGATCCGAAGCACCCGTAAAAATGATCAATTCGTAAAATACATCGTGAAGCGACGGGATTTTTTAGAACCATTTTATGCCGAACCCTGAGCATGGAATCGATGCTTTGACCCACATACGGACCATTCTGTCCACTGGATGGTCTTCTGGAAGATCCGGAACATCCGTAAAAATGGTCAATTCGAATATTCCAGCGTTAGGTGACGGGATTTTTTTAAAACCATTTTCTGCCGAGCCCTGAGCATGGAAACGATGCTATGACCCACATACGGACCACTGTGTCCACTGGTTGGTCACCTGGAAGATCCGGAACATCCGTGAAAATGGTAAATTAGAATATTCCGTCGTTAGGTGACGGGTTTTTTTTTAGAATCGTTTTCTGCCGAACCCAGAGCATGGATCGAAGCTTTGACCCTCATACGGACCACTGTGTTCACTGGGTGGTCCCGTGGGAGATCCGGAACATCCGTAAAAATGGTCAATTTGAATATTCCATCGTTAGGCGACGGGTTTTTTTAGAACCATTTTCGGCCAAACCCTGAGCATGGAATCGATGCTTTGACCCACATACGGACCATTGTGTCCACTGAGTGGTCCCCTGGGAGACCAGGAACATCCGTTAAAATGGTCAACTCGAATTTTCCGTAATCGTAATCGACGGGATTTTTTAAGAACCATTTTCTACCGAACCCTGAGCATGGAAACGATGCTATGACCTACATACGGACCATTGTGTCCACTGGGTGGTCCATTGGATGATCCGGAACATTCGTAAAAATGATCATTTCTAATATTCCATTTCTGAAGAACCCGAAGTATGGAATTGATGCTTTGACCCACATGGTTTTGCAAAAATTTGTTTGATAGAAATGACGTCGCTTCAGTTTGCGAATTGACCATTTTTACGGGAATTCCGGATTATTGAGGGGACCTCCCAAAGGGCACAACGGTCCGTTTTTGGGTCAAAGAATTAATTTCATGCTCAGGGTTGGGCAACAAAAGGTTTAAAATAAAAACCTGACGCATCACGATGAAATTTACTAATTGACCATTTTTACGGATGTTCCGGATCTTCCAGGGGACCACTCAGTGGACACAATGGTCCGTATGTAGGTCGAAGCATCAATTCCATGCTCAGGGTTCAGCAGAAAAAAATTCTAAAAAAGTCCTGTCGCTGTACGATGGAATTTCCGAATTGACAATTTTTACGGATTTTCCGGATCTTCCAGGGGACCACCCAGTGGACACAATGGTCCGTATGTAGGACACAATGGTCCGTATGTAGGTCGAAGCATCAATTCCATACTCATGGTTGGACAAAAAATATTTCTAAAAAAATCCCGTCGCAGTACGATGGAATTTACGAATTGACCATTTTTACGGATGTTCCGGATCTTCCAGGGGACCACCCAGTGGACACAAAGGCCGAAAGTGGGTCAAAGCATCAATTCCCTACTCAGAGTTCGACAGAAAATGGTTCTAAAAAAATCCCGTCGCTGTACGATGGAATTTACGAATTGACCATTTTTACGGATGTTCCGGATATTCCAGGTGGCCACCCGGTGGCCTCTACAACCCACACACCTTCAAAAGTATTTGCATGCACTTGAGCAGCCTTTGTCCCAGTGACATACGTAAAGATTCATATAATCAAACACTCATATAAATATACAGGCCCTCTGTTATATGATTGGGTACCCGGGTACCCCGTCACCCGTTTAAGGGTATAAATAGTTTTCGACCCCTAATAAGCGCTGTAATCGCAACCTGGACCTCAAACTTTGCCCATCGCTTCGTCTCAACATTCTACGAGATGTCAGAAAGTTTCATAGTATTTGAACTTATCTACAACAAGTTATTTAACTTTCAATATCAGAATGGGTACCCGGGTACCCCGTCACTCACATAAGGGTTAATTGCTCTCCACGTACAGAAGCAAATGCGCTACCGACCGTCGCTCCGTATGTCGTTTTTTGCGGCCCAAAACCAATCAATAACATCATTAATTCTCACCGTTCGCTCAAAAGAATGGAGCACGCAATCCGACGAAGACACCTCTCGAATGAATACCGAAGCATAAAACGATTTGTGTCTTAATTAATCATCTTTACCCCCTCGGTCCGACCGCGCAGCACGTAATCTGTCACGGGACGGAACAGTAACAAAAGCCGTTCTCATCTCGAAGTAAAAACAGCGTTGTCTTACAGCCGCACAATAAAAAAAAAACACTAAGAACATCTAAAATCTTACTTCCCACCGTGAGCCGTCCATCAATCGTCATCGCGCTCTGCTAGTCGATACGAATTAAATAAATATTAATAATCGAAAAGTGTTACAATGGACCCTGAAAAGGTCCCGAAAATCGATATCCCCTTCAATCGATGTAAAACGAACGACCGCCAAAAAGACAAAACCAAACCAGGCCGTCGTCGTTCACAAAGCCAGCAGCGGCATTGCATTTCATGCGAGCCCAATCAACTAATTTGCCGTATCAAACTCTCAATATGATGTGTATAAAAAGCCACGAGGATTGACTCAGGCTGTTGGAACAATTCGATTAATCCGAACGGAAATCGACTCACCACTTTGTAGGCCCCTCCGTCGTCGTATACGCAACGCATGCCCCCACACGTACCCACCACATGAGCTGATGGTGAAAGATGACGCGACAGCGGACGCAAGCGGTGTCAACTGTCAAACGCGGATCGATCGGCGGCGCGCGTTGTTTTCATCGAAACGTCACGGACGACTCCTCTAATCCATTTGCGACCCTTCTAATGTTTTGGGAACCTTATTTTAGGAACGCAAATTCAATCATGCCGTATGGCATGGCAAAGCATGTGGGCAGTCAGTGGGGACCTAAAAGGTGTCACATTTGGATCAAGTTTGACAGCTGTTAACCGGAATGGAAATACGTATACGTCCATTTGGGCGTTCCGTAGTTCAACATTCAATCTTTTGCGGTCGATATCGGTACTGTCGGTATCAAGTCCTTCAGTTGCCGCTTCGTCCGAGCAAGATTCGTTGTCGTCGGCCGTCCATCGCCTCTAATTAAGGCGTTTAGGGGGGTTTGTGGAAGGCTTGGTAGTGGAGTGGATCCCTAAAGCATTCAAATCAAAATCAAAAGCGGCGGCGGAAATGTTGATGGATTGGGCGGGGTTGTTCTGGTACCGATCAGATTTGTTGTCTTGAAATAATGATTCAATATGTTCACGAAAACTGTAGCTAAATATGATTCATTTTGGATTACAATGAGATTGGGTGTGCTAATTTGATGGTTGTAGATATCCATATTTTTAGACCGCAGATTTTTGGGACATGCGATAAAACGAGATGAAACAAAATAACAGTTCCGGAATACATTTAAAATAATTTCCTATATTTCACGAAACACTTTTTACGAGCGCCTTTTAGATCATCATCTCTTAATGGCGATGGAACCGACGGCCCTGTGGCACACATGTCTATCCAGGACCCAGGCGCAACCACCCCTCCCGTGAACAATTTGTATTCAGATAACGATCACAACGCCTAATAAGGGTGCATCCTCTCTTCAACCATTCTTTTTTAGCTCCGCTAATCATTCGATCACCATTAATTGTGCAAGAAATGTAGCACAGCAGAAAGTCTCACTAATAACGACAACAACCGGCATTGTACAGATCGTTTCGCGAACTCCATTTCCCGCTTCGAAAGCCCGAGGACATCATGCTCTTAATTGATTCCATTTGAGCTGATCAACATTATCATCAACTGTCCGCCGTCGTCGCTTTCGTCCACTTCGTCATCGTTGCTCAAGTAGAAAATGGGCACAAAACGCGAACAAACGGACTTCGGAAGCTCATCACACTCTCGGCGAACCCCGTTGGCTGTCCCGTGATCCCTCCATGCCCCACTCCCATCAGCATCTACTGCCCTTGCCTCCGCCATCGGACTATTGAAGCGAGTGAATCAAAGCCTCCGTAAGCAACAACAGCAGCAAGATAGTAATTGCACTTAAATGCATCCAACAAACCGGACCCCATAAAAGCGCAGCCATTAGGCCTCTGGTCCTGTTGTGGGCCGATTGGTCCCGCTTTTGCTCGGATGCTGATTGGTCTTGACGGTTTCTCTGTCAGTCGTCGGTCACTTTCCAATGATTATTAACAGCGACGACGATGATGACGACGACTGCGGCGGCAATGACGGAATTGACACAGCAATGGTCCTCATTTTCATTGCAGCGTCAAAAAAAATCTCGTATAATATATATTTAATGATACCATTATGATCCCTTTTTCGCAAAAGCCAACAATTTATCTACATTATTACACAATAATTGTTCCGATTGGACGAGAACTCCCGTCAGGTTGAATCTCGTTCGCAGTCGCAACAATTATTGTCCTTTCAGCAGCGGCTGAACTGCAACCTCAATCACAGTAGGCTTAAACAGGATGATGAAATGTGCTGTCAAAGGAGGCTACGGGAGGAAACCGCAAAAACTAATTCAACCCAATTCAACTCGGACCTTGGGAAGCTGATGGGTATCTGAGAATGGGTATGAAGCGAGATGTGATGTGATGTGAGTAATGAATCTCCAGATAAAAAGTATATCGCAATACTCCTCGTAAACTATAAGATACATTTCCCGGCAGAATTTGCTATTTAAGAGTCGAGTACCCCGTATTAAAACCATAGCTGTGTTTTGTGTTTCTATAACCTTGGCTTTTTTTGGAAACACTCAAGAAGTTGCAAAACTTCAAAATACACTCGCAAAAAATAATTCATAGACTAGGGAATCTAAAAAATGAGCAAGGATATTTCTTAAAAACTTTAGTAAACTAATGAAACATTAAAATTGATAATGGAAATCCATTTTCCTGGATCAATTCTGTGCGTAAAAACAGAGAGCGGTGGATTGATTGGAAGAAAAAAATGTTCATGAAAATGTCTGATGATGCAAAAAAAAAGTGAAAGGTTATAATCGATACACGACTGCCAGTTGGACGAAAGATCACGAAAAGTGAAAAATATTCAATTTTGAAATTCTGTAAAAGTCTAGATCATCATTTTATTCTTTCCGTCTACAGACATAGTTATATACATGGACAAAGAACTGGAAAGAGTAAAATTTGACTGTTACAGTCTTTTTAAATGTTGGTCTCGTTACATTGATAAATTGGCGTCAGAAATTAAAACTGTTATTTGAGGGAGATTTAAACAATTAGATTTAGCGATGTATTAATATAACAATTACACTGATTTCTGTTTTTGCACGATTTGTTTTTACACAATTTTATTTTAGAAAATTTCCCCGAAGTTGCACGTTTTTTATTTGAATGATTTTCACAAAAATACGCGATTTTCAACAAGCATATTATAATTTTATTTTGTGCCTTATCAGATTGTAAAAAAAGGAGGTACAAAGTATAGAATACGTTTATGGCATATGAAGGTCATCCAAGAAATCCCTGAAGTCAGGCCTTAAGGTCTACATGCATGAAAAGATGTCTATTGACCAGTTTCAAATATGCAACATGGTCTTTGTGGTACACAGAGTAAAATGCGTTCATGACATGTGGGTTTGGTTATCCAAGAGTTTCCCGAAGTCAGGCCTCAAGGTCTACACGTATAACCAGAGATCTATCGGTCAGTTTTAAATATGGAAAATGCCTTTTATGGTAGATAAAACAATTTGCGATAAAACAATTTGTTGGTATGGTCATCCAAGAATTCCCTGAAGTCATGCTTCAAGGTCTACACGGGTACCAGAGATCTATTGACCAGCTTCAAATATGGAACCTGTCTTTTGTGGTATACATAATAGAATGCGTTCATGACGTATCAGTATGGTTATTAAAAAATTTCCTTAAGTTAGGCCTTAAGGTCTACACGCGTAACCACACTGAGAAAAATTTTATAGTAGAAACTACCATTTTAGGGGTAATATTGAGAACAGTACCGACGTTTTTCAACCGAAGTGCCAATCGTCTTAAAATAACTAAAATATGGTCTATCTTACGATAAAATTAGTATATTCAACCGCATACATGGTTATTCTTACTGAAAATATAGTAAAACTGTGTGGTAAAATCAACTGTTTCGTTTGAGTCTATGCTAAATAACAATTTTTGTGGTAAAATTGAAAATAATATCAATCAAATTTACTAAATTTATGGTAAAATTAAGCGATTTGTCCCTTCGGTTGAAAAACGTCGGTACCGTTCTTAATTTTACCACAAAATTGTAATTTCTACTACAAAGTTTTTTCAGTGCAGAGATCTATCGGTCAGTTTTAAATGTGTAACGCGTTTTTTAACGCTGTACCACAGACCAGGTGTTCGCCATACGTCAAGTATTGCAGAAATGCCGCTAATATAACGAGCCCACACATCATCTTTTTATCCACTTCAAACCCGTATATGATACAACCGATCGGGACCAGCTATGGCAGCTAATGCACGAAAACGGATTTCCGGATAAGCTGATACGGTTGATCAAGGCGACGATGGATCGGGTGATGTGCACACTCAGTTTTTATTTCTGCAGCTCGGCAAAAATCGGCAAAAAAATAAATAACTGATATTCCGGCAAAATAGCGTTTGTTAGCTGATTTTCGGCAAATTATTTGCTGATTATCAGCTATTTTGACAGAAATCTCGGCAAAAACATGTTTGCTGGGGCACGGCTGTGCGATTCTTGGTAAAAGTTCAACATTTTGCTGAGATACCGGTAAAAAAAATTAAGTGTGTGCGTAGTTCGAGTTTCAGGGGCATTCTCGAGTCCCTTCGAAACCCGTAGAGGGTTACGGTAAGGTGATGGTCTTTCGTGTCTGCTATTCAACATCGCTTTGGAGGGAGTAATACGAAGGGCAGGGATTGACACGAGTGGTACGATTTTCAAGTCCGTCCAGTTATTTGGTTTCGCCGACGACATTGATATCATGGCACGTAACTTTGAGAGGATGGAGGAAGCCTACATCAGACTGAAAAGCGAAGCTAAACGGATTGGACTAGTCATCAACACGTCGAAGACGAAGTACATGATAGGAAGAGGCTCAAGAGAGGTCAATGTGAGCCACCCACCACGAGTTTCTATCGGTGGTGACGAAATCGAGGTGGTTGAAGAATTCGTGTACTTGGGCTCACTGGTGACCGCCGATAACGATACCAGCAGAGAAATTCGGAGACGCATAGTGGCTGGAAATCGTACGTACTTTGGACTCCGCAAGACACTTCGATCGAATAGAGTTCGCCGCCGTACCAAACTGACTAGTTTGGGCTGGACGATGCTCGTGGAGGACCAACGCGCACTGGGAGTTTTCGAAAGGAAAGTGTTGCGTACCATCTATGGTGGGTTGCAGATGGCGGACGGTACGTGGAGGAGGCGAATGAACCACGAGTTGCATCAGCTGTTGGGAGAACCATCCATCGTTCACACCGCGAAAATCGGAAGACTGCGGTGGGCCGGGCACGTAGCCAGAATGTCGGACAGTAATCCGGTGAAAATGGTTCTCGACAACGATCCGACGGGAACAAAAAGGCGAGGTGCACAGCGGGCAAGGTGGATCGATCAGGTGGAGGACGACTTGCGGACCTTCCGCAGACTGCGTGGTTGGCGAAGTGCAGCCATGAACCGAGCTGAATGGAGAAGTCTTTTATGTGCAGCACAGGCCACTCCGGCCTTAGTCTGATGATAAATAAATAAACGTTTTTTTGTGGCACATAGGACAGAATTCTATTCACTAACCCACAAAGGGCATGCACGGAAGCTCTCAAGTACCCATTAATGGGTATTTTCGTACCCATTTTGAAGAAAAGCGGCATAACTCATTAAATGAGTAAACTCGATTTACTCATTAATGAGTATTCCCTCTGAACTTCAAATAATGGGTAATTTTTGCTCTTGAATTTCATTGACGAAATGGGTAAATTAGCCCCATTTTTTATTTATGTGAATTTGAGGTTATGTTTGTTATAAATAATTTGTGTAGCTCAGATTGTATGATTATGACACGATCGTAATTAAAAACCACCAGAAACAAGTTATTGAAATTTTTTGCCGTTTTTCGAAACATTTAGGATTCAATTCAACCGACATCAGCTTTCTCGTTATTCGGAAACGATTTCAGCTACCGCCTTCCCCGTCTGCAATATTTCCATATTTCCCCTCTTGAGAATTCACGAAAGTTGAATCCGATTCGTCGGGCACCAGTTGCAAGACGATGATTCCTTGCAGGGGATATGTCAATGCACGAACTGAAAACAGAACTGCATGCCGCTGTAATTAATCGAAGAAACCCTCTAGAATAATCTACTGTTATGTATGTGAATGGAAGAACTTACCTTTCGGCTCAACAAAATCCTACCACTGTATTTTTTTTACATCGTTGGATGTCCAGCTTTCCGGCCGGCACCATTTCCGGATCTTACCTACTTTTAACAACGCACTCGCTCTGTAATTTTATGATAACTTTTTAATTACAAACATTTTCCTAACAAATGACAGCAGCGTTGAGCTAATACTTCACGGGTAATGTTTACCCATTAACATTTCTAGAAGGGAATGTATATATTGTGGTTAATTTACCCATTTTATGTTGTCAATAAAAAACCCAGTTTTTGACAACTCCTTACTGAATCAAATAATGGGTACTCTAGACCCATTTAATGGGTATTTCCAAATGTCCGTGTGTACCACACTCAAAAGGGTTTGAATGATCTTTGATTACGCGTGAAGACCCTGAGGCTTTACTTCAGGAATTTCTCGGATGACTAAGAACATCTGTTGTGAACACATTCTATTCTATAATCCACAAAAGGCGTGTACCATATTCAAAATGGTCTGAATGATCTTTGGATACGCCAGTAGAGCTCAAGGCCTTACTTCAGGAATTTCTCGGATGACTAAGAACATCTGTTTTGAAAATAAACGATATTTTTACATGATTTTCTGTTTTCACGTACGCATCTATCGTGTAAAAAAAGAATTTAGTGTACTCTGAACCAATGAATAATTTTGAATATTTTTTTTTTCTTTCGTTTATTTGAAAGGCTCATTTGCCGTGAAGCGTTACGGAGCCGAAATCAAGTTTTACAATACTTTTCTTGATTATTATACATAGTGTTAGTTTTGGGGAACCGAAAGACTCGCGGTTTGGTCGAGGTTAGGGAATACAATAATACACAGATAGAAAAATTCATTGAAGTTTACGCTAAAAATCATGCACATAAATGGAACCCCATTATTAGCGTAATTCAAAACGGGATATAGCCTAAATGTATACAATATTTGACGTGAATTGTCAATATTGTATACAAGTGGTGAGCATTTCTTTTAGGAAGATGGCCATTTCAGCGTAGAATAGCGTAAATTTCTGCATGTCAAGTTTTACGCGCTGTTTATTATTCATTATTTTTTTCTGTGTACAGTAGGAAAGGAAAGGATTTTTGGGTACTTAAGTAATTACGATGCTGATGCTCACAAAGTTGACATTATTCGCGATGTTTCACATCTGTAATAAGGCAAACAAACTTTTTTTTTTTGGGAGACAACAACTAGAGGAAGACTTACGGAAGGGATTAACGACAGGCATTGAAATGGACAACAAGAGGAAGACATTCGTAATGAGGAACAACAGACAAGGGAAGGGCAGACTAAGGTTACAGTCTTACATCAGCAACTTTCAAAAATTGGTGGACCAGGGACATGTAGGGCCCGACAACACTTCCCTAATAGGTTTTGGTTGTTTTCCTCGGACCCGGAGATATTCAGTTAGCGCAGATCTGGGGCCACGATGCTCCTCGCACGCCCACACGACATGATCGATGTCCTGATAATCCTCGCCGCAAACACAGAGATTTCCTTCCGAGAGCCCCACTCTGAAAAGATGTGCATTCAAAGTGTAGTGATTGGACATTAGACGACACATGGTTCGAATGAAGTCTCGTCCCATATTCAATTTTTTGAACCATGTACGCTTCGGCACCTGCGGAAGAATTGAATGCAGCCATCTACCAAACTCCCCATTTGTCCATTTCTGTTGCCAGCTTTCTCATTTCCCGGGATCGAGCAATGAGAAGGGACCCAAGCCATGGTGATTGTGTAAGACCGTTTTGATAAAGCATTCAAAGCTTTCCGTATCCCGTTAAGAAGATACGCTGAATGCTTCACCGGTTTCATTGACCGAACAGCCTCCAAGGAACTTAGACTGTCGGTGAAGATGAAAAAGTGGTCAGGAGGTAGGGATGCGATTTGCTCGAGTGAATAGTGTATAGCTGCTAGCTCAGCATTATACACGGAACAAGGCTCTTTAAGCTTAAAGTAGGCGCTATGAAAAACGTTGAAAACACGGAAACCAGTGGAGTCATCCATTTTTTACCCGTCTGTAAAAAAGCTTCTCTCCTCGCTGACGTGCCCGTATTTGCTTGCAAATAATGGTGGTATGACCTCCGCACGAAGAAAGTCTGGTATTCCATGAACCTCCTGCTTCATGGACAGATCAAAAGTAACAGAGGAACTGTAAGAGTCTAAGAAGTTAGCACGATTGGTGTCTACAAAAGAAGAGCTTACCTCCAGCGTTATGTACCAGTGGTAAATACTCATGAATCGAGATTGGGGGTTTTGGATAGAGAACCTCACAGCGGATGAGGAACCGGAGCGATAATTCCGCGAAACGATCTGTCAGAGGCAGTACTCCCGCAAGTACTTCCAAGCTCATCGTATGTGTCGAATTCATACAACCTAACGCGATACGGAGACAGCGGTACTGAATCCGTTGAAGCTTCAGCATGTGTGTTTTAGCCGCGGACTGGAAGCAAAAGCTGCCGTATTCGAGGACCGACAAAATGGTTGTTCGATACAACGTTATAAGATCTTCGGGATGCGCTCCCCACCATGTTCCGGTTATTGTTCGCATGAAGTTGTTTCGTTTATGGCATTTTGTGTCAGATACACAATGTGCTTCCCTGAAGGTGCATTTCGAGTCGAACCGGACCCCGAGATATTTAGAAGCCATGCTATGAGTAATTGTCTTACCCATCAATTGGTGTGGGAACTTTGCCGGCTTATGTTTTTTGGAAAAGACAACCATCTCAGTTTTCTCCGGAGAGAATTCTATGGTAGTAGCGCAAGTGGACAAATTGTCCAAATTTTGAATATTTATGCAAGAGGTGTTTTTGCGAAACTCTTTTCAATTTGCATCCAGACTTCCTCCCTTTATAAGGACACTACTCTCGCGTTTTTCGGGGGCACACCACTCGATACGGAAGCGGCGCACAACTGTCATTTTTGTTGATTTAGCCTTGCGAGCACTTTGAAACTTGGATTCCGTGAGGAGTGACCTTAAGGAACTTGCTCCAGATATTGCGTATGAACTTCTCCCCGAGATTGCCTCAAAAATTTCTGCAGAAATCTTTTTGGAAGTTACTCCGGGAGAAACTTTTGGAAATTTCTCCGGGAACTCTTTCGAAAATTCTTCCAAAAAATCCTTTTAAAATTACACTAGAAATTTCTTAGGAAATTATTCCAGAGCCCCAGAAATTGTCTCAGAAACTCCTCCAGGATCTTTTCGGAAGTTCCTCAGGGATCTTTAAGACACGACGCAAAACGTTTTCAAAGGTTTCTTCGAAAATTCCACCAGGAAATTCCATATTTTTTTTTCTTTATTAGCGAGACTTTTAGCCCAAGGAAGCATAGGAAATTATTTCAGAAACTCCATCGGGAATCCCTTACTTTTCCCCTTTCTTTTGTTCTCTAAAAAATCTTCTTTAAATTCCTCTAAAAACTCAGAGGTGCAACCCAAACGGGTTGTACGCAAAAGTGACGTTGAACTACGTAGCTGTAATGTAATGTACAGGTTTTCGACTTTTCTGTTAGATGAGACCAAAGCATGCGTTTTTCAAGCCCATGGTGAATCTGTTTTCGTTGTTTATTCTATGCTCCTGAGATTGAGTGAGCATTACGATGTTGATGTATATAAATATTAGGCCAACATTTGAAAACGAAGATAAACCTAAAATTTTCAAATAATCGAGCGATTACATATCCAAATTATCAATTGATAAAAACTCGCTAGAGAGAAATAATCGTTCGCTAATTGTATCTCGATTCGAAGCATTGGTTAAAGCTACTTTTGAACTTATTCTCCTACATAACACCAAAACACAATGCCAAACATCCGATTGAACTTCATTGTTGACATTAAATTGGTATTAGTTAGGTTTACATTAAAATGATAATTTTATGTTTATTATCAATCGATTCCAAAATTTGAAAAGTTATCGCCGATGACAACTCGCCTACTTTTCACACCTGAGAAGTTATCAAATGATACTTCCAATTATTTCGTATGAGAATGATTCAGCACAACCCTGGTTGAAAGTGTACCGCTGCAACGCTAAGCACTAAGGGTCTGTCTCATTTGGAGAATTAAACTGAAATTAAACTTAAAAGTGACATTTCAATAATTATCAAATAACCCTGTTCGCAGAGCAAGATTACTTTTGCAGATATCGAATCATTTTGCATCGATGTCTTATTGGAATTGTTGGGCAGCACCAGCCATTCTTATTACCGGGTTATTTGCTAATTTTCGAACTGTCACTTTTAAGTTTAATTCTCCAAATGAGACAGACCCTAAGCACCCGCCACCGAGTCAGTCTACACCCCCCGGGTGCTCATAACAGAAAGTCCATCGTGAAAGCTGGGCTGTCAACGACGTTTGGTGGTCATCCTATGGAGGAAGTAAGATTACACGCGACAAAGAAGTTTGACAGATTATTGATAATAATTATCATTTCTTCAAAATAGTTGCGTCGAACTTTGCATTTACTCCGGCAGACACCTAAGTATCAGCAAAAACGAGCAGAAAAAAGTTTCCAAGACCGCATCCACTGCAACAGCGAAGAAGATTCCAAGCCCCTATACAGGCATCGATAGACGTAAACGAGAAGCTGCCGTCAAACACCCCCAAGCTATAGAGAGAAAACGCGCGTGTAACGACAGCAGAAACGAACTGCACCAGATAAAAGCCCAATAAGTTGCATTAATTTGTCGTCTATGCTGGCTTGAGGTCTCCAGTTGGCCTTGCGAACTGGCCGCAGAATCCGGAGATATCGAGATCGATTCTCGATCCGATCTAGAATGTTTTCGGGTGGGAAACATTCTCGACACCCTGGGCATAGTGTATCCATTGTTTTTGCCACACAAGAATCGCGGGCATAGAAAGCATTCAATTAATAACTAAAGAAATGCTAATAGATTACTTAGTTGAAAAGCAGGCCAAGTTCCAGTTGGAATGTAGTGCTATGGAAGAAGAAGCTTGCGATTCGAGATTGACTAATTCACCGAAACCGATTGCTAAACTGTTAGCAAGTTTTTAATAGTAAATATTATCATAAATAAATATTAAAACACACTGGAGTCGGTTTTTACGCGGAGGATACAGGCCACGTGAATTTAAATAACCTAAGAAACAGCGTAAGTCCCAAAAAAGGTCTGGATGAACCGCGGAAATCCTGGAATTCGAGTGAAAAAAAATTCGCATGAAAAGCAATTCGTGTAAAAAACACCGCGTAAAAACGATTTTAGTGTACATCGGATATGAAGCGTTGACTCTTCCTTGATCGAATGGTCCAAGAAAATTGAAAATCCATCGAAAAACGGCTGAGATATTAACGATCAATATTTTCGTGACGTTTTCGATTTTTTGCAATCGTAAAGTGTACCCCAATATAGAAAAGACAGACGTAGTTCTACGTCAAAATCTTTTGAGAACTCCTCCAACAATGTCTTCGAAATATGTTCCAGGATCTCCTTTTGATTTTGTTTTAAACTATTCGTTATGATATTTCTTGAATAAATTCCTCTCGGAGTTCTTTCAGAAATACCTTTGGAACAACATCTGGAACAATTTCCGGAGGTGTTAACAATGAATTTTTTTTTTGAGGAATTTCTGAGACATGAAACTACTGTTTCCTGAATCGTCGACGATCAATAGCCAGGCCAGACCAGGACACAAGAGACTCTCCGGCAATCCCAGGGTCGGCTAACTACTGGGTAATCAAGGGTTTTTCGTTTTTCGGCCATGGCTTAGCCACCTTGGGCGGCCGAGAGGGGAGGGTTAGAGCCTACGTATATAGATACAGGTCCTCCTTCGAGGATCCACGGTCTTTTACGGTTAGGCGCGGAAGCCTCAAGCGAGGCCGAGCCAAGCCGTGTGCTGGACGGAAAGCAGTTCGAAAAGAGACGTAGGAAAAGAAGTCCTATTGGACCGATTGGTATAATTACCAGGTTTTGAAGAAAATTCGTCAAATTACCTGAACGGTTTTTCCCCAATGTTTCATCCAGCTCCTGCTAGGAATGGAGGGGTTATGTTAACACACTGTTTTAACTACACTTTAAAAACACGTCTTCAGCACGCGGACGCCTGGTTTAATAAGAGGCCGAAATTGGGCAATGGCTACTCTTTTTTAAGCAAATTTTTCCCATTTTCCCCCCTAATTTTGCATATTCCATTCAACGTCAACATGACATTTGCTTCCATCATGATGTCATGTTGAATAATTGGTAGCATGTTCATTCTTTTATAGCTGTTATTGCACAAAAAACGTGAAGGTTCCGACAAATCATCAGAAAAACAAAACAAAAATCAACAATTTGTAACCAAACGGTTACAGACAATTCCTGGGGGAAGTTCATAAGCATAGGTCTGGAACGTGCATTGAATTATGGGAGAAATTTCCAATAGAACTTTTCAAGGAATTTTCGAGGGATTTTCTAGAGGATTTTTCAAAGGAATTACTAAAAAATCCAAAAAAGTTCATGGGAGAATTTTTAATTAAATTTTTCTTTTGTAATTTTTCTACATTTTTTTTTACAAATTCCTGGAAAGGAATCCCAGATGAATTTTCCAGAAATTTCGTTAAAAATTCCTCTGGTGGAAATTAAAAAAAAAAATCTCAGTGGAATTTATTCGAGAAATATTTTAACGAATTATGCAAAAAATTTCCTGGGGAATTTCTGGAAAAATTTTTGAAGAAACTCCTGGAAAAATCTACAGATGAATTCCATGACGGAATTCCCGGAAGATTTTCAAAATTCTTGGAAAATTTCCAAATATATTTCTTCAACGACTTCAACGATCAATTTGAATTTGATTGATCGCGCGTTTCACATCTACAGCAGCTAGTGCAGTAATCCTTCGACTTTGACGTTCCACTCCAGCGCCTTCTGGTAACAACGTCATTCTAAACATTGTATCGTGTAACATGCTTGCAAGATGGTGGTAGAGGAATTGAACGATGGATTTTTCTGAAAAATGTTCAACGTAACAGATTGCTCGGTCCCAGAACGAAACCTGCATAAGCCCCAAGCAGCTGGTCTTGAGTCAACGGCTGCTTCCAGAGTGGGAATCAAAGACCTTCTTTTGTCTCCCGGGTTCCTGGGCGATGTAGGGGTTGGGGAGAGTTTCGGATGTGAGGTCCTAGAACATTCATTTATCAGATTAAATTTTGACTTAATACTGTTTTATATAAACGATTACAGGGAATTGCAATCACCATTGTCGGATCGTCGTTTGCAGAACGACTTGTTTCGTTGTATTTTCGGCGTGTTCGTCGTCGAAGCAGATTTGGGGCTTCCAGGGGTCAGCGAAGCGGCCATGTTTCTGATGCCAACATACAAATCATCGATTAATTTAATACGAAGGTGTAATCGTAGTCGTCGAAAATATTTTTTAAATATTTTGGAATTTGGTATTATCAGAACCTGCAGAGCTGCGGAAGTCGACGGAGGTCCTTCGTAGCTTAGTAGGGAAAGCACCTGTCTAGCGTACTGGTTTCGTGGGATCAAACCACACCGAAGGGAGCGGTTACCCTTCAATACCTTTTCCGAATTAAATCTATCACATGTTGTGCATATGCATAATTGAGTTCCATACAAAATAAATAATTTCCACTCCTGGTGGCTTAAAACCCGGAACATAGGCAATTAATATTGAATACCTATAGGACTTATTTTGTGATTATGTGTTTCCAAATGCGAAACACATGTTGTTTTGCAATGTCAATGAAACATTGATCACAATTCAAAGATTTTGCACATTTTTATGCAACTTCTGTTCTAGGATAGGATGTGACAATTTAACCTTCCTAGTGCATTGGGGTCAATTTTGGCCCAGAGATGATATAAAAACGTTGTAGCTTTGTAATGAAATGAGATAGGGCGTTGAAATTTTCTGACTTTTCCTAACTTTTGGAAATTAAAATTTTGGGGTGATAACCAGCTATCAGCGACCTCTAGGAAGGCCACAACAAAAAAGTTACACATTGTGCATTAGCGGGTCAAATATGACCCCAAATTGAATTCGCTCCCAAAAATTCATTTTCGAACCGATTCTTAATCTTTTGGAACTAAATTGAAGGTATAGATTCCACGGATGTCGTTACGGACAAATTTTTGCACTTTTGCCACTTTTGCACTGGAATCGATGTTGAAGGAACATAGATTCTTAGGCCAATTTTTGGCGTGATTTCTTGCCTTTCGAAGTGTGATTTTGGAAATGCTCATAAATTTGCGTAGCAATAATTCCAATAGAATGTTGCCATTGTCCATTTCCAAGGATCAACACAATTCCTGGTTATTTCACGATCCGGTGTCCCTCCGCAAGACCCGGAACATCCGTAGAAGTGGTCTATTTTTTAAACTTATCATAAAAGGGTGCGGTTTTTTCCAAAGCTTTTCATTATCGAACGCTGAGGAACAAATGATTATAGTGACCCATTGTGATAGACCTGAGTGGCCACCGGAGTTCCTCCGGAAGATCCGGAACATCCGTAAAAATGGTCAATTCATGGAACACATCCTAGAAGTGCGCGTTTTTTCCCCAAAGCTTTTCATTATCGTACTTTGAGTAACAAATGATTGTGGTGCCCCATTTTGATAGACCTGGTTGGCCACCGGAGGTCCTCCAGTAGATCCGGAACGTCCGTAAAAATGGCCAATTCATGAAACTTATCGTAAAAGGGTGCGGTTTTTTCCCAAAGCTTTTCCTCATAGTAATTTGAGTAACAAATGATTGTGGGGACCTATTTTGGTGGACCTGGGTGGCCACCGGATGTCCTCCAGAAGATCCGGAACGTCCGTAAAAATAGCCAATCCATGAAATTTATTATAAAAGGGTGCAGTTTTGCCTTTCTCGTATACTAAGTATACGGTAAAGGCTACATGATCGCTCCAAAAACAAACTTTTTATAGAAGGCCCGGAGACCCATAGTGTTATATACCAATCGACTCAGTTTGACGAATTGAGGTGATGTCTGTGTGTGTGTGTGTGTGTGTGTGTGTATGTGTGTGTGTGTGTGTGCGCAAAACTACTCAAAAAATGTCACTCATTTTTCGGGCACTTATCCTCAACCGATTTGCTCGCAACAAGCTGCATTCGACGCAGAATCCTGTCCCATTGTTTCCTATTTGAAATTGGCCAGATCGGACTATGGGATCGAGAGTTATGGCCAAAATACAAATTCATACGAAAAAATCGCGTAAAAAATGTCACTCATTTTTCGGGCACTTATCCTCATCCGATTTGCTCGCAACAAGTTGCATTCGACGCAGAATCTTGTCTCATTGTTTCCTATTTGAAATTGGCCAGATCAGACTATGGGATCCAGAGTTATGGCCAAAATACAAATTCATTCAAAAAAATCGCGTAAAAAATGTCACTCATTTTTCGGGCACTTATCCTCAACCGATTTGCTCGCAACAAGTTGCATTCGACGCAGAATCCTGTTCCATTGTTTCCTATTTGAAATTGGCCAGATCAGACTATGGGATCAAATGTTATGGCCAAAATACAAATTCATACGAAAAAATCACGTAAAAAATGTCACTCATTTTTCGACCACTTATCTTTAACCGATTTGCTCGCAACAAGTTGTATTCGACGCAGAATCCTGTTCCATTGTTTCCTATTTGAAATGGGCCAGATCGGACTATGGGATCGAGAGTTATGGCCAAAATACAAATTCATACGAAAAAATCGCGTAAAAAATGTCACTCATTTTTCGGGCACATATCCTTAACCGATTTGCTCACAACAAGTTGCATTTGACGTAGAACCCTGTCCCGTTGTTTCCTATTGAAAATTGGCCATATCGGACTATGGGATCGAAAATTATACCATTTTTTGCCTTTCTCGTACAACTAAGTTGTACCGAAAGGCTATCATTTCACTCCAAATTCGAACTTTTGATAGAAGTCCCGGAGACCCATAGTGTTATATACCATTCGACTCAGCTCGATGAGCTGAACAAATGTCTGTCTGTCCGTGTGTGCGTGTGTGTGTGTGTGTGTATGTGTGTGTGTGTGTGCACAAAATGCCATAAAAAACATTAGCCAAATTTTCACATAGAAACACTTAACCGATTTTCTTGCACCAAGTTGCATCCGACAGAGACTAAAACGCTGTTGATCACTATTGAATTTCATAATAATTGCAAATTGCAAAAAATAGATAATATTAAAATAGTGACGAGACATAGTCACATAGAACAATAATGTGTTATGAAAAATGCCTTGCATCTATGAATATTTTTAAAGTTTATCCGTGGCTTGCTTCCATTAAGAGTTTCATCGTACTATAAAGATGCTCGTGTTGCACGCATTTAGGCGTAAGTATGCTCTTCGTTGAGTTTCATAGTACTATGAAATTGTCCGAAAGTCAAAATTCGAGAAACTTTTGGCAGCGCCATCTGTCGTCTACTAGTGTAAATTTTCTATCATAACATTAGACGGTGTAACTGTTTTGCCTTTCTTGTACATCATCGAGGTGTGAGCGTAAAGGCTACATTTATTACCTTTTTCCGCGAGAAAGGCGCCATCACTGCTAGGTGGATTAATCTGGGTTTTTTCTAAAGCTTTTCCTCATAGTACTTTGAGTAACAAATGATTGTGGTGACCCATTTTGGTGGACCTGGGTGGCCACCGGAGGTCCTCCAGTAGATCCGGAACGTCCGTAAAAATGGACAATTCATGGAACTCATCCTAGAAGTGCGCGTTTTATTTCCCAAAGCTTTTCATTATCGTACTTTGAGTAACAAATGATTGTGGTGACCCACTTTGATGGACCTGGGTGGGCATCGGTGGTCCTCCAGTAGATCCGGAACGTCCGTAAAAATGGCCAATTCATGAAACTTATCGTAAAAGGGTGCGGTTTTTTCCCAAAGCTTTTCCTCATAGTAATTTGAGTAACAAATGATTGTGGGGACCTATTTTGGTGGACCTGGGTGGCCACCGGATGTCCTCCAGAAGATCCGGAACGTCCGTAAAAATAGCCAATCCATGAAATTTATTATAAAAGGGTGCGGTTTTTTCCAAAGCTTTTCCTCATAGTACTTTGAGTAGCAAATGATTGTGGTGACCCAATTTGGTGGACTTGGATGGCCACCGGAGGTCCTCCAGTAGATTTGGAACGTCCGTAAAAATGGCCAATTCATGAAACTTATCATAAAAGGGTGCGGTTTTTTCCAAAGCTTTTCATTATCGAACACTGAGTAACAAATGATTATGGTGACCCAGTGTGATGGACCTGAGTGGCCACCGGAGTTCCTCCAGAAGATCCGGAACATCCGTAGAAGTGGTCAATTCATAAAACTCACCATGGAATAGCTAGATCACCGAACGCAGAGAAATAAATGATTATGATGACCCTTTTTGAAGGACCTGGGTGGCCACCGAGGTCTTCCGGAAGATTCGGAACGTCCGTTAAAGTGGTCAATTCATGAAACTCATCATGGAAGAGTGCGATTTTTACAAAGCTACTCTGAGTAACAAAAGATAGTGGTGACCCATTTAAATGTTCTTGAGTAGCCACCGGAGGTCCTTTCTAAGATCCGGAACATCCGTAGAAATGTTCATTCCATGCAACTCACCATAGAAGAACGCGGCTTTTCTAAAGCTTTTCATTAACATTCTCTGAGTTATAGAAAATTATCGTTACCCATTCTTATGGACCTGAGTGGCCACTCCTTCATGAATAATGCCCGTAATATTCCTAAAAGCTGCAAACTAACGAATCTCGAATCATAGGAGCATGGTTTTACAAAAAAATCTATTATCGAAATCTGAGCAAGATATTTTTGTCGTGACCCTCAGTTATGGACTTGAATTGCCAGTGGAGGCCCTCTCGTAATCCATACACATGACTTAAGTGATCACTGGATGTCCTTCTAAAGTTCCTACGGATTGGTCAACACTTGATACTCATCCTACTAGAACACGATCTTTTGAAAACTGTTTGTTATTCTACTTATTGATCATCTCATGAAGGTTGTTGTGATGCTTTCTGCGGGGCCCTCCTTTACCGTGCGGTAAGATTCGCGGCTACAAAGCAGAATCATGCTGAGGGTGGCGGGGTTCGATTCCCGGTCCAGTCTAGGAAGTTTTTGGGTTGGAAATTTTCTCGACTTCTCTGGGCATAAAAGTTTCATCATGTTAGCCTAATAAAACAGTATCAACCCAGTTTTGTCACTTCGCGATTTTGTCTACCCTCGATTTTCTCTCGTTTTCGACCCGATTTATCACGTTTTCGACCTGATATTGTCACCCTAAAAATTTAAGAAAATTTCAGGTGTTCTTTTTATAGTTAAACCTCTTTGGTGGCATTATAGACCCCCTGTTATTTTATTATTCATTTATTTATTTTATTATTCAAAATTATAAGATAAGTTTTTTATGATCCATCATCTTGTAAGAAATTTTTGACCAAAAGTTGTCAAAAGATTCAACCAAATTAAATTTTTATTTTAATTCAAACTTTCATGAGTCGATGATTTATGACTGAATATCGATCATGGAAGCAAATTATGCCATACTTGAAAATATTTTCTGGGTTAATGTGATTGTCCTTTCAAAAAAAATTAGTGTCATCCTAATTTTTATGAATTGACTATAATTACAGATTTTTTGATCTTGCGGTGACTGCGCACGTTCCTGAGAATGGGTTACAACGATCATCCATTACTCAGGATACGAAAATAGGAAAACTATGAAAAGGTTTCATGAATTGACCGATTTTACGGATGATCTGAATGTACCTGAAGGCATACAGTGGGCAATCCATGCGAATTAGTTACGATCATTTGTTTCTAAAATTAGGAAAATAAAAAGGTTTAGAAAAATAGTGTGCTTCATCTTCTTCTTCTATGGATTATATAGCGTGTTTTTCTAAGGTGTGTTTTATGAACTGATCTCTTTTACGTGTGATACGGATATTCCGGAGTTGCTACTCACATCCGTGAGAAAAGGTCACGGCAATAATTTCATGTTCAGAGTACGACAAGGAAATTAAAAAAAAATAGGCTCTTCTAGTATGTATTACATCAATTAACCACTTTAACCGATGTCGATGCATCGGTCTAGCGTACTTCAGGGTCATGGGCTCGAGTCCCATCGAAGGGAAAGTGGTTACCTCCAATACATTTTCCAAATCAATATCTTCCACATAACGTACATATTCACATAAGAGTTTTCATAACATTGTAAATTAAGTTTGTATTTATTTATTTTTTAAATTACTTTATTAGCGTGATTTTTTATATGTTTTACAAGTTCATCACGATAATTAAGTTTGTATGTCACCGTATTCGACCAGAGGTCGCACAAACTGAACACTTAACATCTAGCATGAGACAACCGACGGGACTTTTGCACAACACCCAGTGGACCAACAGAAACTTTTCGCTTCACGAAAAGTTTTCTCCTTACCGAACCCACACTTTGTATGTAAACATGTGATGTCACTACTATCTTCGCACAAGCTAAACCGATACGATGCTCTAAGGTCTTAGCATACTTACTTTTGTACTCTATGATGTTGTGATAAAATATGGGTCACCCTGAAAGTGTCATTTTTCTAACGAGCCTACCTTTTTTGTATACCGGAAATAAAGTGCTGTTTGTAGATGTAGATCCGCCGTCGAGGACAAGAAGAGTCGTTCACGACTGCGACCGAGGCGGGAGCTGAATTGTAGTAAAAGTCGGTTATTGGAGTAGTCTGGATCCGCATCCAGTATATCCAGTATAATTGAGTATATCGTTCCGCGCAAACGTATCGGCGACGAGTCGTTGGGGCATCATTGAACCGTAAGCTATCTCTATCCGGTGGCTTAGGATCGAACTGCGAGTCGTCGGTTACGGGGGAGCTTCCGACGATGGGGAACTCCTCGTCGGGGGCAGGATCCACCACCGGGAACTATCCGAGTAGTCCGCGATTAAGGCTGGAGCTGCATGGCTCAACGGGTAAACCGAATAGGCTAGGTCCATCGCTAGGGATTAGTTGAGTAGATCGTGGCGAGCGAATGCTTCGGCTTTGGTTCGTCGAGGCAACATTGAAGCTATCTCTATCCGATATCTTTTGAACCGGTCTCAGCATTCGTCCGGTCACTTGTTGAAGTGAGAAAGTGCTTAGAGAGAGAGAGAGAGAGGTACTTGAGCTGATTTATGAATATGCCCCCAGGTGATAGAGTAGTGCTACTAATTGGTAACGTAATAGCCTTCCACTGATGCGGGTAGTTGGTATCGGGGGACCGGGCGACTCTCAATCGGAGTAGGATGGATTCGCCACCGCCTATCTGAGTAGATCACGAGCACGTTGAGAACTCAATGGCTCAAAACAGACGTGGTGCTGAATGGTAAAAATAATCGATCTAAGGTGTTTAGAGCTTTGGTTTGCTTACAGAAATGAACAAGGGAGCCTCAATGCTCACAAGTGCACGAACTATGAAGCCAAAGAAAAAGACAAATGGATATTATTTTTGGTGCGATTCAAAACCACAAACTCCCATTATCTAGATAGGCGTGATAACCCATAAACAACAAAACAGCACATATTGCTTATTTTCGAGATTTTCGCATTCAGAACAACTTGCAACTTGCATCAACTTGCTGGGTAGTGTGAATCAATCATCCACGGCTATGCCAATCACTTGTTGGCTAAAGCATTGTGATCTTTATACGATCAGTTACAAAATGCTGGAACGACTAGAGACTATACGAAGACCGTCTAATTTGTAGTATCAAGTTATGGTCTTTCTTGAAGTCGTAAGCCATTGAGAGATCTGAGTGCAAGCATACTGATACGAGGTAGTGATCGGATTCTACATATATTCGGTCCGCAGCCATTGCGGATGTTTGTAATTTTGCATTTTGATTTTCGAGCAGCTTTGGACAGCCATAAAATATGAGGCCGCAAGATTATTCGGACCGAACACCGGTTATACACTTTCTTTCTACTGTTCCTGTTGCTTTTCACAATGAAGCATATTTCACGATCAAGTATATTATGGAGTAGTAATTACATTAACTCTCAATTAACTAGCTCAACTATGAAATTTAAAGAAAAAACCACTAACCTATCAAAGCTGCATCCATAACAAAACTACTACCACCCCGCTAATCAAGAGCAAAATGAAGAAAACAAACATCTCGACAGTCAGAGCGGCAAATAATGAAAATGCCGCCACAAAAAAAAGCAACTCACTCACCCGCAACGCAGTCCGCCGGACTCCAGCCAGAGTGCCGATCGCACCGGCCGCGCACACAAAAGGGTCCGAAGGAAAATCACAGCTAATGTAAACATGCTAAATTTTGCCAAATCATCTTCTGTCGGCAATACTTAGGCAATTTTGAACAAGATGTTCCGGCGGTGAGACCGAACCGGGTCGACAGAAGCTCAATCAATAATCGTGATTATTTTTCCATTTAGCCCTTCCCTCTGCACTGTTAGATATATTCCCAGGTTAGGTGATGATTGTTAAAGCGGTTAGTGCTGTTCTACAGATTACCGAATGTTCTAAAAAAACTGGCGTTTTTCAGAACTAGCATTAAACATAAGCTACCGACCAGGTGTATACTATCTAGGTTTTTCTGTGAAGACCTAAATAATGGTTTATTTAATATACCAATGATACAGAGTTTGACATTATTTTGACAAAAATTACAAAACGGTAGAACTTTGTCATCAATCGAATAAAAATGAAAAATATTATTAAGACTTCGCATTTTTTAAGTTCGAAGAGCCGCTGCCTATCGGCATTAAACGAAGAGCATACCGTCGCCCCTCTCAAATTTCTGTTCAAAATTATCCTAGTCCGGATTCAGGAGAAGATCGATGCGACTCTCCGGCGGCAGCAAGCCGGATTCCGTGCCGGAAGATCCTGTGTGGACCATATTGTCACGCTCCGCATCATTTTGGAGCAGGTCAACGAATTCCAAGAGTCCCTTTACTTGGTATTCATTGACTACGAAAAAGCTTTCGACCGTCTCAATCACGAGAATATGTGGGGCGCCCTGAGACGCAAGGGGTTCCTGAGAAAATCATCGGCCTCATCGAGGCACAGTACGAGGCCTTTTCGTGTAGAGTGCTGCACAATGGGGTCCTGTCCGACCCTATCCGGGTCGTAGCTGGTGTGAGGCAAGGATGTATTCTATCACCGTTACTGTTCCTCATCGTAATCGATGAGATTCTGGTAGATGCGATTGACCGTGAACCAAACCGCGGGCTGTTATGGCAGCCTATAACCATGGAGCACCTAAACGACTTCGAATTGGCGGATGACGTTGCACTACTCGCTCAACGGCGCTCTGATATGCAGAGTAAGCTCAACGACCTTGCCGATCGCTCCTCCTCGGCAGGTTTAGTCATCAACGTCAACAAAACCAAATCGTTGGATGTAAACACGGTGACTCCTTCCAGTTTCACAGTAGCCGGGCAACCAGTGGAGAATGTTGAAAGCTTCCAATATCTTGGTAGCCAAATGGCGTCGGACGGCGGTACCAAGATCGACATAGGCGCACGGATCAAGAAAGCAAGGGCTGCCTTTGCGAGTTTAAGAAATATCTGGAAAAACAGGCAGATAAGTGAACGCACCAAAATACGAATTTTCAACTCTAACGTGAAATCTGTGCTGTTATACGCTAGCGAAACATGGTGTGTATCAGTGGAGAACACTCAACGGCTGCAGGTGTTCATTAACAGATGCCTGCGGTATATAATTCGGGCCTGGTGGCCTCACAACTGGATCTCAAATAACGAGCTCCATCGTCGTTGTCACCAGAGGCCGATAACAACAGAAATTCGGGATCGGAAGTGGGGCTGGGTCCGCCACACTCTACGTAGGGGCGGAAAACGAAATCTGTAAGCAAGCATTAGACTGGAACCCAGCGGGACATCGCAGCAGAGGCAGACCCAGAGGCTCATGGCGGCGAAGCCTCAATAAAGAAATAAGAAGAAGTCGACCGAAATCTAACCTGGCAACAGGTTAAAGCGGCCGGGCATCGCTCAGGATGGAGATCTTTCAAGTCGGCCCTTTGCACCACCGGAGGTGTACAGGATCCATAAGTAAATACCGCCGCCTTAATACAGTGATCCGGAATGCCTAAAACCTTCAGATTTTCTTTCGATACGTTAAATATGATGCTGAGGGAAAGATTACCATGACATACAATTGATTTGGCATTGAAAATTGTATCAAATTTATATTCTCTGTTTTTGGTGATAAAATCCGTTTTGCTGTTTCAATTGAATTAAGTACTTGAACCGTGCTGTTTTAACAATTTAACCACAATTTAATCGCATCATATCTTAATAAATCAATTTACCAACCAAAAGCTGTTGCTGTTTCATGCTCAACTTATGTTTGTTACCCTAATTTAGATCGTTTTGGATCACAGTGTACCGCGAACCGGAAAAAAAATATCAGAATGACCTATGGGTCGGGTTAAATTGTAGTAGATCTGTCGGCCGTCGCCGCTGGCTAATTGCCCCCGTTTGGTATCAGCTTCGGTGTTGCTACTTTTTTTCTCCTTCCAATGCTTCTGAATGAGATTTCATCACCCTGCTCATCATCGGCTATTCTGTCGGTCAGGTCGGGTTTCCTAATGGAACCGCTTGGTCGCCGCCGCTTGACGACGAGAATGCGATCGATGCGATCGGGTCAGGCGTGGTCGCAGACAAAACTTATGATGAAGTGAAGAGACCTCCGCTGTTCGGATGATGCCACGGTGCGAAAGATGGACAATGTTTCCTGGGGAGCCCGAGGGTAAGGATCAATGGCTTGTGCTACACCTTCCATCTCTCGGTGAATGCTGGATATGAAGAATAGATGAGTGAGTAGAGTTTATCACTCATGGCGGCTAATGATTGGAAATGGGTGTTGAAAGCTTTTGCTCGGATTTCATAGAGCTGGCATATAGATTGGCTCGATGATAATTCTTACATTGGAATTGGTTCTGTACAATGTAAGAAAATTAAACAGACTGATATCAACCGATTTTATAAAAATTTCAATTATTTTAGGGTCTTTCTCATTTGGAGAATTAAACTGACATAAAACTTGAAAGTGGTAGTTATTGAATAACCCTGCTTGCAGAGCGAAATTATTTTTGACAGATATCGAATCATTTTTCTTCGATGTCTTATTGGAAATGCTGGGTAGCAGCAGCCATGCTTATGACGGGTGATTTTTTAATTTGCGAACTATCATTTTTAAGTTGATGATGAGTCAGACCTTAAAACCAGAGGGAGAAGGCGGAGCACTAAAACCCTACCCCGACATGAGTGACAACTGGATTTGGTTCTAAAATGTAAACAACATTGTTAATTCTCAGCCATCTTTTTGTTGTGGAGAGGCAATTTTTATGCACTCTTTTGTTTTCGATATTTTATCAAAACCAAACACTCAATCATGCAGCAATATAACGATGTAGTATGCTTGAGATACCTGATTGGTTATAGGGATTCGAAAAAGAAATTATTTGCAGTAACTAATCGAATAAAAATGTGTTCGCATTAACGATTGCGCCCTAATAGCGGTTCTAAGCTTCGATGCAGAGTACACGAGCTTTGTTCGCCAGTGACATGCGTACGGGGCCATTGCTTAAAACGCAATGAACAATTGCATAATGACATCACATAACATTTTTTTAAATTTATTTATTACCAGACTAAGGCCGGAGTGGCCTGTGCAATATATAAAAGTCTTTTCCATTCAGCTCGGTCCATGACTGCACTTCGCCAACCACGCTGTCTGCGGAGGGTCCGCTAATCGTCCTCCACTTGATCGATCCATCTTGCCCGTTGTGCACCTCGCCTTCTTGTTCCCGTCGGATCGTTGTCGAGAACCATTTTCACCGGATTACTGTCCGACATTCTGGCTACATGTCCGGCCCACCGCAGTCTTCCGATTTTCGCGGTGTGAACGATGGATGGTTCTCCCAACAGCTGATGCAACTCGTGGTTCATTCGCCTCCTCCACGTACCGTCCGCCATCTGCACCCCACCATATATGGTACGCAAAACCTTCCCTTCCAAAAACTCCCAATGCGCGTTGGTCCTCCACGAGCATCGTCCAGGTCTCGTGTCCGTAGAGAACTACCGGTCTAATGAGCGTTTTGTAGATAGTGAGTATGGTACGGCGGCGAACTCTATTGGATCGGAGCGTCTTACGGAGTCCGAAGTATGTACGGTTTCTAGCCACTATGCGTCTCCGAATTTCTCTGCTGGTATCGTTATCGGTGGTCACCAGTGAGCCCAAGTACACGAATTCTTCAACCACCTCGATTTCGTCACCACCGATAGAAACTCGTGGTGGGTGGCTTACATTGACCTCTCTTGAGCCTTTTCCTATCATGTACTTCGTCTTCGACGTGTTGATGACTAGTCCAATCCGTTTAGCTTCGCTTTTCAGTCTGATGTAGGCTTCCTCCATCCTCTCAAAGTTACGTGCTATGATATCAATGTCGTCGGCGAAACCAAATAACTGAACGGACTTTGTGAAAATCGTACCACTCGTGTCAATACCTGCCCTTCATATTACTCCCTCCAAAGCGATGTTGAATAGGAGACACGAAAGACCATCACCTTGCCGTAACCCTCTACGTGTTTCAAAGGGACTCGAGAATGCCCCTGAAACTCGAACTACGCACATCACTCGATCCATCGTCGCCTTGATCAACCGTATCAGTTTATCTGGAAATCCGGTTTTCGTGTATTAACATCGTGGATTGTACTACAGAGAGCATGTACCATTTTCCCAGTGAGTAAATTGATCTTTGGTCATGCGTGTAGATCGGAAAGCCTTACTCCAGGAATTTCTTGGATAACCAAAAGCATATGTTGTAAACGCATTCCATTCTTTGTACCACAGAGAGCATGCACCATTTTTCAATTGAGTAAATTGATCTTTGGTTACGCGTGTAGATCAGAAGGCCTTACTCCAGGAATTTCTTGAATGACCAAGATCATATGCCTTACTCCAAGATCGAAAGGCCTTACTCCATGGATTCCTAGGAAGACTAGAACTTATACTGTCTACAATATATTTTCTCTGTACCACAAGAAGCGGATACCATATTTAAATCAGCACTACAGATCTTTGTTCACGAGTTTAGTACCCAAGCCTTTTATTCCGGAAAATTCTTGAATAACTGGACGAACTATTTGCGACTTCTTGCAAAATAAATATCATGTCCGCCAATTTCTAAAGTTTGCTTTTTGTTCCAGTTAAAAAAATTTCCAATAAAATCCCATTTAATCCGCATAAAATAGGTTTGGTTGTACTTCTATTCAGTAAAATGCATCAGTCTGTCAAACAACTAACACAAGAGCGGAGCATGTACGTGGGTAGTGTTGTCATCAAATTTCTACTATAAAATTATTTCCCAGTTTTCAATACTTTGGAATAGTAGCAAATTTTGGTGTACATGACGAGTTTGGATGAAAAAAATGTATTTGGAAGACTTTACTTTTATTACGCTAGCGGAAAATAAGCGAAGAAACGAAATTTATTGACTGCATTATGTTTTATGAGATAATGTAATATAAGTTTATTCTAGTTCAAATCGTCAGTTTGGCAACGCGTTCTCAGCCTGTAAACAACGACGAAAGAAAAAAAATCAAAATCTCCAAAGTTTGGAAAAATAGTTTTCTTTTAACGCCTTTCGGGAGTGTGTTTTCGAATAATTTCACTATTCAGTGAAAGATATTCCTTTAATTTAGTGCATATCGGAAAAAAGTCAGAAAGTGTAGTGGAAGTTTTTTAAAAACATCGATTTTGATGACGATGTTACGCGTCTTTGCGTGGAGTGGAAGCGGTTGGATTTTCCTTCGTCGCACGGAAAAGGTAGGTAATGTTGCAAATATACTGAATCGTGAAGTTTGTTTGAAGAGTTTTTCAATGAAAGTAACACCGGAATGTGGCTGGAATGAGTTTAGATGATTGTGTACACTTTTTTCTATCTCTCCAGGTGATAATTTCATTGATTTACATGATCAATCGCGTGTATTTAGTGAATTAGAATTTGATATGACGGGAATAAGCGCCATGGACGAATTAGCGCATGACCCTATTATAATTCAAAAATCTGTATGATAAAATTTGTCAAATATTCCAAAAATCCCTAAAATTGAATGTGTTGTTTCTTTGTTCATGAACTTATTAATATTTCTATCAATTTCAAACTATCAGATCAATCGCATCTTCGATTATGTTATGGCGGTAGTATGTACAAATCACATAATCTTCAAATCAGTCGTTAAAAAATAATAACCTCTACAATAGGGTGGCTCAAAAAAAAACTTTTTCAAACTTTTTTGATGGGCCGCCCTTTTATTCGGTTCTATTTGATGCCCTGATGCTCTGGACAAAAGTTCAGCCAAATCGGTCAACGTTTGGGCGGTGCTATACTCGTTGGAAGTTTATATGCAAAAATGTATGCAAAAACATCCAAAAACAGTGATTTGCAGTTAGACGACTCAATTTACGATGAAGAACTATGATACTCATTCAGGTCTTTAAGAATTTAAAACAGAATGTTATGCTGAAAACCGCAAGAAGATTAGATTTTATTAGGCAAAGATATTAGCATTTTACTGGAGTGTTTTAGGGGGGAATTTATTTCTTTTCAAAGGTAAAAGAACCGAAATTTGCTCAAACCCCACCTCAGCGATACAATCAAATGGTGGAATAAAATGGGCTAGTACTAACTTGTTTTATGCCAAAATTGGATCAGAATTTTGGGAAGTGGGAAGTAGTATTGAAAAGCAGGTCAAGTACCAGTTGGAGTGTAGAGTCGTTGAAGAAGGTGTTTATGAGAGAAATTTTTTTTTCTGGAATGTTCAAAACCTGTATAAAATCTGTTTATTTCTGAAAAATCTGTAATCTGTATTTACAGATTCTTGATCCGAAAACGACTGAAAAATCTGTATCATTACAGAAAAATCTGTATATGTGGCAACACTGACAATACGGCGAACTTTGACGCCTCCACGTCGAGGATTCGGAGAGGGCAAGATAGTGCGATGAGCGGTATAGGAACTGAGCAGACAGCTTAGTGCTTTCCCAAGTAACATTTAAAGTTTTATAACGCTCTTGAAGAGCAAAATTTACTCTTCAAGAGTGCTATAAAACCAGTATAAAACCAAAATGTTACTAGGGTTGAGCTCTATACTTGGACGACCAAACGTCCTGACTGCGACCGTCGGAGCGGGAGTCTGGGGTGTCTTGAGATGCGAATAACTCGGATGCTACTGATGGGTTGCATGCATAGTACTGTCGATTCGAGAGCTTGAGTCAGTCGTGAGATGATCATAGGCCGCAGGAAAGCTGGTGAGTTCTACTATGATGAGTCTCAAGGGCCTTCTCACGCCTTCACCGGATGCTGGTGACCACCTTGACGAAGAACTACAGATCCGTGGCACTTGGGGCTTTCAAAACCCAAAAGAAAAAACCCTTCGTTGAAGGGGAAGCTACCTAACAACGAAATTAATTTCTTTGAATTTCATAAAATTTTACTTTAGACTCACTTAATGTTTTTTTTTGACAATTTTGCCGATTTTTGGTTCAATCCGTTAGGATTTAATAACGTTCTTTTCCTCTCGGTCACGGATCTAATCTGGTATTTAGTTAATTAATAATAACTTCCAATAACTACACCGTTTTCCTCAACACTTCCAAACATTACTCTGACTTGCAGTCGGCTAATTGGCTTGCCTTCACAAAAGTGATTGTTCGAGCCTTGTAGTTTGCCTCATTTCAGGCCCAAAAATGTATGGAAAACAAAGGAGTCTACAATGCAGGCATATCTGCTTTGCAGATCCGAAACGGCAACTCATCATATGCCAGTTACAACCCGATCCGAAGATCTTAATCCCGTATTTCAGCTGTATGGACTGTATGGACCGCAATCCTAAGTGCGAACCATATCGCTAAGGAGTGAGCCATCTCACTTTGCGGGGCCCATACTTCTCATACTCCGTTCACTACTGTTTGGAAGGCTAGAGAGAATGTTTGAGTGGTGTCTAAATTAAATACCCGAGCGTAGAAATCTCCCTTTTCTTGAGAAGAGGTACTGCGGCAAACTGATTTTTGTATGCTAGAACTGGGATTCCTAGGAAAGCCAATGTCGGTCAACACTTTGTCGTTACAAGCCCTTTATCTCTTCTGTAGGTTGTTCGTAACGGAAGTTATAAATTTTTTCCACCTTTGACATCGGATTTCCCCAGTGTGCATTAATCCGATTGATTAATAAGATCTTCGAAACTGGAGAGCTGTTTGTGACTAAATTGATTATTTTTACCAAAAACGGGCTTGGTGGTCATATGGATGCCTTTTCTGCCTCATACGCAGGAGGTCGTGGGTTCAAGGTCCCAGGCCCGTTCCATTCCTCCTACTTTGAATCATTCCATATACTTCTCATGTTCAAGCAATCGCTAGAACTGGAAATGGACTTTCATACCGTTTCCATCGTCTATCCTAGTTCTAGTTCTAGGTAACTGTTCTAGCAGGTAACTGTTAGAATTCGAAATGAGCGAAAAAGCTCGTTTCCGACATCCAATTAGAATATACCTCCACCCTTTCATTACTATCACGTTGGCAACCCGTTAACCAAGACGAACGTCTGCTATAGAACCTAACCCCCAGATTCCAATAAAATTCCGCTTGAACTCGTGGCGAGTGCAGATGAGTTCTCGGCTTGCAGTGGGCGAGTGATTGCATAATCAATTCCTTCCCATCCCTGATAAACCGTGAGGACGTGGCCAGCGCCGTTATCGACCATTTAAAATACAAGAGCTCTCGGACTGTGCACAATGACGTTGGAGAGCTGTAACCGTTCGCGAATTGTTTCGAGGTGATTTTAAAACACGGTGGCTTAAGCGCCACTCTCGAAGAGAGACCACCGGTCGTGTTCCATATTTGCCCGACTTTTACAGACCCTCTCGAACGGTCGCTGGCTCCAAAATTACTTACGCTTAATATTTACTTCCCCACTTCCCACCTACCTGAACTCGCTCAACCCACTGAAAAAAGAACGGAAAGCAACTTTCGAAGCCAACTTTTAAACTGTAGCCACGGCAAACGCAATGGGAGTGAATTTTCCCAGCCCCGTGAAACGCAATACAACTAAAACTCAAGCTAACTTCTTCAAATTACTTAACGGCATTTATTCTCTAATTCGGGTTGGACGTATCGGTACGGAATGGAAAAAGAGAGCTAATCATGGCCATGAAATTACAAGCTCACATCCCGACTAGAAGAGCATAACAAAAATTGAACACAATTTTAACATATTGTGATATTTATAACTTATTTTGATACAATTTTGTTCTCAGTAGCCATTGTCTTTCAAATGTTGTAACAGGATTATATTATAATATGATTTGAAAAATGCTTAACACCGAATTGCCCAATAGTAGGCAATTAAAATAGATGTAGCAAAGTCTCACAGCCATAGGTATCACAACGCTGATATAATTTGAGAAGGTTTCCTTATTTGTTATGTTGTTAATTTCATGTTCTCGAAAAATATTCTTGTTCAGACAAAAACAAAAAAAATATGATTGTTGATCACAATCTGGAGACCTATCAACTGCACAGAAACAATATATTTTGTATCTGATTCTGCTATAAATTTCTAACAGAATATGTTATTTTTATGATAAAATTGTAACAAAATTTGATAGTTTTTTGTTTCCAGTAGTGCAGTTTTTGATAGAAATTTAGTTATTTTAACAACATCCTGCACCATGTTTCTAACAAATTTTGTTATAAAAATTTAGTATAACATAATAACATAGTATGATATAATTTTGATATGACCTTCTAGTCGGGATACCTGCGCAGGTTTTTACTTCTCGATGCACTGATGCGTTGGAAGTACTCCGCCGAGAAGATGGCGACGATGTCCTCCGACCAGGTTGTGGCGATGGCGGCCGATTGGCTTTGCCGCAGATGCTGCAGATTGGCGCGCAGCGATGGAGGTCGAGCTCGAGCGATATGGCCGAAACTAAAGATGCGGAGGGAGTGGCGGCTGGACGGAAGGCTTCCGATTTCGGAATCGAGAGGTCCGGAATAACCGTTCCCTCAAGCTAGTAGCTTCCTTTCCCTAACGACCCGGCTTCGCGTACCTTTCCGGTTCATCGAGCGATGATTAAAAGGAAGACTACTAACCGTCGGTTCGGGTTCGGTCCAGCGTACGATTATTGGCGACGTACGGGGACCGCACTCTCGGTAATGATCCACGGGAATTTGCTTAGGGATCTTACCTTCGACGGTTGATTGGCGACAGCCGAGTTTTCGCTTTTTGACGAGCGACTTCACTCCTCCGTTTAACTACCTTTACAGGCGGGCCTTAACGCACGCTCGAGCTCTCGATGTCCGTTGGACAAAATGGCGGGCCCTGTAGACGCCACACGTATTCCCGTACCCGACTCCGGTCGAATACACAAAATCCAGCCCGTACCAAAAAGCGCAGTGCGCTGGAAAAGTCCAACGCGAATTCGCACAGATAGAAAAATTCACTGAAATTTACGCCATAAATCATGCACATAAATGGAACGCCATTATTAGCGTAATTCCACACAGGATATAGCCTAAATGTATACAATATTTGACGTGAATCGTCATTATTGTATACAAGTTGTAAGCAATCTTGTTAGGAAGAGGACAATTTCAGCATAGAATGGCGTAAATTTCCGCATGTCAAGTTTTACGCGCTGTTTATTTTTCATTATTTTTTTCTGTGCGTTAACAAATACTTTACATTGAATATTAAAATACGTTTTACCTTTTTGTACGTTTCACTAACTAACACGGTGTTCGCGGAATTCAAAAAACACGTCCTAATGACGTCTGCTACGTTAACTGTTAATTAAGAAATTTTATTAAAATAGACACAGAACAATTCACTCCAATCACACTTTACCTTTTAGTCAAACTAGCCAAAATCAACTTTAAATATTGAAAAACTTCGTAATCTACTCGCAAACACTTCTAATCACCAGCCGTTCACTTAGCGAAATGATCGAGTTCTTGTCTGAATTTTATAAAGAAACTTATCCTTTTGAAAAGTCGTCAATTATTTTAAATTTGCGCCAAATAAATTTGAAATGGCGACAAAGAGTGCGCGCCTTCGGTGAGTCGATAAAAACGAGCACATGAGAACACTACAACAGTACATGGTCAATTTCTATTTTGATAATAATTTAGTCGAGACACAAACCTCGTAATCGACATACAACAAAAAATTCAAATTTCTTTTCGTCCGGTTTGCAAATTATTTACGTAATGTAATGTTTCATTATTTAATTAATTCCAAATAATTTTAATTTTATGATTTTTTCTTAAAAAGAGAAAAACGTCATAAATTATTATTTCGACTTAATCAAAAATTGATCGCAAAAACGTAAAACGTTACAGAGCAAATCCCATGCTTCCATCCATTGGTTCCCTACTTCCCTGTGCAATTGCGATTGTTCTGGTCAATCACGGAGTAGCAACTACGAAATGCACGGTCATCATGCTCATGCTTAAATTGAATATTTGTTTTTATCATAGAGGATTTACATTTGCTTACAAAAATATATTGCCCTAGGTGTGTCTTGAAGCAAGGGCCCTCGTCGTTTCCCAAGTAACATTGCAAGTTTTATAATATTCTTGAAGACCATAATTTACTCTACAAGAGTGTTATAAAACCAGCAGAAAACCAAAATGTTACTAGGCGCCTCTCAATGGTACTAATGCGTTACTAAGACAGACTTATTTTCTGAGAAAAGTGATGCCAAAAAGCTATCAAAAGCCACTTTCTATATCCCGTAATAATGATCATAATTCGCAAGATGATGGGTAACAGAGATAGTTATGAGAGTGAAATTAGGATCATGCTTATTTGTGTCATTTTCCGGTTAAGCTAACCGGGAACTTGTTTGTATCTGAAGGAATCAACGAGAATTACTTAGATGCGTCGATAAAAACAAATGAATCAACTTAATGCAGTGTCCCAGGTAACCATTAGCACTTTATTTCGCCTTTTCGGCTATACAGGGCTATTATAGAGCCAGTATGAAGTTTGTTAGCTCTGTGGTAGCCTTATAGTCGCACGTACGGCTTATTTGAATGCTTATGGTTACCTGGGGTGTTTATACTGAATATAATATTCTGTGGTCAGTTTACATGCGAGATTTGATACAAATTGGTCAAATAATTTTGTGTTAGGTGTGTACAATTCTTCTGAAGACCATATTTTTATCAAGTCCGTAGTAAAAACATAAAAAAAGAAACAATAATCTTTGATCCCAACAAAAAGTTTAACTTCACCTTGCGGAAAATACTACATTTAATATAAATTACGATACTTCTAAGCAAAAGGCTCTATTTCAGAAATATTAAATCAAATATCATCGCTCGCCAGTTAGCCTATGTCACGTTCTCCATCGTCGCACAAGTCAACAGCCTCCATTAGATTCTCTCCAAGTTCGCAGAAAACAAAACCAACAATCAATGAAATTTGCACCCTCTTCTGTCGGGGTATTCAGTTTTGCGACGATTTCCGGTCGTTTTCATTGAATGTTCAATCCTCTCGGAATTAGACCCAGTCAGCCTTGAATACCATCATCGTCGACATCGTATCCGTGAGGGGTTTGGTTGTGTTCGGTATCATGGCACCGCGAGTCTTGACAATACCATCATAGTCATCGACAACGGTTCGGCATGTAGTGTGCAAATAAAAACCCAAATAAAAATGCAATCCGAAACGAGTCACGGAAAAGATTTTATTATTGCTCGCAATTTATTCGCCAATTTTTGCACGGCGCGTACAAAACTATGGGGAATTATGATGTTTTGCAACCCCCGTGTCCGCCTCGCTTGTTCCTTATAGGCGCAGTCAGACCAGGCGCTCTCGAGTCTCGACATGCTGCCAGCGCTTATTCGACAAGTTTCAGAGAGCCTGCTCGAATCGATTCGTTAGAGTGTGCCATTGACGTAGCTGGAAAATTTAGCACTTTCAAGTTTCAGTTCTACGGTGAAGCGGACAAACACATAAGAACATAAAGAACCTCCAATATTTGAGCACTTGAATTGTTTTAAACGCCAAGACTAGGACATGACTTCACCGTTACACCCAATCTGGGATAATCCATGCAAATCGAAGAGTTTATTGGAATGGGTTCAGCAACCAATATCAACCCATACAGCCCTAACTACACCAATGAGACACAAATACCCAGAGCGCAACCATTCAGGGGAGACGCGGACGCGCAAAAAGTCGAAAAATTATCTTTTATTAATAGCATTTTGTTGGACGTTTCGTTCCTCCGATTTGCTCCAAGTACGGACGATAGACACCGAGGGTAGTCATTTGAAACTAAAAACAATTCCAGCTCGGAAACCTAAAGTCATTATTATGTGAATTTTCAAACGAAAAACGATTATTCATATTTATCTTGGTACGTGACTCCTGGAGGGAAGTCGGACATGAAGCTAGTGCGCCCGCTCCGATTCGATTGGATGGAAGTTGAACGACTTTCCGAACGATGATGATGCTGGGGAGGAGGCTATGGTTGCTTGGATATTTACTGCCGATTTTCGCCGAGTGGCGATGATTTGCGTAGAACATCTGACTGCGGAAGAAATTTAGTCGAACTTAGAGGGGAAAATGTGGATCATTTTGATCTGTACATCAAATATAAGGTTTTCGTTTCAGTGTTTCAAAGATTTTCAGGCATGCGCAAGAACTTTGACAGCTGCGAAAGAATTTTACGGAATCCGCAAAATGAAAAAAAAAAACGAAAGATGCGCAATATACTGTTCACGGTCGCATATTTGTATCATTTGCCTTTTAGTTATTTTTAGTAAATCGCTACCACAGATCGTGAATTATCCCACAAATCGACATTGTTGTTTCATAAGGCCGAAAGCGCAAACGTAAACATTGACTTTGTCCGCCAAAAAGAATATAACCTTCTAGCGATACTTTCCACTTCCGTTCCAGGCGTATTGTTCACTTTTGCGCCTTTCGCCCTTGTGAAACAACAATGTCGAAATATAGAGAGATATCGAGATAGGGAGGATATCGAGAAGTAGAATGCCTAAATGTATGTAGATTGAAGGGACCAAGGAAACCATCGGCATAGGGAGAGATATCGAGATATAGAACATCGAGATGTAGAGAGTCAACTGTACTTCTTGTGGCAACTCTTACGAATTTACAAAAGCCATTTTTTTTTAAATTTATCAAAGTGATTTTTTAATTATAAATAAAGTTCATCACTGTCTTAGGGGCAAGCCAGAGTTAACGCGACGAGCGATGCGACGCAACGCGACTCACGACTTAGATTATTAATTTTATTGATGCTTACGAGTGATAAACGTTAAGTGGTCTTGTATAAACATGAAACGCGAAACTGGTGGAACTTTTGAAATCTGTGCGAGAGGTATCACAAGTTTTGCATTTTAGTATAAACTCGAAGTATCACTACCGATGCTTATGAGAGTCTGTAGATAAAAAATACAGTTTTTATTTCTTAATTTACATTTTTTGCTGTATAGTAATGAAAAGTTATGTAATTCATATCTGTGATAGTAATCAGTTCGATTTTGATTTTTTTTTTCGCAAATCTGATTAATTTGTTATTATATCATTCAACTAATTATCTTAAAGATAAATCGTCTAGCTCAATCCTAAGCGATTTCATCGCCGCGACTGCGACAACTCCCCGCGATTTTATCTCTGGGTCGGTGCAGGCAATGTTCCATTTACCCTTCCATACCAGCGACGACAGAATCGCAGTCGCCAAGCGATAGAATCGCGTCGCGTGTGTTTGGGGGAACCTTAAAAGAATAACAATCATTATCAACAGGCCAATTGCAAATTGCACTGTCGCGTCGCGTCGCATCGCACGTCGCATTTACTCTGGCTTGCCCCTTACAAAAACCTTTATTTTTTACAAATAAACATTTTGGCCGTATGTCGCCTTTGGCAAAATGACATTCTTGGCCAAACCATTATCGATCTTATGACCGTTTCGGCTTAACGTCCAATTCGGTCAAATGGAATTCGCCCAGAAGACTATGGCCGATGACATAGTGATGCATGTGCGTGCACGAACGCGTCTAAGACAAAAGAATTCCTCTTGCTGATATTCTGCTTTACGAGTGCTTGGACGTGTTCGCGAAAGTATGCCATCGGCATATCGATTAAATGTATTATTCTGCCGAATGGATGGCTTTCCGCCGTATGACCTTTGGCCAAACGACGGGAAAGGCCGTTCGGCCGAAGACCACAAGGTCGAAAGCCGTTGGGTCGAATATGTTTGACCGAACAAATCATTAGGTCATAACCCATGTGGGAAAAATGTTATTTGGCCGAAATGGACATATAGCGAAAATGTTCTACGGCTGAACTTTCGTTTGCCGGTTGGCCGAATAGATCATTCGGTCAAAACTGCCGCATGTCCTAAATGGTCGTAAGAAAGGGTCATTTGGCGGAAAACGTCATTTGGCCGAAATGGAATTACACCGAAAGTGTCTTTCGAATGAACTGATTTTGGTTTTATCCTCTTCGTCCTCAATCAATCAATCAATCAATCAATCAATCAATCAATCAATCAATCAATCAATCAATCAATCAATCAATCAATCAATCAATCAATCAATCAATCAATCAATCAATCAATCAATCAATCAATCAATCAATCAATCAATCAATCAATCAATCAATCAATCAATCAATCAATCAATCAATCAATCAATCAATCAATCAATCAATCAATCAATCAATCAATCAATCAATCAATCAATCAATCAATCAATCAATCAATCAATCAATCAATCAATCAATCAATCAATCAATCAATCAATCAATCAATCAATCAATCAATCAATCAATCAATCAATCAATCAATCAATCAATCAATCAATCAATCAATCAATCAATCAATCAATCAATCAATCAATCAATCAATCAATCAATCAATCAATCAATCAATCAATCAATCAATCAATCAATCAATCAATCAATCAATCAATCAATCAATCAATCAATCAATCAATCAATCAATCAATCAATCAATCAATCAATCAATCAATCAATCAATCAATCAATCAATCAATCAATCAATCAATCAATCAATCAACCAATCAAGCAGCCAACCAATCAAATTACCAAACAATCAATCAATCAACCAACTAACTCAACCAGTCAACCAACCAATCAATCCACCCATCAATCAACCAATCAATCAATCAATCAATCAATCAATCAATCAATCAATCAATCAATCAATCAATCAATCAATCAATCAATCAATCAATCAATCAATCAATCAATCAATCAATCAATCAATCAATCAATCAATCAATCAATCAATCAATCAATCAATCAATCAATCAATCAATCAATCAATCAATCAATCAATCAATCAATCAATCAATCAATCAATCAACCAACAATCAACTCAATCAATCAATCAATCAATCAATCAATCAATCAATCAATCAATCAATCAATCAATCAATCAATCAATCAATCAATCAATCAATCAATCAATCAATCAACCAATCAATCAATCAATCAATCAATCAATCAATCAATCAATCAATCAATCAATCAATCAATCAATCAATCAATCAATCAATCAATCAATCACTCAATCAATCAATCAATCAATCAATCAATCAATCAATCAATCAATCAATCAATCAATCAATCAATCAATCAATCAATCAATCAATCAATCAATCAATCAATCAATCAATCAATCAATCAATCAATCAATCAATCAATCAATCAATCAATCAATCAATCAATCAATCAATCAATCAATCAATCAATCAATCAATCAATCAATCAATAGCAGACCCCACACGACGGAAAAAGTTTGACAAACTCTTGATTATTGAAGAAAAATATTGATGGTGTGAGTGCGAACCCAAAATATTGAAGTAAATATTGAGGGAAATCAGAAAAGTTTGATATTTCTTTCCATATTTCCCTCCCTCCCCCCCCGCAGTTTGCCCAGAGGAGTCGATGACGGTTGAGTGTATGCGTGTTTTGTGCGTTATACCGCTATTTGATTCGCATTAGTTCAAGGAAAAATTGAGTTTTTCTTCAGCTACGGCCATGCCGGCTAATCAGTGAAAATATTGAAGAAAAGTTTGATGAAAAGTTTGACGAAAAAAGTATTGTCAATATATGCCTCGTGTGGGGTCTGCTAATCAATCAATCAATCAATCAATCAATCAATCAATCAATCAATCAATCAATCAATCAATCAATCAATCAATCAATCAATCAATCAATCAATCAATCAATCAATCAATCAATCAATCAATCAATCAATCAATCAATCAATCAATCAATCAATCAATCAATCAATCAATCAATCAATCAATCAATCAATCAATCAATCAATCAATCAATCAATCAATCAATCAATCAATCAATCAATCAATCAATCAATCAATCAATCAATCAATCAATCAATCAATCAATCAATCAATCAATCAATCAATCAATCAATCAATCAATCAATCAATCAATCAATCAATCAATCAATCAATCAATCAATCAATCAATCAATCAATCAATCAATCAATCAATCAATCAATCAATCAATCAATCAATCAATCAATCAATCAATCAATCAATCAATCAATCAATCAATCAATCAATCAATCAATCAATCAATCAATCAATCAATCAATCAATCAATCAATCAATCAATCAATCAACCAATCAATCAATCAATCAATCAATCAATCAATCAATCAATCAATCAATCAATCAATCAATCAATCAATCAATCAATCAATCAATCAATCAATCAATCAATCAGTCCAACGCTCAATCAATCAATCAATCAATCAATCAATCAATCAATCAATCAATCAATCAATCAATCAATCAATCAATCAATCAATCAATCAATCAATCAATCAATCAATCAATCAATCAATCAATCAATCAATCAATCAATCAATCAATCAATCAATCAATCAATCAATCAATCAATCAATCAATCAATCAATCAATCAATCAATCAACCAATCAATCAATCAATCAATCAATCAATCAATCAATCAATCAATCAATCAATCAATCAATCAATCAATCAATCAATCAATCAATCAATCAATCAATCAATCAATCAATCAATCAATCAATCAATCAATCAATCAATCAATCAATCAATCAATCAATCAATCAATCAATCAATCAATCAATCAATCAATCAATCAATCAATCAATAATACAAGTGTGTCTGCTGATTGCTGATTGCTTCTCATAACAGATGCAATTTTCTTATATCGCAGCGGTTCTCAACCCTGGGTACATGTACTCCTGGGGGTCCTTCGCTGGTCTCTTGAGGAAATTTGTCGTCCAGAATAAAGAGCGCAATCCTAGGGTTTGGGTTTTGGAGAGATTCCAGAATCGCTGTTCAAAACCCCATGCTCAATACCTATTACGCCTATTTGGAAAAGGTGCATCAATTGATATAGCGGAACTGTTCCGTTTTCCATCTCACTGAACATATATTCATTGCAAAACAAAGAAATACAGGACCGATCTCGTCGCTTCATTTTGCTAACAAGCGTGTTTTGATTATTCAAAACATAGAATGACTTACTCAGTTTACTTTTCTATAGATTCATTCAATTGATTGCCACTGAATATGGTAACTGCGCGCGAAAAAAACATAATTAGCCTTGATTGCACTGAGATTTGCCGCTAAAAATGCCCCTCAATTGAACGTCAGGATTAGATCTATGCGTGTATTTATTTAAATCATCAAACATGTGTTCAGTTTGACGATAATTTGATAATTTGTGTAATTCAAATAAATACAGTCCCATCCTGATTTTGGCAACACCCGTTTTTGTCTACCTCCGATTTTGACAACACCCGTTTTTGGCAACATTTTCTTCCCGATTTTGGCAACAACTTCGAAAATATTTTTTAATTACTTTTTAGAGCTAAAACTCTTTTATAATTATGTAATATGATAAACAAAACCAAAAGTGAATGTCATTAAGGTTTATATGCGTACTATGAGCTCTGTACGAATAGTGGGCACTTTCGCTGAATTAATGAACCACCACTCATATTCCCGCTCATTGCAAACAATGTCTATTGAAACTCTTTTTATTCACGTTTTCCATGTCCCTATTCACACTACCCTAATCCAACCAGCCCACCGTAGAATGCCGAATTTTTTGGCATCTCACTGATTTTGTCGTGTATAAGCTGACTAACACCGTTGTACATAGTACAACACATATTAAGCGAAGCCCGCTGTTTACATAACAATGCAACCAATACTTCATGAGTGACCCAGGAACAAGCAACCCCCGTAGGTTTAATTGCTAGTGATTGGCACATACAATTTTTCAAATGCGCTGTCCAACCATCAAGTTCTTTTTTCTCATTACGCGCCACTTTTCTGGTATCAGCCGAGAAACCGTGATTTTATCATTTTATCCGTCTATCTGCTGAATTCCCTAGTCTATTTTTTAAATTAGGAAAATTTGTCTAGAGATTAATATCAGAATACTGTTGACTTTTCCTGATGTGTCAATTGCATAACGAGCCTTTTGATTCCAGCATGTTTGCCAACAGTTCAATAGTAATGGTAAGAGTTTGGTAACATATAACCGTAAGGCTCTCGAGCAGGCATTGACTTAAATCAGATTATGAGAAAAAAAATCGGGTTAATCTGATGCTCTGCCGTGGGGCAAGTTATGAGCTTCCTAAGATCTTTGAAATTGAATGTTCGATGATCTTATTTATTGATCTTTATTGATCTTCATCGCTCACCAATGGAAGCTGATTGAGTGAAGCGAATCACTTGGTAACACAACAATGAGCGTCGTTCCGGTGTGCTGATAGAAGAAGTCATTCAAGCATTCTAAAAATGAAGACCTCCATGAGTCTGGAACTCGAGTACACTGAATGGGAGGCGTTGATACTTTCTCTTGACTATCTTATCATCTTGAAAGAAGGGCGAATAAAGGAGAACACATGATGTGGTTTGATTGTTTGGTTTCATTGTACTAGAGCAAGCGGGGTACGAATGCAAAAATCGTTGCTTACATGGATACCTCACCACGGCTTGGCTTGTTAGACGGTGTTGCTCATTGTTTATCACAGCAACGATCGCTCCTACTCATTGTTTGACATCCATCTGAGTGAGGCAGTTCACTCATTGGCTATGGATGTAGCATAGATTGCAATAGATCAATCCTCACTCACACTTCCAATGCCTCCTCTCGTGTGTTCTGTTTGTGATGGCGAAGTATCAGAAGTGTACTGCTGTACGTTACCAGTCACGCAGTCTACGGAGGGTCCGTAAATCGTCTTCCACCTGATCGATCCACCTTGATCGCTGCCCACCTCGCCTTCTTGTGCCTGTCGGATCATTGTAGAGAACCATTTTTACTCCAAGTGCTCGTTGGTCCTCCACAAGCATTGTGCAGATCTCGTACGTACGATTTCCTGCCACGTTGCGTCTCCGTCACGAATTCTTCAACCACCTTGATTTTGTCGAATAGCCGTTGTCTTCTCTTGAGCCTACTTCGTTTTCAACGTGTTAATCACTAGCATGGAGAACTGGAGTGCGATGAGCTGCACTGCCGCTAACCGCAAGTCGAGCACATCTGGAAAAACGTGCAAATGAGAAAATTGCTTGCAAAGTTTTTGTAATTTTTCTCGTCAAAAATTGTGTATAAGTGATTTTGATCAGCTCTAAACGTCACACACCAAAGATTGCTTGAATATTTAATGGATCATAGTGGCTACAAAGTGAAAAAATCATTTGCCGTGTTGGAAATCGCAATGTGCGATTAGTTTTCATCTCAATGAGAAAAGTAACCGCAAGTCAGTCACATTCCGTCGGGCAAAACTCAAATTTGAGGCATTCCACGGGGGCATGTCAGTCGATCCTGAGCGACCATTTCGAAAATATTTGAAACTCTGCAAAGTTTTTCAATTTCATCTAAATCGTCATTTTTCGATATCAAATCTTCATATTGAGTCACGACTAACTTTTCAAAAGGGTGTATGTGAAAATGGTTCAAAAATATTTAAAAAGCTGCACAGCAAAAACGGAATGTTCGATTGTTATGATTTTTTCAGCAAAGTTAGACAACTAAATGGTGATTCTTAAGAAAATGTGCACAGTAAAAAAACAATTTTTTTGCCTTTAAAAATATCATTTTTGTCACAAAAACTCAAATATCTCAAACGCACGTAATTTTTTAGGGAAAACGGTCCATTATATTAGCTATCTACCATAAAAATTTGATGATGGTAAACTAATAAACAAAAAGTTATGACATTTCAAACATTTCACAATTTTCACATTTAGTAAAAAAATTTTTTCTGTGTAAGTTATTTCGAGAATTGCAGTTTGATGCAGATTTTATTGTTAAGGGACGTGATTTAAACAAGTTGTTTTCATGATATTTTGATTTAATTATTCATAGCATCTATAAGAAACTTAGACACGATCCAATGTTGTGATCAAAAGTATTGATAGTGTCATAATTTTCATTGCACGTGACTGGCGAAAAATTCTTTTAATAGTGTTGAAACCTGTTGATAATAACGTTGATAGAAACATATCAGAAATGTTATTTTTAAGACAAAAGCTGCAAAATCAAAGATTTATATACACGTGTACGTCTATAGTTTACCTGCAAAAATATACCTCTTAGAGAATAGACTTTATGATCGGGAGGAAACGGGTATCTTCAACAACAACAAATGCATGATAGGTACATACCATGACAATGCTCACGAAAAAGCAAAAAATTACTACTACTAAGGTTGTTAAAGATCTTATAGTAATTTTTTTCTTCAGTCAAGCAAATGACACCAAACTAGTCAGTAAAAACTTAAAAGTGATTTTGTTTATTGAAATATTACGAACAACATGAGTAGCCGCTTTCTCAACTGTTGTAGGCCGTTTGATGGAAAAAAGTGTTCAAAAGAGTTACGAAATCTCACCGAAAGCACCATAGATAAACTGAAAGCGACTGGTTATGCTCCAATGTCCACATTGAATACAAATTTACGCATTTGCACGTCCTGCCGTCTAAACGTTGACAAAAGAGCAACCCGACTAGAAGGTCATATCAAAATTATATCAACCTATGTTATTATGTTATACTAAATTTTTATAACAAAATTTGTAAGAAACGTGGTTCAGGATGTTGTTAAAATATCTAATTTTTTATCAAAAATCAAACTACTGGAAACAAAAAACTATCAAATTTTGTTACAATTTTATCATAAAAATAACATATTTTGTTAGAAATTTATAACAGAATCAGATAAAAAATATATTGTTTCTGTGCAGTCTGTGCAGTTGCAAATTTTTACAGTTCGTGATAGGTCTCCAGATTGTGATCAACCATACGAAACTTTTGTTTTTGTCTGAACAAAAATATTTGTCGAGAACATAAAACTAACAACATTACAAATAAGGCAACCTTTGCAAATTATATCAGCGTTAATTGTGATATCTATATATGGCTGGAAGACTTTGCTACATCTATTTTAATTGCCTACTGTTGGGCAATTCGGTGTTAAGCATTTTTTAAATCATATTATGATAAAATCCTGTTACAACATTTGAAAGATAATGGCTACTAAGAACAAAATTGTATCAAAATAAGTTATAAATATCACAATATGTTAATATTGTGTTCAGTTTCTGTTATGCTCTTCTAGTCGGGAATCTGTATATCATCGGTTGAGCAGAGCGCAGGAAGTTCGAAAACGACAGCAACTGAGGAATTGCCAGATGTATCGACAACAACTGAGGAATTACCAGAAGTATTAAGTGCTGAGAGCCTTGCCACTGTACCATCAGCGAAATCTGTTTCAACAAATCAATCGGAAGATGAGTGTATCCAAAAGGTGAGCTTCGAACGCTTTGGCGAGGGCATAGCTGGGATAAAAGTGACCTGATTAAATGGAGTAAGATGGACTACGTTTATTACCCGGAGAAAAAATACCGTGAAATAAACGAAGCTGTACGAAGAAACCTCTTCAAATTAGGACCTGATGATGTGGAAAATACAGACTACGATGAGGTAATTATAAATATGAAGGAAAGGTTCTCGAATGCAGCCACGAAAAGGAAAGAAAAATTATTGATTTTGTCGATGCTGCCAAGTTCGTGGTCTATTCAGGATGCCATTGATGAGTTCAAAACCAATAGAAATACAGTAAAAGAGGCAAAACAATTGAAGAATAACTGTCTTTCAACCAAAAATACTAGGTCTAGTACTGCATTAACAGATGAGACAAAAGAAATAGTAGTTCAATATTTTGAAGATGATGAAGTAAGTCGAGCTATGCCTGGTCAAAAGATTATGTATCAGTAAAAAGATGGAAAGCGTCAAGCAATCCAAAACGATTAATGATGACGACTTTGAAAGAAGCGTACACACGCTTCAAGGAAATTCACGATAATATTAAAATAGGTTTTTCCTCATTTGCAAGCCTTCGGCCAAGGCAACGTAAGCTTCTTTCCAATTCAGGAACACATAATGTGTGTGTGCACAACCCATGAGAATATTAATCTTATTTTACATAGTTTGAAAAGAATCAATTCAACAAAGGATATTAAAATGTTAACTGGTAGTCTTTTGTGTGAAAATACAACATCAAATTGCTATCTACGATCTTGTTCGGATTGTCCAGATTCTTCATCATTGGAAAATACTTTATTCGCTGAGTTTGAAGAAAAATATATTGATCAGTTATCATTTGAGCAATGGGTGACCACGGATAGGTGTGACATAGAAACTATTGTAAAACCTGTAGATGAGTTTGTGTCATATTTTTGCTTGAAATTAGAAAGTTTAATCCCTCACGATTTCATTAAAACAGAACAATCCAGCTTTTTAAAAAATACGAAAAATACATTACAAAATGGTGAATTTTTAGTCATTTGTGATTTTTCTGAAAATTACAGCTTTGTATTGCAAGATGAAGTGCAGTCCCATCACTGGAACGTACAACAAGCTACAATTCATCCATTCGTTATTTATTTTAAAGCGCATGGCCACAAGAGCAAGTTTAGCCAAAGAACGTGAGCATCCAATTAAAACTGCGAAAGAACTTTTTGATTGGGCAAATCGTAGAAAAGAAAAAGATTTAACCAAATTATCATTTTGTTTTACTACTACTGAAGAGTACGAAATAAAGGCTTCAGAGCTCAGCGAGCAATTTAATAACGCGAAAACGATCCAAGGAACCCAAAAATTTCACTGTTTCATTCCATTGTCGGAAAATAAAATTAAAGCAAAACTATACTCAAACTGTGCTGATAATAATTCAAAAGTGTTCGATATTTTAAAAATTTAAAAAATAAATAAAAATAAGTATTAATAAACTGTTTTCATGATATCATAACCCATACCAAAATTCAAACCCAAAACTCTTAGAGTTTCTATAACAACATTGTGTAACTGCCACATTTAATTTAATACTTAGGATAATATTAATTCATTTTTATTTATTTATACATATAATATTTATACATATAATATACATAATATCGATGAATACATAAATATGGAATATCATACAAACAACTTGTTTAACTCACGCAAGGCCCTTAACAATAAAATCAGCATCAAACTGCGATTCTTGAAAAAAAAAAATACACGGAAATTTTTTTTGTTTACTATATGTGAAAATTGTGAAATGTTTGAAATGTCATAACTTTTTGTTTATTAGTTTACCATCACCAAATTTTTATGGTAGATAGCTAATATAATGGACCGTTTTCCTAAAAAATTATGTTCGAAAAAAGATAGGGTTTTGAGATATTTGAGTTTTGTGACAAAAATGATATTTTTAAAGGCAAAAATTTTTTTTTACTGTGCACATTTTCTTAAGAATCACCATTTAGTTGTCTAACTTTGCTGAAAAAATCATAACAATTGAACATTCCGTTTTTGCTGTGCAGCTTTTTAAATATTTTTGAACCATTTTCACATACACCCTTTTGAAAAGTTAGTCATGACTCAATATGAAGATTTGATATCGAAAAATGACGATTTAGATGAAATTGAAAAACTGTGCAAAGTTTCAACTCAATAGAAAATCATGAATTAAAAATTTTCTTAAATTTTGATGCTGTTGCTTGGAATCGCTCATATTTGTAAAAAAAAACAAAAATTTTGCTCTAATAACAAACATGGTGAAGCATGTAACTGAACATTTTGAAACTCTTGGATGCTTTGAAAGCCTACATCGCAGATTTTCGTGATATCGTGATGGTAGTCCGTTATAGGCATAATATAATGTCGGAAATGTAGTATCGATGGCAAAACTCAACAAGTATGAAAGTATTTCATTGACCGCTTAAAAAATAAGGAAAACATATATGTTACACACCTTTGAACATAAACTTTTCCACAAAGTTTTACTACTAACAAATTTATTCAAACTAATTATTTCAAAATTAATTTAAGGTTAAACTGGTAATCGTGAAGGTATCCGGAATTTTAAAGAAAGTATTCTCCTCCTCTCAAAAAGTCTCCTGACAGTCCGGTAGGCTTTTTAATCCAAGAATGTCTAGAGGCTCAGGAAACAAGAATGTTTAGGCTTTCCAAGAAATTAAATGTTTTGATGGTATATGGTTTTTCTTAAGGTTATTAAACATTTCCAGGAAGTACGCAATGGTTTCTTTTAAAAATATTTCTGGAATCTCAAAAGAATGTTTGATATCCTATATGAATTTCTGTAGAAAATAAAGATTGTTGAAATCTGCTAATATGATTAATTACAATTGTTTTTTAACTTAAGTTTATAAAAAGTCTTAGTTATAATTTCTATCAAGTTTAGATAAATTGTTGGAAGTCTATTGTAAAATCATAATCATCCCTAATTCCTCATATCTTGTCCGAAATAAGTCCCGGAACGTTAGAGTATTCATGAACGGTCATACGATTTCTAAGTAATTCGTAGCGAGCCATATACATTTCTGAGGATTTCTGAAAATTAATGATAATTTCTTGAAATTAGTGACCAGAGAAATTTATCTGGTTCATAGCTTACAGGATGTATCTCATGCTTCTTAAGAATTCTTAAGAATACAAATTTGCATGTTGATTAAATGGAAATGACTCATATTAGTGTGTGACCCATGATTGTGGGCTCAGTGTATATGTAGCGTGCAAGTTTCAACACGTCATATTGGAATTTACTGATGTAAGGTATATTCCTCTATGCATCAATATTAAATTCAACCTAACTTCCAACCACAACATAAACTAAAATTACAAATGTTTACACTATTTTCATCCGCATATTTCTTTCGACATGATTTGTTTTTGTATTTGAGAGGTGTTCTGAGCACATGTATTGAACAAATATGATCAATTTGTATGCCATTCTACGAAGTGAATCGATGTGACTGACTTGCGATTACTTTTCCATATGGGACAATTTGACTTGGTATTTTTTTCCACTTTTCTAGAACAAACTTCTCGAATAGAATAGCCTAACGCATAGTACATGTGAAAATAAAGTGAAATATGATAATTACTCAAAATTGCCAAAAGTTCAGATGTGCTCGACTTGCGGTTAGCGGCAGTGCAGCGTGCACCAGTAGGTTGACTGCTATCGAGTGTCAGAGGTGGCATGCCGCAAATAGTCTTCCAGCTTCCACTTGGCCACACTATCACTCGTAGTGCGAGGTGCACATGGCCCTCCTTAGCCGTGCGGTGAGACGCGCGGCTACAAAGCAAGACCATGCTGAGGGTGGCTGGGTTCGATTCCCGGTGCCGGTCTAGAAAATTTTCGGATTGGAAATTGTCTCGACTTCCCTGGGCATAAAAGTATCATCGTGTTAGCCTCATGATCAGGGTTGTTAATCGTTAATTTATCGTTATCGCCGATAAAGTTGATTGTGATCAACGTTATCGGTTGCTACGATAACGATGAATCAACTGAATTATTATCGTAGTTCGATAATTTAACGTAAGTTAACTCGATAAATTTGCGATAATGTGGTTACTAGATTACGCGAATATAGTTGGTGAAAAATTTTGACAGAAGTCGAGAAAGGAACAAATTGTTTGCAGCTGATTGATCAGAGTTAATTTTGATTGAAGCGGGGCACTCTAAAATTATTGCTTAATGCATGCTGCTCTACGAAACGATGAGAAATGAGGTGCTCTGTTGGTGGTTAACGTTTTTTTTAGATGTCATCGACAATATATTGGGATCCAAGTACTTGAAATTAATTTGATGCAGCGATCTGTAGTGCTGCATTCCAGGCAGCACCAGTACCAAGTGAATATTATCTCAACAGATTGGTGGACTAACCTCGTCACCTATGATTTGGTTAGACTAAGGAGTTTAGTCTAAACTGTGAGTCATAAAACTTTCATATAACTGGATGCTCCGGATCTTCAAAACAGAAATTTTGTTTATAATGCTAGAATAAACATAAGTATAGGTAGACATTAAAAATGCTCTCAGATTCTCTACTATGGAAAACTGCAACTCTGTAAGAACTTTAATGATTGAACGAAATAATGTGTTGGTCAATTCGGCGACCTCCTTGAATCCCAATTTAATTCCAGGATTTGAAGGTGTTCTCGAATATTGTACGGTGATACAATATTTTTTTAAATAGATATTGCGAATCCAGCTTGTGAATATTTGCACTTCAAACTGTAGTACATGTTACAGTTAACTCGATAATTATCGATAAATCAACGAATACTCGATAACGATAACGTTAATTCAACGCTCATTTTATCGTCAACGAAGCATTATCGTAAAAGTGTTATCGTTATCGAAGTTGGCGTTAAATAAACGATGATAATTTTATCGATTAACAACCCTGATACGAATGCAAGAATGGTAAACTTGGCTAAGAAACCTCGCAGTTAATAACTGTGGAAGTGCTTAATGACCACTAAGCTGCGAGGCGGCTCTGTCCCAGTGTGGGGATGTAATGCCAATAAGAAGAAGAAGCGAAGTCCACATAGTACGCATGGATCAATCATTGCCGCCTGAAATATTCCTGGGTTGAGTGCTAGGAGACTGACTAGTGCAAAGGGATTTGGTTTTAGTGAGTTGAGTGTAGTTAACCCATACTCACACTACATTGGATACGCTTAACCAATATGCAGAATGGAGATTTCCGTTACCATTTTCTAAAACAATGGAACGTCTTATGCCTTGCGTTCGTTTTTTCCATAATGTCAGCAAAAATTGTGCACAGAACTTTACTCTTAATCACACCGACCACAAGAAAGTTTGCCTCCATAATTCATTTCATTTATTTAGTTAACATCTAAACAGATAACACTGAATCAACAATTTGTCGCCACAATACACGGTTCGAGGCCGCATCTCTCCATCCTCGGATACGCCCCACGCTCGCCAAGTCGTTCTGCACCTGGTCTGCCCATCTCGCTCGCTGCGCTCCACGCCGTCTCGTACCTGCCGGTCGGAAGCGAACACCATCTTTGCAGGGTTGCTGTCCGGCATTCTTGCAACATGTCCTGCCCATCGTACACACCGCCAAAGATGGTCCTAAGCAGCCGTCTCTCAAATACTCCGAGTGTTTGCAATTGCAAGTCCTCTTGGAGCATGGTACAAGTTCCATATCCATAGAGGACCACCGGTCTTATGAGCGTTCTGTACATGATACATTTGTTGCCGGTGTGAATCTTTTTTGGCTGCAGTTTCTTCTGGAGCCGATAGTAGGCCCGACTTCCACAGATGATGCGCCTTCGTATTTCACGACTAACGTTGTTGTCAGACGTTAGCAAGGATCCGAGGTAGACGAATTCCTCGACCACCTCGAAGGTATCCCCGTCTATCGTAACACTGCTTCCCAGGCGGGCCCTGTCGCGCTCGGTTCCGCCCACAAGCATGTACTTTGTCTTTGACGCATTCACCACCAGTCCAACTTTTGTTGCTTCACGTTTCAGGCGGGTGTACAGTTCTGCCACCTTTGCAAATGTTCGGCCGACAATGTCCATGTCATCCGCGAAGCAAATAAATTTCTTTCTTTATTTATTTATTTATTTATTTATTTCATCAACAGGCTTCATAGAGCCCCAATGATGGTGGTATTAACCTAATTGTGGAATACAGTTATACAACGTTAAAAGCGGTAGAAAAACGAACGAAGAGTAACAAATACAATACAGTTTATCTGAATGTACGCTAACAATAAAAATCAATTCCTATTTATCATATAAATAACACGAATTACATATAAGAATCATGACAACACAATCTAGAACAAAATAAACATTAATCGCGACGTGTGCATGGAAATATTATTCACTAACTTTACAGACAAAACTTTGACTCTCAAATTCTCTAAATTTTATGCCTATTGGCCACGTACAAGGCTTTAACGCTTTTGATTTGTATTTGCTGTTAACTGAAATCTTGAATGATACATACTCTAAGCTTTCCAAAACTCTTCCCTTCGGTATTATCTTCCTGATATTAATCTTAGCCGAATCACGAATTTCAAGACAATCACGAACTAAATTATCAATATCATTAACAGCAGTGTAAGGCTCGATGTTAGACATGAACAATGAAAACATATCCTTCGAATCAGTACGAATCATAGAAGCTACACCACTCTCATTCGTATCATCGGTACGGTTGATTTTAGTTCCATCCATAAGAGCTCCTCGTGATGATGCGATGACAGGAGTCGAATGTACCATTTTGCTCCGTTTTTCGGTCCGTTCTCGCTCGGGTGTTACCGTGGCCGTGGTGCCTAATGCTAACAAAATCTCCTCTACTTTAGCCTTCAATTCCAAAACATCAGATTGAATGGATTCGGTAATGGTCGGTTGACTGTTTGTTGAAATATTATACAAGGCATCGCGTGTAGTTCGAAAATCCAGTAGGCAATCGTCGCACATCCATATAACGTTATTCGTTGACAATGCACATATCGACGACTCCGACAGTCCCACACAAGCGGCATGGTACCGCTTTGCACATTTGCCTTCACACATAGTGAATCTATCACTTTTGCGATCGATGGTATGAGAACAATTGTTACACTGCATTGTTCAAGTACGTGGCTCAACAGAAGAATTGCCGTTGAATCTTGTTTTTTGCGCAAAAAATCACGGGTTTTGTATAAAACGTTCGTTTTTTAACGTTAGAAACTATATTCTTCAGCTTCACAAAGGTACTTGAAGAAATACTTCGAACTTGTTTCGATTTTTGGTCGTTGTTTTCACGCGAGAAAATTGAAATACGCGGCAGCACGGAAGAGGCAAAACATTCGTATCGGCTCAACAACAACAATTCCCGAACAAATTGACTGGATCTGTTGAAAATCGTACCCCGGCTGTTACACCCGGCTCTCCGCATGACACCTTCTAGCGCAATGTTGAACAACAGGCACGAAAGTCCATCACCTTGTCTTAGTCCCCGGCGCGATTCGAACGAACTGGAGTGTTCGCCCGAAATCTTCACACAGTTTTGCACACCATCCACCGTTGCTTTGATCAGTCTGGTAAGCTTCGCAGGGAAGCTGTTCTCGCCCATATTTTTTCATAGCTCCACGCGGGCTATACTGTCGTATGCCGCCTTGAAATCAATGAACAGATGGTGCGTTGGGACCTGGTATTCACGGCATTTTTGAAGGATTTGCCGTACAGTAAAGATCTGGTCCATTGTCGAGCGGCCGTCAACGAAGCCGTTCGGTTTCCCAGATTCTGACTATCAGTTTGTGCAGGCAAGTGGCCAGCTTTTCCGGGCCCATCTTGATGAGCTCAGCTCCGATACCATCCTTACCAGCTGCTTTATTGGTCTTTAGCTGTTGAATGGCATCCTTAACTTCCCTCAAGGTGGGGGCTGGTTGGCTTCCATCGTCCGCTGAACTGACGTTGTCATCTCCTCCGCTGCCTTGACTTTCACTGCCTGTACTCTCAGCGCCATTCAGATGTTCCTCGTAGTGCTGCTTCCACCTTTCGATCACCACACGTTCGTCCGTCAAGATGCTCCCATCCTTATCCCGGCACATTTCGGCTCGCGGCACGAAGCCTTTGCGGGATGCGTTGAGCTTCTGATAGAACTTGCGTGTATCTTGAGAACGGCACAGCTGTTCCATCTTTTCGCACTCCGCTTCTTCCAGGCGGCGTTTCTTCTCCTGCGAAAAGGCGGGTCTGCTGTCTCCGTTTCCATCTATAACGTTCCACGTTCTGCCGGGTACCTTGCTGCAGCGCGACCGCCCGCGTTGCGTCCTTCTCCTCCAGAATCTGTCTGCACTCTTCGTCGAACCAATCGTTCCGTCGACTTCGACCCATATACCCGACGTTGTTCTCCGCTGCGTCGTTAATGGCTGCTTTGACTGTATTCCAGCAGTCCTCAAGAGGGGCCCCATCGAGCTCACCCTCTTCCGGCAACGCTGCCTCGAGATGCTGCGCGTATGCAGTGGCGACAGGTGCTTCAGTCGCTCTAGGTCGTACCGCGGCGGTCGTCGGTACCGAACATTGTTGATGACGGATAGTTTTGGACGCAGTTTAACCATCACCAGATAGTGGTCAGAGTCGATGTTAGCGCCACGATATGTCCTGACGTCGATAATGTCGGAGAAATGCCGTCCATCAATCAGAACGTGGTCGATTTGTGATTCTGTCTGCAGTGGTGATCTCCAGGTGTACCGATACGGGAGGCTGTGTTGGATGTAGGTGCTGCGAATGGCCATATTCTTGGAGGCGGCGAAATCAATTAGTCGTAGGCCGTTTTCGTTCGTCAGCCGGTGAGCGCTGAACTTTCCAATAGTCGGTCTAAGCTCCTCCTCTTGGCCAACCTGAGCGTTCAAATCTCCTATGATGATTTTGACGTCGTGGCTTGGGCAGCTGTCGTACTCACGTTCCAGCTGCGCGTAGAATGCGTCCTTATCATCATCAGTGCTTCCGGAGTGTGGGCTATGGACGTTGATTATGCTGAAGTTGAAGAACCGGCCTTTGATCCTCAACCTGCACATTCTTTCATTGATCGGCCACCACCCGATCACGCGCCTTTGCATATCGCCCATCACTATGAAAGCTGTTCCCAGCTCGTGTGTGTTGCCGCAGCTCTGGTAGATGGTATGATTACCTCTAAACGTTCGCACCATTGATCCCTTCCAACAAACCTCCTGCAGCGCTACGATGCCGAATCCACGGTCCTTGAGCACATCGGCGAGTATGCGTGTGCTCCCGATGAAGTTGAGAGATTTGCAGTTCCACGAACCGAGTTTCCAATCGCTAGTCCCTTTTCGTCGCAGTGGTTTTCGCCGATGGTTCCGGTCCGTACTCTCTTGTTGATTGTTCGTTGCTTATGATTTCTTAAAGGCTGGCTTGCAGGGCCTGACACCAAACCCCCTAAATTTCCGGAGGACCATTCCTCCTTATTTCCGGTGGACCATGGTGCACAGTTTCATTTAGAGTCCCTCGCTGGCACTCGGACGATGATCAGCCGCCCCTAACATGGAGAGCAGACGCTGTTGTGAGCCGATCCTGACATGGAGAACAGACGCTCAATAAGATTTGCACCTCCGGAGGAAGCAAACCCCTTCCCTGTCAGCATACGACCATAGTTCCCACCGGGGTTGGTTACCCGATCTTCCCTAAGGTTGCTCGTATCCCGGCCAGCACCGCGGGGAGGTAGGGATAGGAGTTGCTGGGTAAGAGGCTAAGGACCGCGAGATGGGGTCTATTTTTTTCCTTCAGGTACGCGAAGTACCAATGGTACGCTTTACCCAGCATTTGCCGTGCCACCACCGGATTTAATATCTGCTGGATTTGCAAGGATGCCTCACTAGCATAGCCATAGTTTGGTAAAGCATTGGCCTTACATAAGTTTTGCTTTTTCATGAATAATTGTGACTGTGAAGCACCGTTTTGTATCAACCGTTTCAACCATTGTTCCACCATCTTCTTGATCTAAACTATCCATTTGCCTGCAATGTCGACGTGGCCAACTTACTGTGACCGTTTTTCGTCCTCACAAAACCAGGAAAAAACACAAACGGAACAACGCGAACGAGATAATAAAATCGCAAATTATACATCGGTGCAAAATAAAAATAATTGTAGACAATCGATTTGGTCCTCGAACGACGACGATGGCGATCACCATCGCATCGCCTCAAGCGAGGTCGAAGGATTATTATGGCCATAATTGAGGTTATCGATTGTGGTGATGGGGTCCGCTCTTCCTATACCTACGAGGAGCGCTGGAACGGGATCCTCCATTGCATTGATGTGGCGATTTAATTTCGAAATAAGTGCAATGATGCGTGCTCGGCAGCCATCGATTGGAGTCATCGTTGGCGTTGTCGCCGTCCTCTTCATATCGTTCGGTTCGAGTCCATTTCGTGCCCGTTACGGCGATGCTCGACGAGCAGATAGAGCATAAACTGATAACAGCTCGGGATAGTAATTTCGCTCCTCGGTCAGGATCGCCATTGGCCAATTCCGTTACGATTTTTTGCTCGGACTCTCGAGCTGAACGAACAAAATGTGCTGCTGCTGTGGGGACCAATAATAAAAAACGGTGCAATTTATTGTGCGAGCGGGACGGTCGGCCCGGGGGAAACGTTCAAAGATTGCGAGATAAACATAAAAGCAGGCAGCATCCCAAAGAGGACACGGCGAAACGACGATGCAATGGTCGTTGGTAGTCGGAATGTACACAGGCCCATAACTGCGGGAACGCATATTAAAAACTACTATGCACGGTTTTTCACGACTGGGTAGAGCCGACAGGAACGGATGGGGAAATCGAAACGACAGTCTCTTGTAGGTGCGTAGTGCAAATTGGTTGTAGTCTATATTGGTGGTGGCCATTTTTACGAGCTTTGCAAAGATATTATCGATCTTCTCGAGAGGAATCTGCTTTGGAAACATGGTATGAACGGAGGAGAGTCTGTATTTCGTTTGTTCGTGTGGTATAACGAGTTTGTAAATACTTCGAATGTAGTGGATTAGACACATCGCACTTATAGAGACAATTGTACATGATGGTTATTGTGCAGGTGGTGAACACTTTAGCAGAAACATTAACGCGATACTCGTGTAACAAAGAGAACCCCCTTCCAACAATATACTGCCGTGAATCGCATATTTGTCCCATATGAATAGGAAACCCAGCAAAGATGGGACAGATATGCGATTCACGGCAGTATAATTCAACGAAATAAGAATGCAATTCACTATTCTCGTTGGGTTTCTTTATTTATTATTATTATTTTTTCAGTCTAAGGCCAGAGTAGCTTGTGCAGCACATAACAGTCGTTTCCATTCAGCTTGGTCCATGGCCTTCTAGTGCCTCTTCGGATCGCTATCGAGAACCATTTTCACTGGGTTATTGTTCGACATTCAGGCTACGTACCCGGCCCACCGCAGTTTTCCGATTTTCGCGGTGGATGGTTCTTCTAACATATGTTGCAACTCGTGCTTAATTCGCCTGCTCCATGTACCGCTTTCCATCTGCACCCACCAACTCCAAGTGCGCGTTGGTCCTCCACGAACATTTTCCAAGTCTTGTATCCGTAGAGGACTACCGCCGGTCTAATGAGCTTCTTGTAGATAGTCAGTTTGGTACGGCGGCGAAGTCCATACAATAGAGCGTTTTATGGATTCCAAAGTGTGTGGTATACATTCGCCTTAAATAGGGATATCTATCGTTTAATATGGCATCCGACCACGTGCTAGCTTCACTCACGACGAGCACTCACAAAGCACACTCTCATGCGACGGTAGTTGACATCGAAGTGGGCCATGCGAATAACACGCGTCAGCATAACAATCGTAACCGTCTATGGAGTACGGAAGCACACACAGATAAAAATATGTTGTGATTTTAAAAGTATTTTCATGCACATATTTGGAGCATGTAAATAAACGTAACATTCAATCGATCTTACTATTCTTTTAAATCGAAATAAATTTAAATCGTGCTTGCTTGTAAAATTCTATCAAATTTAATTGAATATTGAGTGTTTATTCTTTTGATAGGACTTGCTGCACTTTTACACGTCGTTGAATATTCAAAATTATTTGCTGTGCACTCTTGGGTAAGTCATTCCTCGTCAATTCTACACAGCAAATAATTTTGAAAATTCAACGACGTGTAAAATTGCAGCTTATCCCATCAAACGAATTAGCATTCGAAATTCAATAAAATTTGATTGAATTTTACAAGCAAGCATCGTTTACATTTATTTCGATTTAAAAGAATAGTGAGATCGATTGAATGTTACGTTTATTTGCATGCTCCAAATATGTGCATGAAAATACATTTAAAATCACAACATATTTTTATCTGTGTATACAATAGCAAATGACCGATCTCATATTGGCAATCTTGCCAAAAAATACTGGAATCTTTGAAGACTTGCATTTTTTCACTTCTGTGCTGCAAAAAGAAATTGTGATAAAAATTTTGATTTGCTTGACTATCAAAATTATTAAGCTAATTTTTTAATAGTTAAAGAATGGTGGAAGTGTGAAACCATGCCGGAACACCACCATGCATATGCTGCTGAATAGCAATACGAATATTCGAGTTATTGCGTAAATATTTCGGTTTGTGGCAACGACGCCACAAGGTGTGTCTGGAAGGCCACCATGCTTTGCTTAAGAGAAATATAAATAATATCAACACAGCATAATTTGGTCTGTCGCAGTGAATGTCGTTGATGTGCTATTTGTTTGAAAAAAAGGCAAAACCAGTACACTTTATGATTGCAAAAAATCTACAAACGTCACGAAAATATTATTGACTTTGAGCGTTGAAGCATTAAGTACACTGTTCGTCTAATCGACAAATATTTGTCATTGCCTGTTTTAACAAAATTTGATGTTTGCTGATTATTTTACATGTGCCAGTACACGATGAGCAAATATTTGAATATAACCTATTTGTCAAATTTTACTCAAAAGACAGTACATTGTTTGTCGTCATACTCGTATTAGACATTATTGTTTTTCTGTCGTGGTTGTAAATCAATAATAATATAAATTTTCAAACCAATTCAATATATTCTGAATATGGAATCGATGGCATCTTCAATAGCGATCACTTTTGCCTGTAGCTATTTGCTATTGGAGGATGAGGACGAACTCCAACCACACAATTGAGTTCATAACTGATTTTCTGAGCAGTATCGATCCCTTTACACCACCTTGTTTTTTTCTTGATGACTCTCACAAAAATATATTTTAGTTACTAGATAAAGATAGTCGCTATCGTCGCTGTCCGGAACATCTTTTGCTGGCGAGGATAGGGGAGCCAAATGTCAAAAAAGGAAAATCCATACGATTTGACAGCTTGGTACCCAACATGTTCCGAATAGCAGAACAAAGGGAACCGAAGCGACAATCTTTATCTAGTAACTAAAATATCTTTTCTCTCGCACCAGGGTTGTTAATTGATAAATTATCATCGTTAATTTAACGCCAACTTCGATAACGATAGCGATTTATGATGATGCTTCGTTGACGATAAAGTGAGCGTTGAATCAACGTTATCGTTATCGAGTATTCGTTGATTTATCGACAATTATCGAGTTAACTGTAACATGTACCTACTACAGTTGAAAGAAAAAATATACACAATTTGGGTTTGCAATATCAAATTAAGGTGATTATAGAATGAAGCCCGTGGTGAATTTCAAATTCACCACATGTTTATCTACATACATTTCCAAAACCCCAAATCTGGCGTAATAGTTTTCGTACAGTGCCGAAACTCAAATTATGATTGTTCAGCATAACTAAGCAAACGATCTACCATTATTTCAGCCCCATACGCGTTATGGTTCTTTTATCTCGTGCTCTTGGAAAAAATATTGGAAAAGCACGTGGTTTACAAAATGGCCGATTTCTGGCTTCATTCTATAATCACCTTAAAGGCCCTCAGTACACTGTTTGTCATAATGCCAAATATTTGTCAAATCAACCTGAATTCCATGTCGATTTCTAATCAGTCTGTAGATGCCCGGATAACAAATATTTGTCAAAATGACCAACAGCGGATAGGGGGCTAAAATATTGTATAGCTCATCAATATTTAGGAGTCCCTTGAAATCCTAGAATTAAATTGGGATTTATGGAGGTCATCGAATTGACCAAAACATTATTTCGGTCAATCATTAAATTTCTTACAGAGTCACAGTTGTCCATATTAGAGTGACTGAAAGCTTTTTAAATGTCTATATTAGGGTGGCTCAAAAAACACTTTTTCAAATGTTTTGATGGGCCGCCCTTTTATTCGGTTCTTTTTGATGCCCTGATGCTCTGGACAAAAATCCAGCCAAATCGGTCAACGTTTGGGCGGTGCTAAACTCGTTGCAAGTTTATAAGCAAAAATGTATGCAGAAACATCCGAAAACAGTGAAACACCAACTTTATTCGGATAATCTAGTAGCCCCATTATCGCAAAATTATCGAGTTAACTTACGTTACGTTGATCACATTCTACTTTTTTGGCGATAACGATAAATTAACGATTAACAACCCTGTCTTGCACTCCCTCTATAATCTTCTCATGAAGATAAAGAATGTGTGTACAAAATTTGGTTGAAATCGGCCGAGGGGTTCAAAAGTTATACTGAATTTTCCATTTTGCAAACAATACCCTTCTCTTCATTACCTTCCCCTTTCCAACATAACCATTGCATATAATTGTCTCCTTATAGTTAATATGTGTGCAAAATTTGGTTAAAATCGGTCCAGGGGGTCAAAAGATACACTGAATTGTTCGTTATATGATTGAAACCCCTCCCCCTTTTCCTAATGACTCTTCCATCCACGGGACTGACACTTGTATTCCTTCATCACAGTTAGTTTCGTACCCAACATTGGAAATTCCGCACTGACAGCCATAAGGATAATCACGGGATGGAAAGAGATAGGTGCGTTCCACGCTGACAGTGCCATAAACGAAAAGCAGAAGAAAAGAGACTGCATCTAAACTACAAAGAAAAAAACAATCCAAACATCAGACCCCCGCTTCCATTCCTTTGTTATCTTCTCCTGTGGATAAAGAATATGTGTACCAAATTTGGTTGAAATCGGGAGAGGATCGAGTGTGCCATGGTTGGTGACGGAGGTGTTTTTTTCGAACCGTCATTTTTCGTCAGTTTTTATCTCTGGTTTTTTTACTAAAGTTTTCAAGTTTATTTTGTAATAGTGTTTTTTAAATAATTAAAAAGAAGCGATAGTATGTGACAAAGGAGGAAACGTGTAAAAAATCCCAAACCATTTCAAATGGGTTTTCCTGTGGATTTTTGTCTGTTGAAGAAGGTTCGGACTTTTTCTTGAATAAGAGTCCACGAAGTTCCGGGGTGAATCCGAAAATTTTGACACAACATGAAAATGGATCGGCGTTTGACACAGCCGGTGTGCCCGTTCCTGAAGGGATCAAACCTTCAAATGGATCTCCAAGACGCATCAAATCCGGAACCATGCCAGCAGACGTGCAGCTTTACATGTCCTGGCCCATTGGGGTATTGTGCCGCTGGATTTTTGATGCTCTCCATGACGTTCAATGGAACGGAAACTTGTCTATGCTCAGGATATCCATGGGAAGTAAGTTGATCCGATTCCATTGGTACAGCAGGAAAAGAGTAAGTACTAGTCAAGCAAAGTGAGTACCTCTTCATCACTATTATTTTATCTGAATAATTTTTGTGCTAACGAGTTAAACGCGAACCTACATATATGTACTAAAGTAGCATCTTGTCGAAGCAATTGGGGTTTCGAATTTTCATTATTAGAAATGAACAAAAATCTTCTCCATATCAATGTATTTAAATAGCTCACTGCAGTTAAGGTTTAATAGAGAACAAAATCATTTGTTGATCAAAATCATTATCATATCAGGGGGGAAGGGGAATTTAATTTCTTTTTGCTCTTTTTTCGTTTCAGAGAGCGAGCAAAGGCGCTTAAACCTAGGCTATTAGCCAGGGCAAGGCTAATACCTTCGCTCCATCCGAGGAAAATCATCGGCAAGGATAATGGAGTGACATAAATTTCTTAGCAAAGTCACTCCCAACGTATTTCCACAAATTTTCTATCATTTGCTTATAATGATACTCCTAATCCACATACCCTACCCACCATCCAATTCCTTGACATCTATGAGGGCGTCGGTGAGTCGCTGGCCTCTCGTTAAGTAGATGTCATATCATCATTTCCTTCCCTTTCCTAGTAACGGAGAAGATGGGCGTGGCCGGCAATGATAGCTTTCATGTTTTATCATTTTGGACCCCCAATTGGATTTCCATTGAATCCCAAATGGAAATCCATAAGCAATAGGGGTAAGAAAGGTAAAGAATATACATGACAACTATCAGTATGCAATCTACGAAATACTCCGTTACAACGCAACGCAACGCAACGCAAATTTGGTTGAAATCGGTCAAGTGGTTCAGAAGTAGTTAGCGAACATACATACATACACACATAGATTGGTTTTCATACACAGCAAATAATTTTGAAAATTCAACGACGTGTAAATTTGCAACTGATCCCAACAAATGAATACGAATACGATAATCAGTTGAATTCAATTGAATTTTACAAGCAAGTACAGTTTAAATTCATTTTGATTTGGAAGAACACTAATATCGATTGAATTTTGCTTTTATTTGCATGCTCCAAATATGTGCATGAAAATACATTTAAAATCACAACATATTTTTATCTGTGTATAGATAGATAGATAGATAGATTATCTACTATCATAGAACGTACTTAAAACAAATAGGACAATGTTATTTTTCCAGACTTGTTTTGGTGGATTCGTTCAAGTTTAATCTTATTTGTAAGTATTTGCAACTCAACATCGGTAAAGAGTTGCAAACATCATCAAATATTTGAAGTTTTGACAGCACACGATTTGTCATTTCTGCAGATATTTGTTTTACATAGTGGGGCAAATATTTGATAAACGAATATTTGACAAGCCAATACACACAAAGCGAATATATTTGTTGAAATATAGCAAATATTTCTCAATCAGACAAACAGTGGACTGAATGCTTTACTATCTCAGCCGTCTTTCGATGGATTTTCAATTTTCTTGGACCATTCGATCAATCGATCATTCGATCGCATTCTATGGGATTTTTCATTTTCACTCCAGTTTTGGAATTTTGGGATGTACGCGGTTTTTAACGTTGTTTTATTTAACGCGGCGCTTACGTCTATTGATGCCAGCAGAGGGGCTCGGAATCTTCTTCGCTGCTGCAGTGGATGCATTTTGGGAAACTTTTTTCGGCTCGTTTTTGCTGATTTCTACGTGTCTACCGGAGTAAACGCAAAATCCGACGCAACTAACGTGAAAAATTCAAAATTCTTTGTCGTGTCTACTCTAACTTCTTGACCACCAAACGCCGTTGACAGCTTAGCTTTCCCGCTAGACTTTTCTGTAGTGAGACTGATTAAACACTTTTACACTTACACTTTTCACCAGGGTTGTGCTAAATCACTTTCATACGATAATTATTGGAATAATTATTTAATAACTTCTCAGGGGTGAAAACTGGGCGAGTTCTCATCGCCGATAACTTTTCAAATTTTGGAACCGATTACCAGTGCTTCGAATCGAGATACAATTATCGAACGATTCTTACTCTCTAACGAGTTTTTATCAGTACTGGAAGTTTTAGTGATGGTCATGTTAAAGCAAAAACACTCTCATTTTCATTTTTAAGAGGCCAACTGAAAATGTAGCGGGCTCCCGGAGACCTGTCACAATGTCACATTACAAGTAGTCATGATAGGAATGTTGCTTTGTTTTGAAATCTAAATTTCTAAATAGTTATACACACTAGTTATACACACTTAAAATAAATCGCCGAATTCGGTAAAATTTTACCGAAATCCAAGGGGTGGGACGCTGAGCACAATGTGCCAAGCACACTTTTTTACCATGCATTGGAACACTGTTCGCTAACAAGGAACAATCAATCCACAAATTGTGGCACACTTTGGCACACTTTAGACATTGACATTTGCAGAATGTCAGAAATCGGCAACCTTGCCAACTGATGTCATTCTTTTCCCGCTTTTCCCAAACATGCAAAGTAAGCACCGTTGATAAAATATTTTTGTTTTTTGGAGATGGACTGGACTGGATTAAAACCAGATATCCAGAAGGGCTACACCCACACAGAAACTATGAATAAGGATCTACTTGTTGGTGGTTTGAGTTTGCATGGGTGTGAGGATTCGATGGGGTAACGAGAAAGTCTGCCTACCATGAAGGAAAGATCGTTTTGTGGGTTTGTTGATGAATGGTTCAAGTGCAAAGACAACAAAAATCACTAGCCACCGTATGCTCAAGTGGAATGCGATTTGCATCTTATTTATCTTCTCCTTTCTCTGGAATCTCTCGTCAAGTTTTACTTCTATGTACCATATTTAAAAATGAATGAACTTGAAGTTCACAGAGAAGTTAGACCATTTGCCGAGTTTCACAAGCGATGGAAGTGGAGTTACAATACAAAAACAAAGTCAGGATTATGCCAGCCGTTGCCGAATGCAACCAGCACCAGCAGCCGGGATGTTTTGTAAAAAAAATGGGTCCGTTTAGACGGTGCGACGAGGCGCTTGCTTAATCTTTTGCGACACTACAGTTCATGACAAGGTAAACTAATATCCAAGACGCAATTTTGAAGCGTTTTTCGAAAGAAATTAATATTTTCACCGCTTTCATTCCGGGTAACTGGTGAAAATTTGATCTTCGTCTATTTTGTTTCATTTGACAGAAGTTTATTGTTTATACTAGAGCAGTGCTGCCAAACTTTGCCATTTTATCAGTAATTTTTCAAGCACAAAACGTGGCACGTTGGGGCACACCGTGGCACAAATGTTTGAATGAACATTATTTGAATTGTGCTCAGCGACCCTCCCCTTGCCGAAATATCAACAGCAGAACTGTTCGGTAAATAATTTATCTGATTTTCGGTGATTTTGACAGTTGAGCAATGAAAAAAATTACAAAAAATCTGTAAAATAAATTACCGAACAGTTCTGCTGTTGAGATTTCGGTAAAATTAACCGAATACGGTGAAATGAGTTAAGTGTGTAGATCTGTGCAAATAACGATGACTAGTCGATAAATTGATTATATTGTTCCTGATTTTCGAGTTAGAAGTGACATTATTGAAGAAGAAACTGCTTGTTTAAAATACTTTGTTGCGCTTTCGTAAAATAAAAATTCGTGAAAATTTGGCGGAATTCTTTTCATTGTTTATGTTTTCAATGAAAGCGGGAGTGAATAAAATGTAAATAGGGTAAGACACCCAGAAATCGCCCTCCCCCCAGTTTTCGCCCACCTATTTTAAAATCTTCATTTCTCGTAAACTAGTTGTTGAAAACAGTTACAGTTGAAGTTTTTCCATACAAGCGTCAATCAATTACGAAAAAACTTGAACTTTGACTGTTCACAACAACTAGTTATCGCCCGACTTCTCCCAATGAAAATGAAAATCTCAGTACTAGTTCTAATCAATTTATAATTCAGATATGTGATCGCTTGAAAGTTTTGTTCATCCTCGTTTATTTAAAAAAAAAAAATTTTATCAGTCTTTGTCTGTCTAAAAATTGTATACTTCACCAAGATGCGTAATGCTCATTCAATGTCAGGGGCACAGGGTAAAAGACAAAAACAGATTCACCCTGGGTTTGAAAAACGCTTACTTTGGTCTCATCGAACAAAAAAGTTGAAAACCTGTACATTACATACAGCTACGTTGTTCAACGTCACCTAAGCGTACAACCCGATTGACTTTTTGCAATTATTACCACACGGAAGAAATAAACTACCCAATAGTGAGTTTAATTCACCCAACCTCGAACATCCGTACGGGAAGCCAAATTGAGTAAGTAGGGTCGAAGTAATTTGCCTTTACTCCCATGTTAAAAATGTACCCAACTGAAAATTTATTTACCCAAATTTAAGATTTATTCACTCAATTTCGACCTCAGGTAATAAAACTCAAAATTGGCTTCCCGTATTGAACTGGCGTCGTTGGATTGTTTGGCTCTTTTGTTTTTGACAACAAAAGAAAGAGTGGATGAAAGAGAAGAGAAAAAATAACTCAAAAGTAAGTTTAAAAATACTCAATTTTGGGTACTTTTTTTCTTCCGTGCAAATTCTTCAGTAATCAAGTGCCATCCAGCTTTAACGTCACAACACCGAGTAGATACATGAATTATTTCAAGTAGAAGTGAGTTTGAACGTTTCATAGTTTTATTACTGTATATTGAAAGCCATATATTCCTTATCTATTATTGACTATACCTATGGTTATAACTCTTGAAATCTTGTCACGTAATATACCAATTCGTGTGAGACAGAAGAGTTAAACATCACAAACAAATGATCAGATGAAATTTATGTGTTGTGAATATTATCAAGCATATTCTAATTCATCCAAAACATTCATGAGTCCAGGTCTTGAATTCTACCATATGAGAGGAAGGTAATACGCACTTCAAAATACGCTGTGTAGCTCACAGGTATCAAATGATTCATGAGAAAATTCTTGGCGTGATATTCTATAATTTAGAACTAGCAACATTTTCTGAAGTTCTGCTCATAAAGCATAGGCAGCAACGGCCTACAAAATCTCTTCCGCTTCAATCAGAACTCTTCTCAACGGGGAAGGGTCGTTTGGCCGAAACCCATTCGGCCGGAAGCCATTTGGCCGAATGCCACTAGGCCGAACAAACCATTAGGGCGAAACCCATCTGGCCGAGAGGGTCATTTGGCCGAAATGGTCGCTTGGCCGAAAGGGTCGTTTGGCAGAAAGGGTCATTCGACCGAAAGGGTCATTAGGGCTAAAGGGTCATTTAGTCAAATAGGACTTCGGTCAAATTACCCTTTCGGCCAAACGACCCTTTCGACCAAGCGACCCTTTTGGCCAAATAACCCTTTCGGCCTATTGGTCTGTTCGGCCAAATGGAATATTCAGCCAAACAACATTCGGCCTAGTGGCATTCAGCCAAATGGCTTTCGGCCGAATGGGTTTCTGCCAAACATTCCTTCCCCCTTCTCAACAGACCCTTAGTCACCTGTCACGATATAATTAATTGCATATTATTCGGCAACTCGGCCGTACGAATAATTTGATAAATATCTTGGCTGTACATATGTTTCGAAAGGGACAAATATGAAATTGAAAGCCTTGGAGATATCCAGATATACCAGGTCGGCGTGTTTGCCCTCGTTGTAAGCGTCCAGCAAAACGTCACCCATGTTTGCAAAGTACGTGCCCGTTCCGTAACTAGAGCGAAATGCGTGCTGTCAGAACCCGAGACTACCTTTTGCTTCTAATTTGCCACGCAGCCGCCGGTTCACCAACCTCTCGACGACCTTGGAGACACACAAGAGGTTAGTGAAATGGGCCTGTACTTAGTAACATCTCACATTTGGTTGACCAACTCTAAGAACCGAATCTTGGCAGAAAGCGGTAGGTTGCTGAGCATAGGGTACCCTTTCTCTTCGGAACTGGAAGGATTTCCCATTACTGGTGAAGAGAGCGAACGACAACTCGGCCGCCGAAAACGGTAGATCGAAGACAGAACTTTGTAAATACCAGGGGACCAGGAATGTTGTTAGGGATGGTGCGCTACCAGTGATTGTACGCTGAAATTCGGTGGAGTAGCCGTTCACCAACGCTAGCAAGTACTCCCCAAGCGTATTGGCTACTTCGGTATGATCGGTGATGGTACTACTACCAGGTGTATCGATGTGGATGGGGGAAGACCTTCGCTAGTCACTAGGCGCCCCCAGATTTGGGCTCCCACTGTTGCCTCTTGACTTTAAATATTATTGACCTGCATTCATAGTGCTTTTTTTTGTAGGCCTGAAAGGTATTTCTCTAATCAGGATGAGCAGCGGGAAGTCTCCGTAGCGCTCGAATGGCCATTCTTCGCGCTTTGACCACCCGACGCATTTCATCCGACCATCAGCGGAGTGCCTTTCGTCCTGGTCGGTTTGCTGCTTTGCAAGATGCGGGCAACACGTCGATGGCAGTGGCCGAATGGCCATTGAAGAAGGTGGGCGAACCATTGTTGAATTGATGCTGGGTCATTAGGCCGAAGGCCATTAGGCCGAACGGTCATTAGGCCGAATGGCCATTAGGCCGAACGGTCGTTAGGCCGAATGGCCATTAGGCCGAATGAGAACTGGGGAGGGAGAAATGAGTTGTGCGAAGTGATGAAGTAGGAAGAAGGAAGAAGGAAAAAGGAAGATGGAAGAAGGAAGATGGAAGAAGAAAGAAAGAATAAGAAAGAAGGAAGACGGGAGAAAGAAAGAAGAAAGAAGAAGGAAGAAGGAAGAAGAAAGAAGAAGAGAGGTGAAAGAAGGTGGAAAGAGAGAAGAAGAAAAAAGCAAGAAGGAAGAAGGAAGAAGGAGAAAGGAAGAAGGAAGGAGGAAGAAAGAAGAAGGGAAAAGTAAGAAGGAAAAAGAAAGTAGGAATATGAATGAAGGAAGAAGGAAGAAGGAAAAAGGAAGAAGGAAGAAGGTAAAGGAAGAAGGAAGAAGGAAGAAGGAATAAGGAAGAAGGAAGAAGAAAGAAGTTAAAGGAAGAAGGAAGAAGGAAAAAGGTGGAAGGACGAAGATAGAAAGAAGAAAGAAGAAGGAAGAAGGAAGAAGGAATAAACAATAAGGAAGAACGAAGAAGTTGAAAGGGAGAAAAAAGCGAAGAAGGAAGAAGGAAGAAGTTAAAAGGGAGAAAAAAGCGAAGAAGGAAAAATGAAGAAGAAAGAAGTAATTGAGAAGGGAGAAGAGAAAAGGAAGATGGAAGAAAGAAAAAGAAAGAAGAATAAAAAAAGACGGAGAGAAGGAAGAAAGAAGAAGGAAGAAAGAAGAAAGGAGAAAGAAGAAAGAAGAAGGAAACAAGAAGAAGAAAGTAGAAAGAAGAAGCGTGGGGAAAAGAAGGAAAAAAGAAGGAAGAAGGAAGGACGAAGAAGAAAGAAGGAAGTGGAAGAAGGAAGAACCAAGAAATAAGAAAAATGAAGAAAGAAAGAAGGAAAGGGAATGCAGAAAGAAGAAGAAAGAAGGGAGAAGAAATAAGTAGCATAGAAGAAGGAAATAGGAAGGAGCAAGAAGGAAGAGCGAAAAAAAAAGAAAGAAGAAGGAAAAAGAAGACAGCACTTCTCGTTTTTCCATTTTTGCTTCTATTTGCTAATTCGGCCTAATGACAATTCGGCCTATTGACCGTTCGGTATAATGACCATTCGGCCAAATGGCCTTCGGCCTAATGGCCTGACACCGTTGAATGGTACAAGGTCCGCAGTTTCGAACGATTCAAGTAGGGCGGTACCTCGGGGATCAGTCCTAGAATCACCCCAGGCCGGGTGAAGCGCGTTCATGTCCTCCCAAGAGGAGGACAGGGGAAGGGGTTGTATTGCTTACCTTTCATATGGAGCTTAGCAGATTGCTGCAGGATGAATAAGACTTTTACCACACTAACTGCAACTCGGAGACGGACTCTGACAACTGGGAGGTCTTCGTTAAACTAAGGAACGTCGAACGGGACATCCCGGAGAACCCCTATCGCCACGGAACGCCAGATGTTAGGACCTACCTTAATGGTCCACTTATACTTTCCTCCGAGGGAGCAATCCATGGAGTCAAGTATGACCCGGTTGACCTCCTGCAGGCCAATGATCCACGACGGGCTGTCGTGCATTAACTGCTCCAGATTGGGAACAAGCCGTTGATGTTCCACTGGAGACAGAAGTTGACCTCCAATGGAAGAAGTTGACCTTGATCTGATCCGGTGGAAGGCAGGAGCGATGCGTTCGACGTACCAGTCGAGTTGTGCTGGCAGGTGGGAAGAAGCCAGGTTGTGTGTTGAGATCATGTCCTTCGGATGTATCCGCAGGGGTGCTGTGATCGACGGGAGATTCTTGTGCAGTGCCGTCTTGTGGATCCGGAAACAGGGCTGGAAGTGGGAGGTGGATGAAGATGCTGGAAGGTGAAGAACTTACAACCTAGGTTGGAGTGTCTGGGAGGCCTAGGACGCTGTGTCTGTTGGAACTTATTGCCCGGGAAAAAGTTTTCGGGATGCCCAGGAATGTTAGCGTTATTCACAGCGTCGTACGTTCTAACGGACGCACAGTTAAACTGTGTGGTTGACATGTTGCTCCTCAAAGTCTTGACTTCCACGTCGTCCGTCGGGGAAAAGCTAAGCCCTTGAACATAGTCCCTGCTGCCCCTCTATAATACCACATTCAAAAAATGAATCTAACAATTTTTGTATAAAATCTTGGCATATACAATTCCACAAGGTTTTAATACATCAAATCTAAGCTGTTTATTCAGATATTGTATTGAAATAAAATATAATTGCCAGGCCTTAAAACAATGATTATTTCTATATGCCAAAGTTGTATACAGATTTCGCAAGATTTTAATACAGAACTGTAGGTAAATCCGCTAGTTGGATGCATACAACGATTAAAAGCAACTATTTGCTGTATGATCTTTGGAAAAACTGATTGTTTTCCGCTAGATTTATTGTAAATCCGTAAATTCCTTTATACACTTGCAGAAACGTTTCAAAGGAATTAACGTTCACTGTTGCTTCTTTTTCTTATTATCATAGAAATACTTTGCGGGCCAATACAAACCGCGCAAAAAGAAGCCAGAAAAAGCTGACTTACAATGAGTCTCAAATTGAATAACATTATTAAAGCCCAAACAGAAACCAAAACTGGCCATTACCCGCTACTTTCGGGTTGAACCACGAGCATCAGCAGCAGCGGCAGCCACAACACTAGCATCGCATTGTTAGATCTATCAAGACCTATTAGCGCTAATTTACGAGCCTTTTCAACCGTTAAAAACATCGCTTAACACCCGACCCCGTGCCGACCTGGCCTGCCTTCCTCGTTTCGCGAGCCCCATCCAACGGCTCGACTCGACACTATTATTCACGCTCTCCTCCGGACGCGGTACGGGAACAGCGCAGCAGGAGTTTGCAAATCGTATCTTCAACCACCGACCGATAGGCATCATTGTTAGACGCGCCGAGCAATCGATCAGGTCTCGGTTAAATCTAATCATAATTATAGTTATCGAACCATTTATGCATTGTTCGTATGTTGTTGCGCCAGCGAGAAAAAAAAGAACGAATAAAAGAGTTTCTTCGGCCGCAAGTGTGCAGTGCAGTGTACAAAGCGATTCTATTCATTAACTTCCGATCGTTTTGGAGGTCGATGCGTCCTTCACCTCCCGGCCATCCTCGCGGATAGGCCATAACACCCGAAGAAATTATTAATGATCAATCAACGTCTGTTCATGCTTCTGGTTCTGACGCGGACCATCTTCGCCTTTCAGCGAAACGGCAGCCAGCAGTAGGACGTCCGAAAATTAGCTGGAGCAGGTTTTTTTGTTCTTGAAACCATTTTGAAACAATGATGCCAAGTTTTAAACTTTGCCAAAATCGTGAAAAAGAGAAACTCATTTTCCACAAACATCAGTTTCACACAAATTCCATGGATTAAATTGGAAATTAGGAACTGATTTTGAATAATGGCATGTCGAAAGCATTTTATTTTTTATATAAAGAAAGATCCATGAATAAATATGTGATGCAAAATATGTTTAAACAATTAAAAAAACCTTCAATAGCCATTATTTAATGAGATTTTAGTTAGAGCTTTTTTGCATTCAAATTGCTGCTTGTGACATTTTGGGCGTTATTGGATCAACAATTTATTTTATTGGAAATTTCTCCATGCATTATAATCGAAGGTTTAACGACAGCTGATAGATTTTTTTTTCAGAAAAATATCGGTTTGGGAATATTGGACTATGTTGAAATATTGCCAACATTTACTCAAACAAAAAAAAAGAAGAAACTTTTAACCCATCAGAATCGTTCCGGATAAATATACCTCTCATTGTATTTGAGCTGGAAAAATGCACCTTAATTACCCTCGAAAAAATCAGTTGTCCAGCCATGAAAAGAATTTTCTCCTTTTGAACCGCAACGACGGCGGGACGATTATAACCACTTCGAAGATGACCACAGGAAAGAGCTTCTGAAGTACACCGCCTCCTCTCGGCATCCGGCAGTCTTTTCACACAGTGGCATTCGATCAAATCGACGATAAATTCGAACAACAATAACGTTTACGCCGGACCCGACATCCAAGACGGTGCGCAGAAGCGATCAAGTGAGCATCATTAACTCGGCGGGAGGATATGAGGTCCTCTATTGTTGCGCCGGACCATGACATGCCGGGCGCGAAACGTTCTCGAAAAAGTCCTGAAGCATCAACGTCGTCGTCGCGGTCTGCCGAGTCCCGCTCGCTATTGTAATAAACGGGTGGTTGCGCCTGCACTGACTGCGCGCACAAAAAAAAAGAGGCGAGAATCATTTATAATATTTCTTCGGCTCAATCACTTTATAGGGAGCATTTACCCGTGTGCGATGCGATGATTGGAAATAATCGTTGATTGATCGCGCGTCAATTCGGGGTGCAAACTCGGCGATGACGCGGGACGACCGAGAATCCGCCGCAGGAGACCCCGACTGACTCGGGTGGCTTGGCGGGAGTTTGTATTGTTGGGTCCAATCTTTTGTTTTCGGTGGTTTTCAGAATCGAAGAATTGTAGGTACACAGAAAAATAGTTCCACTTTTTCAGGATGCTTATTTTAAAATTTTAAAAGAATTTCATTTTAGCACCCCGTTGAGCTAAATTGCAGAAGCTTTGGTAACAAGGCTATCTGGATATCCAGTATTTTGCTTTGGTAGTAGCGTCTACATGAGTTCCAAAGAATATGTCTACACTGATAAAAATAAAAAAGCTAAAAAGATTATATTTTAATCTGCATATTTAATCTATCCACTCATTGGAATGCTTAAAGTAACAATAATTGGTGAATGCTTAATCAAAATTTAATCATTGGTAAAGCTTATCCCACTTTTATCTACGGAAGATTAATCTTCATTTATCCTGCAAATGATTTTATTTCAAAGTAAACGATGTATCCTTATAAAATTACATGCATGTTTTTAAGACTGATTGGTCTGAAATTTACCGCAGTCAAATAGAACCTAAAACATCACTCGAACTGCAAATACCACCCGCATGTACCTAATTGGATTCGATTGCGCAAGGCGTGAAACCAAACTCCAAAACCGCAGAGACACATTAAGGGACCGTTTCTGGAATAAACCAAGCTCTAAATTAGCCTTTTAAGTCGCATACGCTTCACCATACAAACAAGGATCAAATGTGCGAGGGCACCTGCCGATTATTCGAGTCCGAGGCCACGGCCGGGGCAGCCATGTAGTCGCGACAAATTCCCTAGAAAAGCGTTCGAAAGAAATCGCTTGACGGGTTTCCTTCCTTTTCGGTGTCCTTGTCCACCGCCGGCCGCACGTCCGTCCAGTAATGCGATGACTGGTGACTGGCGAGGCGATGACCGTTTTTGGGATCCCGTAATTGTATCCCTCATCGATTGTGTCGTGTTTCGCGGTTTGATTTAAATGCTGTTATTTGTTGTCGTTGCCCGGTTCGGTTCCACTAGTCGAAATTGCCTTTTCTTGGGGGGTAGAATCAAGAAAGTCCAGAAATGTAAAAAAAAATAAAAGCTTTTGGATAACATTGGAATTATTGATATTTTCTACAATTTCAACAATGGAAATATCAGATGTGTCGAAGAATACCTATTTTGTCTGTAGAAAGTATCATCATCTTTTTGTGCCATTTACAGAAATTTAGCAATTTGCCTAAAAGCGTATATTTGGTCATATTTTCTTCAGTTGCTCTACCGGATTGGACGAAGAACTGCGACGTGTTTATCAATGTTCTTGGAAAGGCCCCCTCCTAAGCGACCGACCGGGCACACCATTATCGGCCGTTTTCCTCGGACCTTGATTCTTTGTGGTCGGTGGCACCGTGAAGGCATTTCTTCGATTTTTTAATTACCTATGTAAAGACGTATTATTTTCTTGCCTTCTTGCTGGGGCGTGTGTGAAGCGGAACCGTGCAGTAATCGGAGGTTCTCCTCCGAATGGCTTCCTTCCCATGCAATAGGTACGTTTGGTAGCGACAATCAGAAGCATGCTTAAAATATTCATGTTTGACCAGCGATTCGTTTTTCGCCTTTTACTTTTACAACCGCTGCAGGGACTGGCCGAAGAAAGTGACGTAACTAGCTATGAAGCTAAGGGGATCTTGTTTAAAAGTATTTTTTTAATTTAGGAATGAAATAAACAGCGACCAACATCAAACATTATAAACCAAAGATATCAAATGATATTATTGAAATCATTTTAGCAGATTTCTAATCGTTTTGGAAAACAGCTCTTCAATGGATTCTATGCTGCTTCCGTGGGTGTTCCTATAGTTGCGGTAGTGTTGTTATTACACAATCTACGTATTAAACGCAGCAACCCAGATAGTCTATCAAGTTTTTGACCTGTCATTACAAGGCAAAATTTTCAAAACGACTTATCTGCTTTTGTAAACAAAGATTCAAACGACGACCCCCACGCAAACCAACACCACCAACAGGTGACAGAGACCTTCAGGATCAGAGTGCTTTCAGATTCGTCAAATCTACGTTTGAATCTTTGTTTACAAAAGCAGATAAGTCGTTTTGAAAATTTTGTCTTGATTACACGAACCTAAAGAAAACAAGTCAGGAAATGCATGAAAAAATGGTAAATTATCACTGAAATACCTTATCTTTTTCTCTGCTTTGCCCCAATAGTTGCGGTAGTGTTCCTATAGTTGCGATCACATATGAGAACCATGGGTTTCGCAGCTCCCGGAACAAAAATTAGAAAATGCCTCAACTATTGGAGCACTGTACCAATAATTGGAGGTATCTTTTTAGGTAAGAATGATGGATTCTGGTACCATTGATGCACTTTTCGCTTGAACTTAAATTTATGAGCTTTCGTATACACATTTGTATACATACCGGTTTGTGACTTGGTGTAACCAAACAAATAGTGGTTGAACTTGCTTAGTTCCTCCACTATTGCGCTATTTTCTTTTAGTTCCTTACTTTGAAGTCCCTTGAATCTAGCATAATGCGAGAGGCCGATACCTCTCTTACTCGATATTCGCCCATTCGAAGTTATTTCCCACAGCATTTTCACCTCGCTAATTCGATGTTGTGAGAAACGGTTCACATGCATGATACACACGGTCTCGGGCCTTTTGGTCGAATTCCGTTTGGCCGAAAGTCGTTTGACTGAATAGTTTAAAAATAATTTAGATTGTGAGTAGTGAAAAGTGAGTATTGAGAAGTGAGAAGTTGGAATGAGAAATTCGAAGCGAAATGTGCGAAGTGAGAAGTGGAAAGTGAGTAACGAAAAGTGAGAAGTTAAAAGTGAGATGACGAAAGTAAGAAGTGGATAGTGAGAAGTATGAAGTAAGAAGTAAAAAGTGAATAGTAACCCGAGTGGAAGAAAATATCGCAATAATATCGAATGTTGATAAGATAGCAAAATGAGATATGAACATGATTAATATAAGAGATAAAAGATCAGACGACAATATCAATATTTTGCACTAAAATATCATGAGGAGATCAAGTTATGCTATTTGTAATAAGTGATCAATATCATTTGCCATTGATTTGTTCTTATCCATAGCATATCTTGATAATTAATGATATTTCGGTGCAAATTTTTGATATTGTTGCCTCTTCTTTTATCTCTTATATCATTCAAGTCCATATCATGTTTTGTTATTATATTCATGGCTTCTACCCGGGAAGAAGTGGGCATTGAGAATTTAGAACTGAGAAGTGCGTAGTGAGAAGTGAAAATTGAAAATTTCCTTTACATTTTCCCTTATTTGTTCTTCTTTCTTCCCTATTCCTTCTACTCACTTCTTTCTTCCTTCTTTCTCCTTCTTTCTTCGTTAGAAAGAAGTTAGAAGTGAGAAGTGCTAAGTGAGTAGTGAGCAGTGAGAAGAGAGAAAAGTGAGAAGTGAAAACTGAGAAATGAGAAATTCGAAGTGAGGAGTGAGAAATGATAAGTAAAAGTGGGAAGTAAAAAATGAAAAATAATAAAAATATAAAAATAAAAAAAAATAAAAGTGAAAAATTGGAGTGAAAATGTTAGGAGAAGAAAGTGATAAGTAAGAAGTAAGAAAAGTTTAAAGTGAGAAATGAGAACTGAGGACCGAGGAGTGAGTGGGACGTGACTGGTGAGAAGAGAGATGTGAGAAATGAAAATTGTGAAATTAATCCTTATTTATTCCTATTTCCTTCATTCTTTTTTTGTTCCCTTCTTCTTCCTTATTCCCTCTTCCTTCTACTCTCTTCCTTTTACTTTACCCTTCTTCTATGTCTTCTTATTTCTTTCTTCTTCCTTCTACTCCCGTTTTCATCCTTCTTTCTCCTTCTATCTTCCTAAATCCTTCTTTCTCTTTCTTTTTTCGTTATTCTTTCGTCCCTTTTCCTTCTTCTTTCTTCCTTGTTGCTTATTTCTTCTTCCTTCATATCTCTTTCTTCTTCCTTCTTATTTACTTCTTTCTTTTTTTTCTTTCTGTCTTACATCTCATTACACAGAGGAACTGAGTGTGCCTTGGTTAAGCACGGACCTGCTTGTCATTTTTTCTTGTGCTCGTATCCACGAGTTTTTTTTTTAATTCGGCTGAAGATGTCAGAGTCCCGGAAAGTGTGTTAGTTTTGAAGCCTTGAAAGTGAAATTCGATGCTGTCCATGTTCAAAATGGTAGAAGACGAATTCTAGTGCTGTGTTGTTGGTTGGAGTTAGAATGAACGCTATGGGAATGGATTCAAGCGGCGATCTATGGTGTCAGAATTCATTAACCTACATCAAGAAAGAAAAACATACCTTAACCACAGCTGACGAGAGACTGAGTCGTTTTCATTATGGAAATGGGTGAGATCGTTTAATGTTGTATTTTTCATATCTTACCGCTGGCTATTTAATTTTGTAGATGTAATTATCCTTAGAAGGGAAAAAAGACTGCTTTTTGTTACTTTGACTGTTGGTCGGAAACATTGAATATTGACTCGTAGTGCATTACAGTATTTATCCATTACCAGTTGATCGAGTATCAATCAAACAACCATTTTAATCATTGTAATGAATTCATAAGAGTGCTTTCAAGTATTTATAATAAAGAAGTTCGAGAAATGCATTAACTATACCCAAAAATACAAAACATTACGCTAAGTACTAATTATGTCTTTATTTGGAGAGTGCCACCCATCGTGCTGAGTTCACGTGTTCATTAAAATAAAAAACTTTCGTTTTCCCGAAACAATGCACCTTACTCATCGGTCCGCCAACCAACAGTAAAGTTTTTAATATGTCGCATTTACAATGATGTCGACATTATTTTTTCATAAGAGCGAAGATCGCAAATTGTTAATACATCATTATACGTTATACAGATATTATAAATTACATATATAGTATTAAAAAAACACTGCAACATCTGTCTCTACTCTACATCTCTCTCGACTGATGTCTTCGATGTTACGTGACCATGTATAGGACACAATCAAGGCATCAAATCATGCGGCATAAAAGATCTTTCACTTAATTTTTTTACAATTTCCTAAGCAAAATCTGATCCAGATCGCAATATTCTTGCGGATAAATTGTGGCTCATGAAAGTTCAACGATATTTTGTTACCTTATACTGGCCACACTCAAGAAAGTAAATCCTATTTCAGGCGTCATTCAAGAAAACAGAAACATGTTTCAGGAATACTGTGATGGCACTTCCTAATAACTGTCTAAATGAATTATATTCCTTTTCGTTAAACATTTAAGAATAGATGATACTTTCGCTTTTGGCTCTTGAAAGATCGACGGTCTCTTAACGAAAAATAGAAACCCTGCTTTTTTCACCATTTCATCATCATTCATGCATTTTTAATTTGCATAAATAAATTAATTCAACTATTCGTATGTACATTTTTACTATTCTGTTATTTTAAGCAGCATACGGCCATCAATGAAATAATTTTACATTTATTTGATGAATAAAAAACGGTTTTGTATTTTTAAATGAGTTTTAATAAGTTAGTGCTGAAGCGTTTAACATCGCTGCATGATTTTTGCATTTCAATGCTTGACATGTCACTTCAATAAATTTGTGTAACCCGGAATCCATATTTTGTTTGTTAAGTGATTTCTTCTTCTAAAATGTTAATAAGTTAAATTTATTATATGTAAAAGTGAGTTGAAGAATGTAATACCGGTTGATACGCGGTGAGATTATTTCATCCTAAAATTTCTACATTTGTGTCCATCTTATTCTTGCATTTTGTACCACCACTTGATGTAAGGCTCTAAGTACGGCATCTTTCTGTTAGGGCCGAGATACGTGATTGGAGAATAAAATCGAGTGAAGTAGTGGTAAAACTCATTTAACGATAGGAGAAAAGTACGGCGTATTGTCGGAATCAGTTTCGATTTATGTTGCCTTTCAGAGATATATTTTCTGAAAAAAATTCTCTGAAACAATCGTCGGGCTCTGAAAATATATTTTCAATCATTTTCCAAACAGCAATCAAATTAGGTCAATTCAAAAAGCGGGTGACCTAAAATTACAGCAAAAATTTAAAAAAAAAATACGATACAGGAAAGCATCACTCAGCTATGATCCTCAATAATTTCTTGACTAAATAAAATACACTTTACAGAGCCTGAACACAAAGATTCTTATTATTATACAAACCGGTGGTGAAATACATAGGCAATTTCTACAAATCCATACATTAATCAATACACAAGAAAAAAAATCAGTTCAATTGATCCCTATATAGTAACAATTCATAGTAACCTCGATGCTATTTTCCTTTATTTAGATTATTCAAACAATTTTCGCTATTAAACCTATATATCAAATTGTTTTGTGAGAAACAGAGATGACAATTATACGGTAGGCTAATAAATCTGAACATAGAGTGTACTCTCGTCTTACTACTTTTCCGTGCTATTAAAAACCTAGTATACGTTTTCATACTATGATTTATATGTTGAAAATATTGCCGGCCAGTTTTTCTTTTCAAGAGATTATATTAAAACAAATTGATCAATCAATGTAATATAGGAACTTCTTGCGCACAGAACGATCCCACGATCACCAAAATGTTTTGTTCTACGTTGTACGAATGAGTAAATTAATTAACAAATACGGACGATCACGCGATCTTCGAAATATTTTGTTTTGTTGTGCGTGGGTGAATACATTAATTAGCAAATGAAATATAAGTGCATGTTCGATCGTGTTTCCTCGCGATCATTATTGATATTTTTGGCTTCCGCCATCGCCATCGAACAGTGATCGGTCCATCGCCGTTTGTTACAGTTTATTAAATCTTACCTGTAGGGGAACTAGGTTTAAAATGCGCCAGTCAGCTAATACGAGCCATTGCATTTTCTGGGTTAATAGGCTAAATTAAGTTACAAAACCGATGGCCTGAACATGTTTTTAGATCAACAAATTGAAAATAATAGTCAAGACATCTATAATAAAAATTTTAAAAATAAATTTGTTTTTTTTTTTCCGCCTTTTGATAAAATTAAAGTTTCCGTTCCCTTAAGGATTTTCCACTAGATAAAAACATTTTTCAATAATCTTTGCACATGTCTGGAAAAACAAATTAGTAAAGATTGTGCCAAGCTACTGAAAAGTAAACTTTACTACATTTTTCATAGAAAACACACATTTTAATAAAACCTCTGCATGCATGATAAAACGCGCTCACCTGATGTGCTTGACTATGGATGTCATAGTTTAAGAAGGGCGTGTGCCAATAATAATTTATTTTTGAATAATTATCAATTAAAAAGTTAAAAAGTAAGAATTGAAAAGTGAGAAAATAAAAGTGAAAAGTGAGAAGCAAGTAAGAAGTGAGAAGTAGGAATTGAGAATTCCACTAAAAAGCCCTCAATAGTTTTATAATCAATCGTGAATTGTAAGCTGAGATTTGGGATATGAGAACTGAGGAGTGAGATGGGAGAAGCGAGAAAAAAGAATGAGTATTGAGAAGTGAGAAGCGATAAGCAAGCAGTAAGAAGTGCGAAATAAGATGTGATCAGTGAAAAGCGAGAAGCAAGTAGTGAGGTGAGAAGTAATAAGCAAGATACTTTGTGTGAGAAATGAGCAGAAAAGTCAGAAGTGTTATGTACAAGACACAACCGCCCAACGTAAACTACGTAAGGCAGTTTTGTTGATTGAGGATTGTAGTGCCATCATGCATGAATATTTTTAGAAAATTCATCTGATTACTTATGTCGCTGGTTTCGAACAAAACTAGCGTATCTTGAGTTATGAAAATTGTTGGATACGACAATTGTTTAAAAAATTTACTATGAAAACCCAAATTTAGTCCTCAGTGGTAATGATGTCTTTCTTGGATCCGAATTGCCTACATTTGGGTTTTGAAGCATTTGATGAAATATTTCAATAGAAGAATCCCTAGGAAGCATTCTCGTTAACTTTTCAAAAGGTCCTAAGTAACATTTTTCCATGAATTAATTTGAATACTGCAATGAATAGCTTTCATGTTGTTGTGTTTATTGCGCTATTCAAATTAATTCATGAAAAAAATGTTACTTAGGTCCTTTTGAAAAGTTAAACGAGCATTCTCTTTTCGGTTTGCAACATTTATTATTCAGAAACATTCCAATCATAGGCATATCTTGTTCTTCGTGCATCACTAGAAATCATAAAATGTCAATATTTTGTCCAATTAAATGCGCGCCTGAATGAGAAGGATTTAACTTTGATTCAGGAAGTGTGAATGCACTTAAGATATTTTTATAATACGTGGGTGCAATAATGCGGTAAGGTACCCCGGGGCAAGTGGGACCTAAAAAAACGCTAGTTTAGCGAAATTGTTAATGCATACTTAGAAAACAGGGTATTTCAGAACATTTACCACGGGTACATCATTATATGCTTCCGTTGTTGAAGTGTAGATGTGTTGGAAGTAATTTATTCAATTACAAAAAACATTGTTAGTGAAAGAAATAAATTCACCTGTAGGACCCACTTACCCCTTCAAAAGGGGCAAGTGGGACCTATTCTGCTATCGAACGAAACTAATTCAAGGAATATAAATGTTCATATTATTTCTGAGTCGTTGTATTTTCAGATCATGGATGGAGGTTGATTATTTGTTGGACTTGTGTTTTAGCAACAAGAAAGGGATTATAATGTTATAATCAAGGATGTTAACGATCATTCAGTAATTTGCGTTCGATCATTTAGTAGTTTGTAAATAACACATTCCAGAAGCTGAATTTCAAAATATGTTGTATGGTGGACTTCTAGTGCGAAGGTTTTTCTACAACTCTGTCTAATGGTTCGTTGTTTGTATTTCACTAGTAACGGAGTTATAGCTGTAGTTTCAGTAACTTAGACTAAATGAAAACAAAATTCCAATCATTTAGTTTGAGTTACTGCAACTAGCGCTCTAACTCCGTTATTAGTTGAATTCTAATAACGAACCATTAGGCAAAGTTGTATAAAAACCTTCTCACTAGAAGTCCACCATGAAACATATTTTGAAATTCACCTTCTGGAATGTGTTATTGACAAACTACTAAATGATCGAACGCAAATTACTGAATGATCGTTAACATCCTTGGTTATAATGAAAACAAGACACCGTCCGACTTAGTGTTTAATTGTCTCTTGTCTTGCTTTCCATTAGCTTACTTGTGTACCAAATGTTTTAGGTGGAAAGTATAAGTAAATCTTTCTTCACCATTCGAATTAATATTTCCCTGTTTAAAACACGAACTATTACATAAATCAGTACTTCAAAAGAAACGTTTTTATTCAGGAAATGCTCAATGTTCGATATTTGTAATAGAACGAAATTGCCAATTTATGTGTTGTGCACTTTATTTATCTGAGAGTCTGTAAATCTGATGCAAAGTTTAAAAATAACAAAACACAAAACACAAAACCTGCTGACCTATTGTAGAATAAATAAATTATTTGTACTGTAAACGGAAAAATATCGCATAGTTATAACCATTGCTCTTTTTCATTCGGGTGATAATTTTTGAAATGTAAAATACACATCTGTTAATGAATTGTACAATACTTTTTAAAAACGAAACCAACGATATCAAACCGCATCTGATTCAAAGCCATATGGAATATGTATGTCAAAGTTATTTTTGACTAGACTAATACCTAAAAACAGTTAAAATTGTTCTATCGAAAATGTTGTTCAAATATGTCCCACTTGCCCCATGTATGCTAAAACCCAAGGGCAATTAAAAATTGCAAATTTCGGCTTTAATTAATATTTTTAATCGTTTTCAATGTCACACAATCATTTAATTGATCAAACTATTCGCCTTCCACCCACATCAATGAAAAATTGAAAAACTACTATACTGTTGCAAATCCATTGAATCAAAATAAAAGTAATAGGTTTTCCCGGTAGTTTAAAGTCATGATCAAGCAATAGCATTAGCATGGTGACTCAATTTGTTTTAATTCCAAATATTTTTGTGTCGGGTGAATTCGTTGATAGTCCTGCTTCATCTTTTTAGAACATTGTTACCATTAAAAATGTTCAACGATTCATCGGCAGCCATAGTACCCACTTAACCGGTTTTTTTACTTGCCCCGGGGTATCTTACTTATTGTACACGACAAAAGCTTCGAAACGCATACGTTCTTGAAACAGGTTATATGAGATACAATAGAGCTATCACCTTCTTGCTCCCTGATTCAAAAGTCTTGCAATGATATTAATAAAATGTTTGCACGAATATTTTATCCATAATGACACTCAGTGTTGGTAGAATCATACTCAAATCTGAATCATCGAGGTTTCATGCACGAGCTAACTCGCCTGCGATTATGTAGGGGAAGCATCGCGCTTGAGTTTCTCGGCCAGAATCGCATCGCTTCGCTCACTCACCGAAAAATGATTTCGTTCTAAAAAGCGTCAAGACGCAATCGAGACGTATGTTTTGTTTATATATAATTATTAGCCATTGTTTTAGACGACTTAACTATTTAATTCAATGCATTCAACAATGAAGAACACGTAAATATCATGCAATGATGCAAGTTGCGATTCAAATCATGAGCAAATCTCTCGGTCATAATTCTGATGGGATTTGACTCACGCATGGTTTGAATCGCCGATGAGATTTGAGATTTTGAGATTCTACCAACACTGCCAGACAGTAGGAGGAGTTAGAATGTAATAACACACACACTATCTTTTCCCGTCCGCAACGTTTACTACTCGCGCGCACCACAACCAAATTAACAGGCTATTTAACACATCCGAGGAGTTTTTTTTTATTTTTTTTTTCCATTTTAATATTTATTTTTTACTAGCAGACCCGTCGAACTTTGCTTCGCCTAAAATTGATTTATTCTCTGATTAATTCTCGAGTTATGCAGAAATTTTTGGTTCATTTGTATGGGAGCCCCCCTTTCCAGAAGGGGGAGGCGTTGCAAACCACCACAGAAACATGTCTTCTCTTCCAAAACCTCTACACGCCAGATTTGTTTCCATTTGCTTGATCTCGAGTTATGATGAAATTGGTGTTTCATTTGTATATGAGTCAGGTTTCAAAGAGGAGAGGGGTCTCTAACCATCTTAAGAACCTTCCCCGGCCCCAAAAACCTCTGCATTCAAATTTTCATGCCGCTCGATTTAGTAGAAGAAGAAGAAGATTACCTCCTCCCCCTTGACTTTGCGGAGACCATAATTTTTAATAAATATGTGTAACGGCCTTATTGTTATTAGTTTTCAGTTTGCAAAAAAATGCATTTTCCAAAGTCGTTTTTTAATATAAATTGATTGCATTACTAGCAAGGGCATTGGCATTGATAACAATTGATCGTCTCATGCCTGCACAAACATGCCCCTATCTGCATCACTTTTTCTAGACCAACATTTGAAAAGGGCGTAACAGCCAAAATTTATTCCTTCTGATTCTTTGTCCACATATATAGCTGTATATGTAGTCAAAGAATCAGAAGGAATAAATTTTGGCTGTTACGCCCTTTTCAAATGTTGGTCTAGTTTTATTATACACCATGCACTACATTTTGTTACATTTGTTTCGACCGCGGTCACTGGTCCGGCTCCATTGTTCTACTTTTTGTGCGAAACACCGCACAAAAAGGAGAGTCCAAAAGCCAACCGCACTGTACGGCGACGGCCGAAACGAAACTCTTGCGGACAAGAAAAGAGGGTGCTGCCAAAATGATCCGATACCCTATTTTAACATTCATAACCCAAAGTTTCAATATAATTGACAAATTGGTAGAGAATTTCCGAATCGATTGATATATAAATCTCAAAAATCCATCGGAAGATAAAGGCGCTATTAAAGTTCAAAATCTTACATGATTTCGTGACGCGTCTCGAATTTGGAAATTTTCATTTGTCACCCTGTATCCGAGTCTTCCCCTTAGACGTAGTTTACGTCAAAAAGCAAAAAGAGGAATATGACAATTGATAAACGGGATGTGAGTAGTGAGAAACGAGACGTGAGAGGTGCAAGGTGTGAAATTGCAGAATAAAGAAAAAAAGCGAGAAGAGATACGAAGGGAGAGTAGTAAATTGTATGGAGATTTTTTTTCAGCATAGATTTTTGGGCATCCAAGAAATCCCTGGAATAAGGGCTAAAGATCTACAAGCGTAGCTGAAGAACAATCGGACTGTTTCAATTATAGCACATGTCCTTCTGGATGTGTAGAATAGAATGAGCCAACGTAAGAGATTCTGGGTCATTTAAGAAATTAATGGAGTTAGGCCCTGAGATCTACACGCGTAACTAAAGATCAATCGGACTGTTTCAGTTATAGCACATGTCTTTTTGAAAGTGTAGGACAGAATGAGCCATCGAAAGAGATTCTGAGTCATTCAAGAAATCCCTGGAGTTTGGCTTTAAGATCTACACGCGTCACTTAAGATTTGTCGGACTGTTTCAAATGTTATACCTGCCCTTCTGGATGTGAAGAATAGAACAAGTCAATGGCAGAGGCTTTCGGTCGTCCAAGAAATCCCTGGAGTTAGGTCCTCAGATCTACACGCGTAACTAATAGGACTGTTTTAAATGTGGTACGTGATCTTTTGGATGTGCAGAATAGAAAAAGTCAACGGCAGAGGTTCTCGGTCATCCAAGAAATCCCTGGAGTTAGGTCCTCAGATCTACACGCGTAAGTAAAGTTCAGTCGGACTGTTTGAATTATGGTTTTGGACACATTCTATTCTATGCATCACAAACGGCATGCTCCATATTTGAAACAATCCAAGTAACCTTTGGTTACGCATGTAGATTCAAGGCCTTATTCCAGAGATTTCTTGGTAGACCAAAAACCTATGCTGGCAACGCGTTCTATTCTATGTATCATAAAGGGCATGTGCCAGTTTTGGAACAATCTATTTGATCTATAGTTACGCATGTAGATTTAAGGGCTTATTCCAGGAATTTCTTGGACGACCAAGAACCTATGCTTGGAACGCGGTCTACTCTATGAATCACAAAAGGCATGTAGCGTATTTGAATCAATCCAATCAATGGTTACACATGTAGATCGAAAGGTCTGATTCCAGGGATTTCTTGGATGCCCAAGAACCCATACTGTGAGCACATTATATTCTATGCATCACAAAGGGCAGGTGCCATATTTGAAACAATCCAAGTAACCTTTGGTTACGCATGTAGACCTAAGGGCTTATTCCAGGAATTTCTTGGACGACCAAGAACCTATGCTTGTAACGCGTTCTATTCTATGATTCACAAAGGGCATGTACCATATTTGAATCAATCCAATTGTTCTATGGTTACGCATATAGATCTAAAGGCCTTATTTCAGGGATTTCTTGGACTGCCAAGAACATATTATGTGCACACATTCTATTCTATGCATCACAAAAGGCATGCTCCATATTTGAAACAATCCAAGTAACCTTTGGTTATGCATGTAGACTTAAGACCGTATTCCAGGGATTTCTTGATCGATCAAAACCCTATGCTGGGAACGCGTTCTATTCTATGTTTCATAAAGGGCATGTGAAAGGGTTTTGGAACAATCCATTTGATCTATAGCTACGCATGTAGATCTAAGAGCTTATTCCAAGATTTTTTATGCTTTGAACGCGGTCTATTCTATGCATCACAAAGGGCATGTAGCATATTTGAATCAATCCAATTGATCTATGGTTACACATGTAGATCGAAAGGCCTGATTCCAGGGATTTCTTGGATGGCCAAGAACCCATACTGTGAGCACATTATATTCTATGCATCACAAAGGGCAGGTGCCATATTCGAAACAATCCAAGTAACCTTTGGTTACGCATGTAGACCTAAGGGCTTATTCCAGGAATTTCTTGGACGACCAAGAACCTATGCTTGGAACGCGTTCTATTCTATGCATCACAAAGGGCAAGTCCCATATTTGAAACAATCTTAGAAATCTTTGGTTCCGCGTGTAGACCTAGTCCATGGATTTCTTGGACGTCCTAGAACCTATACTGGGTACGCATTCTATTCTATGTGTCATAATGGGCATGTACCTAGTTTGAAAAAGTCCGATCGATTTTTTGATACTCCTATAGACCTTATTACCTTGATCCAGAGATTTTTTGGGCTATCAAGAAACTATTATGCAAACTCATTGAATTCTACGTATCACAAAGGGCATATATCACACCCGAAGCAGTCCGATAGGTCGTTAGTTACTCATGTAGACTTTAAGATACATGTACCTCATTCCAGGAATTTCTTGGAAGCATGATACATGTACCGTGAACAGAAAATCGTGATTTGGCTCCGTAATGTACAAGGTTACATGCGCCAACCAAATAAGTTAAAGAATAAACATATCTTGTATTCACACACCAACTAGTTACATGTAAATCTAGCAAAAAAAAGATTACCGCTTCATAAGCTTTCATTGCAGTGGAAGCGAGAATAGGACTTTTCATAAATTGATACTTGATTATTCTGTCAGTTCTAGACCAACATTTGAAAAGGGCGTAACAGCCAAAATTTATTCCTTCTGATTCTTTGTCCACATATATAGCAATATATGTAGACAAAGAATCAAGAGGAATAAATTTTGGCTGTTACGCCCTTTTCAAATGTTGGTCTAGAGTTCACTGCTGTTTGTTTACATTTTTAGGCTGGCGCGTTTTAGCCTCGGGGTGGCGCGTTTCAACCCGCATGGTTTGAAATTGCACGAAAATGCAGCGCTTCAAAATAAAATAGTTTTCTCGGAATATAATTGGTTTTTCGTCCAAATTTTTATTCCGTATTATAGATGGTAAATTAAATTAGTGGTTAACACATTGAAAGTACATACTTTCGACGCAATGTAAATAAATACTAAGGTATGGAAATCCATATATTGTGTGCGTTCCTTTCGTGTATGGCGAAAAATCTTTCACTACTACATTCAAACAAGCTCCCATAAGAAGCCGTGCAAATATGTACGTCACCATTTGCTGTCTCCATTTTCCATCATCCACTAATACACTTGCACTTGCTCTTCTTCCTCACCCTTCTATCTATTCTCATTGGTTTCGACCATTATCATCATTAAATTCGAAGATTTGCTTAGGGGGCGCATATTGAACGTCCTTCCCCTAAGTGACAAATGTTTAAGTGGATTTGTGTATGTTCCATTCCTGAATGTTCTGTGTTTGGGCCTGAAGATAGGCAATTAAAATTATAAATAAAGAAATTCCCAGACACAGACTTTATATTGCTGGTGCCAAATGGCACAAATTAATTCGAGGTGCCCAAATAGGATCTGAATCCTACACCAAATAGAGCTATGTATTCAACGCCTTAACTGTTGTAGACAAAATGCAAAACGCAATGAAAACACATTTGCGGGATTTGACTGATGGACAAAAATCTTACAATGAAACCTCGTCACATCTCGCAATAGGCAACACATTGGACGTTTCTCTCGGGGCACAGAGTTATTTAATTTGTTGAATGTGTGTAAACTGTTTATATTTGTATGTATGTAAAATAATTTTATTGTAATATGTTCTATACGACGATTCCATTAACGTAACATCCGTATCCAACTGCTTCACAAACTTAGCAATCTCCGCCCAAGATGGTCGAGGACTACCCGTAGGAAATAGAAACTGAACGATGTTGAGGATATCACTCATTTCGATTATAAAATGCTGCTACAAATGACGAAACAACACTATATGACAACACTGTATGAAGCTAACGTTAACGACCGCGAAATAAGGCGAATGTGATAATATCATTACCGAACGGCACACACCGTGTGTAAAACAAAACGGACTGCAGAGAGCACGTTTGCTTCCGACTGTTCTCGATAGTTGCTGTGGCAGAAATGATTAATAATAATTAAAACTAAAAGATTGAATGTGGGGTATGCAAAAGTCACATAATTGTAGCTACAATATTGACCAGAGAATGGAGAGATCATAAAAAGAATAAATCGACACAGTTGTTTCATAAGGGCCAATGTCGCAATGAGCTCGAATGGAGAAAAATGGGTTGGAATGTTCCATGACATATTTTCAATTATATATCAAAGCGTAGCTGTTATTTTAAATGTTAATAGTTTGCATGAAGTTCATCCATATCTAATCATTGAATCCACATATAAATAAAATTTACTTCGGATTTATTTCGATTTGAAAATATGATTAGAGAATTAGTCGTCCTTTTTTCTAACAGTGTACACTTGCGCCCTTCAGAAATGCGCCATAATGTTTTTGACAACATCCTTTTCGCCCAAATTCCACGCCCGGCTGTCAACCTGTTTGTCATAGTATCGCCTGTTTGCATCGCCCGTTGTGTTTTCAAAGTACCGTTTAGCCCTTTTGCTCACATGTGTTTTGATGCAAGAACGAAGTGTCATAATGCAAAAACGGTTTAGCCCTTTTGCTGCCATGGAGAAAACGGGGCGCAATCGCACCGAGAAAAAATTCCAACGGAAATGTAATATCGCCCTTCTGTATTTCTCTGTTTTTACAGCAAAAACAACATTTTGTACCATTTTGAATATGCTACATATAGTACAATTCCAGGAGGTTCGATCTATGCCATAAATTCGATTTGTTTACATTTGCGCCTTCGGCCCTTATGAAGCAACTATGTCGAAATAATAGCAAAACAGTAAATATTCCCGACAGGATATTCACTTTAGAAAGCTCCTCTAACCAACTATGATGAATTTGAATCTATACCATTTCGTCAAATTAGATTCAGTTGAATGACATTTATTCTAAAGGACACTACGTCGAATAGATATTTGATCGAATGGATGTTCAGTCGAAAGAAGATTTTAAATGAAGAATCTTCGTACATTAGACCGTTTGGTTAAAAGGATATTAGGGGAAAATACCTATTCTTGGCAGTCTAAGACATTCGCCAAATTGAATGATAAAAATAATGAATAATTACACTAAAACACAGGTACAGTTTAACTGGTATACATTTGTATGCTCTTTCTTTGATGATTGGTGTTCACTAAATATAGCAGCTTTTACCACAAACTCAGTAAATTTAATATAAAGTAACAGGTCAACGTTTCTTCTATTGGCATAGCAATTTCTATTATCAGCAATGAGTTTGCTCTCTTTAGCAACTAGACATGCAAGTAGAAAACTCGTTATGTATTGGTGCCGTATGCTGGTTGTTTATATTCTCCAGTAGTAAAATTCATTCATTTTATTCGGCCGCACGCTCTTCACTCAATTTTGGAACAAATTTTATTAATTATCAAAACTGGCTTAAAACAAAACATGAATTTTTAGCCTTGGCATCAATTTTATGTCATGTAGACAGATAGGCAAAAGCATTTAAACACATTGTAAAACAAATTTAACCCTTATGCGGCCAACAAAAAACAGACGGAACGGAAGAAGGGAACTTATATGCTTTTTGTCCGCTGCCAAGATTTACATCTTTTGTCTTTTGTAATGCCTTGGAGTCGTAAGCAAAAGTCTATCAACCAGTTTCAAAAATACAACTTGCTCTTTGCGGTCCCTACATGATATGTTTGTTTAATAAAAAAAAAAAAAAATCATGGTGGTTGTGTACAAGACACGACCGCTCGACGTAAACTACGTAAAACCAAATCTATACACATAAGAATGAATTTTTGTCTATCTGCCCTTATAGATTAGGAAACGGCATGAACATTTGTATGTAGAGGTTTTTGGGAACGATAAAGATTCTTATGATGGTATTAGACCCCTCCTCTTCTGAAGGGGGACTCCCATACAAATAAAGTACAAATTTCTGCTTTAATCGAAAATTAATCTAAAAAATGGAATCTAAATTTGCAAATTTCGTCTATTCTTAACCGTCTTTTAAATAATTTAAAAAATAAAAAAATAATAATCAATTTTAGGTCAAACCAAGCTCGTCGGTTCTGGTAGTATAGTATATTTACAATATATTCCACCTCGTAAGTCTTCATATGTTGAATAATGGGTAGCACTGTCCTATCCAGTCCACCCTATTCTTACACTACGTTTCACAGTTGAATCATAGATAATACCCTAAAAGTAGGCAATTATTTATGGTTGAAATTGCGCTATGTAGGAACGGGAATGGTTATGATTTTTTTTATGAGCTCGGAAAGTATTGAAGTTGCAAAAGGAAAACGGTCCTGTCAGCTAGCCACCCTATAACCAGAGACCGGCGGAGTGAAAAACTGTCGAAATGGCAACGTATGAAAATGCATGAAATCGTGAAAATAATATTGGCATCACTTGAACTTTTTGCTTGCTTCTTATGGATGCAAAAAGTAAACAAATCGATTTGGGACCGCTTTTGACGGTTCGATTGGAAACAAGATGGCGTCTTCGCCGATCTCTTATTGTAGTATTTCTAGTTAGAACTAGAAATACTACAATAAGAGATCGGCGAAGACGCCATCTTGTTTCCAATCGAACCGTCAAAAGCGGTTCCAATTCGACTTGTTTACTTTTTGCATCCATAAGAAGCAAGCAAAAAGTTCAAGTGAGGCCAGTATTATTTTCACGATTTCATACATTTTCATACGTTGCCATTTCGACCGTTTTTCACTCCGCCGGTCTCTGGTTATAGGGTGGCTAATATTACTATCACTTTTGATATAATTCATTCTGCGTAAAAATCTGAAGCATTTGTATTTTAACACTTTTTTTTTTAAAAATGCCATCGCCGGATATTTTGTTCATATTTTTGCTAAAATCAACTCACATAGAATTGTTAGTGGTATCTTTTTAGCGTGTGTTTGATATGCTCACAAACACATTCTTCCACTCTATTCCGAAGTGTGCTGCTGTCAAAGAAAACGAACAGTCCCGATTTTATTTAGTGAAACATAGAGCAAATATTGCATAAATTTGCTCTTTGTGGTGATAATCAAGTGGTGATAAAGTGTAAAAAGTAGTTTACGTACTTAATTTGTCGTGTCATACGCAATAAAGAGGAGAAACAGGCGATCCAAAAAAGTAAGTAACAGTTTCCTTTTCGTGCGCTGCTTTCTTTGGCAATGCAATAATGGCAAGGATTTCGTAGGTGCAAATTTGTTTCGGTGATTAACACATCAAATCTTGCTACTTTTACACAAACAACTTATTCAAATGAAAGCTTAGACTTGAAATTGTGTGATTAAATCAAAATTATGTTCATAAATAGTGTATGTTTGCTGGAAAACGCAAATATTGTTGAGGGTGCCAACAACTGTCGCACCCTGCCAATGCCGTATTCTACCCTACGTCGACCTGGTTAAAAGACATTTAGTCGAATCGAACATTTCGATGCATTACACTTGGTCAAAAAGACATTACGTCGAATAGACATAGGTCGTAAGACCATTTGGCAGAAATTAGGGTTGCGGACAACTATTAACGAATTATGGTAGAAAGTGATTTTTATGCTGAACTAATTGCGTGAAAAAAGAGTATTCATGAAGAGAATAAGAAAGTTTATGCTGCAACTTACTTTTGATTAAATATCCATTCGATCAAATGTTTTTTAGACTTTCGACCAAATACCATTTAACCAAACTTCACTCGAATAGATGATTATCAACGAAATGGTCCCAAACCGACTACGATGAATGATTGGTAAAATAACATTGATATCAATACTTTTCAGGTTTTAAGCAACCGACATAGTCATTAATTTACAATGTTCTGAAAAACTCCGATGTGAATATGTACATTATGTGGAAGAATTTGATTTGAAAAATGTATTGGAGGTAACCACTTTCCTTCGATGGGACTTGACTTGACTGACTTGATATCATTGGTTTTTTGAACTTGTATCGAAGAAAAATAGTAAAATAGAATAGAATAGGGAAATCACCAAATGTTGAACGGCTTAATTTTTTGCCTATTTTTGAACGCCCATAAGAAATGCATGCCTTCAATAATAGGCATTATATCGGTCGGTATCGGTCTGTGTGTATCTTTTCGATACCTGTTACTTTGATCGTTTTTTCACCGTGCAAAATTCGTCAATTCGCGTTCTGTTTGATAGCGTTTGATAGTAATCCGTGTTGTGCATACCAGTAAGTCGGAGGATTTCGTGTAGCTAGTGAAAAAGCTGAGAAATCTGCCTGCGGAATGAAGAATCGATTCTGTAGGACTGGTCCACTTACTGATCGCTGTTTGTACTTTAGCTGCACTTTGTCCGCAACCGTACATGTGATAAATTGCCCTGTTTGTGCGCAGTTGCTTATTTCCGAATAACTCAGTTTCTGTAAACGCTGTTGTCTTGAAAGCATTATGTCTTACGTCTGCTGTTCATATGCCGGTGAAATCGGTGATATTCAAATTAAGTGCCAAGGTTTTTGCAAGGCTATTTTTCATCACCGATGCTGTGGAGTTAAGGTGGATGCATTCGAGGAAGTGATGAACAATCAGCAAGTGTTTAGGTTGTGTACAAGATGAATAGACCACTAGGTGTTCCAATCTGCCAAATTCACGATTCAGCCATCTTGGATTTTAGTATGGGAGAGCCAGCCGGTTTGTTTATGTTTTGCACCGAAAATGAATTTTTCACCCCCGCCTTCTTCTCGTCCATAAATTGGGCAGATTGAAACACCTAGCTGTGTATTCATCTTGGTTGTGTCCCTCCTGCTCAACCTTGATGAAGGAGATGCGCCTCCGCAATGCCGGTCACTGCGCTTATGAAGTTGGACAAGAAGATGCACTTAACTCTAACAGCGACATAATGCAAAACCTGAAATCTGAAATCATGGAAGAGTAAAAAATAGAAATAAGAACCAATTTTGCCAAACTCATCAACTCTAGTTCGTGCACTCCGAAACCTTCTATACGTACTGGTGGCTCTCCAATGTTGAGCAAAGGCAGAAGACTATTTAGTACGACTGGAGACAAAGTTGCGAACAAACAACCAACAATGCTACTCGGAACTGGTAGTACGCCCTCTCCATCATTCGCAATTGCCACTGTTCATACGACCAGCTTATGTTCTGGTTGTATTTATCACAAATCGCCAGAGACGTTACCGCCGAACAGGTGTGCACCTTGGCAAAAAAAACGTGGGAAGCGAGGACTTACAAGTTGCTTTCTTGTCTTCTTGTCTTGTCGCCAAGGGACGAGACATAAGCACCTTATCATTCGTGTCATTCAAAGTTCGGATGAGTATGGAATTAAATCTAAGGCACTGTCAACCTCCACTTGGCCGAAAGATATTATCTACAGGGAGTTTAGTGATAACAGATCGGGCGTAAACTTTTGGCGCTCGAGACCCGAAGCCACAGCCGTCGATCCGCTGGATGTTTCGGAAGAAATTATAGCTATGGAATAATCATTATCTACCTCTCATCAGCCCTGCACCGGGACGCAAACTTGCCGCAAGTTTCTACGATCATCAAACCAGCTGCTTTCCACTTCAACAACATGCACTTGTACAGTATGCAGTCTCAAGAAAGCTCCTATTGTCTTAAGCACCACTGAATATCTCAACGTCGACTAGCCATCAACATTCTTCAAGCCAACGTATTCGTTTCCCAATCGAGCTGAAACCGGGACGCATATCTGCGGCTAGCCCAAAGGCCCCTATTCCGCTCAGCGCAGTCGAGCCTCCGCTGCCAGCATCCAATAGTCGTCCCGGTCCTGCGTCTGAGCTGGAAGATGAGGTCTTCCGAACTCCTACCGCAGGATAGTATCATGTTATTCTGAGCTTTCCGTACTCTGAATTCAATACCAATTCCAGTCTACCCGCAACTAAAAACAACTGGACACCGAAACGAATAAGCGTTTCCGATGAAATTACCGAAGCTTGCATCGAAGATAATCAATTTGCTTCAGGCCTGCTTCTTTCAATTTCTTCCAACGGGACACCGGGACGCACATCGCCGCAGGCCTCAAGGAAGCCCCTACTCCTCTCAGCTGAGACGAGCCCTCGCTGCCAGCGACCAGCAGCCGTCCCGGTCCTTTGTCTGAGGTGGAAGATGGGGTCTTCCGACTGGGACGCTATTCTTCAAGACTTCGTCGCCGATCTCGCTGCATCGACTGTGTCAAGTATATTACTGTACGCTATTGATCAGTTCGTTCCGCTGAAATCCATATCGAAGCTGGTTAAGCCAGCCTGGTCTAATGCTCACCTTAAAAACCTCAAAAGAGTGAAGCGCGCGGCTCTCAGACAACATAGCAAGTATCGTTCTGATTCGACAAGAGCCAGTTATTTGAAGGCAAACTCTGACTATCAGCAACTCAACGACCACCTTTATAACGTCTTTCAAAATCGTCTACAAAGTTGACTCCAGACTAACCCTAAAAGTTTTTGGCGGTGCGTCAACGAACAACGAAAGGAATCAGGACTGCCCTCTTCGATGACATATGGTTTATGCGAAGCTGAAACTACCCACGACATGGTCAATTTGTTTCGTTCCCAATTCAGTAGTGTCTTTACAAATGAGCACCTTGACTCTCAGGCTGTAGCCAACGCCACCAGGAATATTCCCCGTTTTGAAGCCGCTGAGCAGCCGTTCTTCGTTACCGATGATAATGTAATAACAGCTAGTAAGGAATTGAAAACTTCAATTGGATGCGACCCGGATGGTATTCCTTCTCTTATTGTGAAACGCTGCGCTGATACGCTTGCAAAGCCGTTAGCTGCAGTATTCAACCTCTCATTGACTACCGGATTGTTTCCGAACTGCTGGAAACAGTCATATTTATTCCCAGTTTTCAAAAAAGGATGCAAGAGGACTGTTTCAAATTACCGGGGAATAGCTGCGCTAAGCGCCATTTCTAAGCTGTTTGAGCTGATTATTCTCAATGAACTGGTTCAGAAGTATGCAAATTACGTATCGAACGATCATTCAAATCGGAGATCACATTTCATTGCCCTTTCCGGTTTGGTCTGGCGTTCCACAGGGCAGCCATTTGAGTCCATTTTTATTCCTGTTGTATATGAACGACGTTAATTTTGTGCTCAAATGCCTTCAACTATCGTATGCCGACGACATGAAGCTATATTACTCTATAAAGCATCCTCAAGGCGCAATGTTCCTGCAACAACAATTCAAAGTGTTTGCTGAATGGTGCCGCAAACATTCACTCTTCCTATTCAACTACGCTTTGGGAGATAATCAGCTTCAACGCGAATCGACGTATCGGATCTCGGAGTTTTGATCGACTTGAAAATGACATTCAAGGATCATGAAGCATATATCGTTTCGAAGGTATCTTCACAACTAGGCTTCCTGTTTCGCTTTGCCAAGAAATTCCGGGATGTGTACTGTCTGAAATCACTGTTTTGTGCAACCGTTCGCCCAATCTTGGAGTACTCGTCAGTTGTCTGGGCTCCGTATTACCAAAACGAAGCTCAGCGCATCGAAGCTATCCAAAGAAAATTCGTGCGCTTCGCTCTGCGACATCTAAGGTGGAGAGATCCGCTCAACCTACCAAGCTACAGTAGCCGTTGTCAGCTTATTAACCTCGACTCTCTTGATGCAAGGCGTAACGTGGCTAAGGCCTGCTTCATCGGCGATCTTCTGTAAGGAAACATGGACTGCCCTACGTTGCTCAGCTTGCTGGATATCAACACTCAACACTCAAACAAATAAGTGTAATTTTCAGCATTTTTTTCGCTCTTGACTATAAGCTAACGTATGTACGTAGTTAATGTATTTATTTTAAGATAGCGGTCATTGGGGTGTCTGTTTCTCCTGTTGACAGTAAATCATAATAATAATAGGCGAAAAAATTAGCCGCTCAACATTTCGCAATTTCTCCCACGGTTTTTTCCCATCGGGATTTAATATTTTGGTTTTTTTGTAGGTTTTCATCAGGGTCTCCCAAAAGTTTCCGTTTGATCAGGCGAAAAATCCTCATAAGCTTCCGTTTTCGATTCTCCCGATGCGAATTGAGCTTCTATACGTCCACTGATTTCCTCTGATTAGTTCCAAATCATTTCTATTTCCATTTCATTTCCAGTACTCACTTCTTCACTACCCTGTACTCACTTCGAACATCTCAGTTCTCACTTTTAACTGTTTTCTTCGAAAATCTCACTTCTCCTTTCACTTAATAAGGAAACAATTTCAACTATTCGGCCAAATGACCTTTTCTTCCAAAAATGACCCCTTCGAACAAATGCGGTTTGACCAAATGATCTTAAACCATACTTCCAAATGCTATGAACAGTGATTTCATTTTCTGGCAAGCGTTCCACTATCGACTACTGCTACAAAATAGGGTCAACAAATCTTAAAAAGAATGTGTTGTTAAGGATCTAGGTGTGCTATTTGATTCAAAACTGTCTTTCAACGTTCATGTCGCTTTCATATCCTCCAAAGCTTCCAAAATGGTCGGTTTCATTTTCCGTATACCAAAAGATTTTAGGGATGTTCACTGCCTTTCAAAGCGCTTTATTGTGCTTTGGTAAGGTCGATTGTGGAATTCTGTTGTCTGGGCACTTTTTTTTATATAAAAATAGTGTCCTGCGTACCGAGACAATTCAAAGTAAATTAGTTAGTTTCGCCCTGACAATTTTACTCAGTCACTGAGTAGATGAAAGTTAGAGTGTGTAATACTTTGGTCTCGCTTTGAACTCCGAATCGCTAATTCAATAATTTATTAGTTGAAATATGGAATCCGTTTAAACGATTCATTAATGGGAATTCAAAACTAATTCCCATGAATATTCCTTGAAATTTCTACTGATAAAATACTACTTGATACTTGATGGCCTACAGCTCTTCGATGAACCTACGCCGAATGAAGTATCCTTCTCCACTGGACTCGATCCTGGGCCAATCGCTTCCAGTCGCCCTGAACATTGAGCGCCCTCAGGTCCTCTTCAACTGCAAAAAGCCATCGTGTACGCGGCCTTCCACGAAGCCTGCGGCCTCTTCCGGGTTCTCTACTAAATATTATCTTCGCTTGACGTTCTTCCGGCATACGAACATCGTGACCAGCCCACCGTAGTCTGCCGTGTTGTATAAGCTTAATAATATCCAGCCCTTTATACACCTGGTACAATTCGTGATTCATGCGACGCCGCCAGATACCGTTCTCCTGTTTACCGCCGAGTATTGTCCGCAGCACCTTACGCTCAAACATTCCGAGAGCTCTCCGATCAGCCTCCTTTAACGTCCATGTCTCATGGCCGTATAAAGCCACCGGAAGAATCAGAGTAGTATACAGCGCGAGTTTTGTTTTCGTTTGCAGACTACGGGACTTAAGCTGGTTACGAAGTCCGTAATAAGCTCTATTTGCAGCTGCAATACGCCTTTTCACCTTGCGGGTAACATCATTATCGCATGTCACTAATGTTCCAAGATACACAAATTCGTCTACCACTTCAAATTTTGCACCACCACCACTAATGAACCCACGTTGATTTCCAGCGACCATGTACTTCGTTTTGCTGGTATTGATCGTGAGTCCCATCCTCGCTGTCTCCCTCTTAAAAGGCGCAAAAGCCTCTTCCACGGCACGGCGATCAATTCCGATAATATCGATATCGTCCGCAAATCCCAGGAGCATATGCGATTTTGTGATAATGGTACCGCTTCTTTGCACACCAGCTCTCCTAATCGCTCCCTCGAGCGCTATATTGAACAGTAGGTTCGAGAGTGCATCACCCTGCTTTAATCCATCTAAGGTAACAAATGACGTCGATATTTCATCTGCAACCCTTACACTTGATTTCGATCCGTCCAACGTTATACGAATCAGCCGTATCAGTTTCGCCGGAAAACCATGTGCCGCCTTGAAATCAATAAACAGATGATGTGTCTGCAAGTTGTACTCCCGGAATTTATCAAGGATTTGTCCAGGTTCATTTAGGGTCCTGACATTCCAGGTACCGAGTTTCCAATCATAGTCCTTATTTCGTTGCCGGGTCGGTTGCCAAAAATAACGTTCTCTTTTTCTTCTATCTCCATTTTTCGTGGTATTTGAGAGGCTTCAGTAAGCTGCCTTACCGGGGTCGCGTTACCTACATCGCGATGATGGGGCTGCCACCTTAGGTATAGCTGACGCGATACAGCATTTCGTTAATCAGCCGCTGGGTACCAGGCAGACGCTGTTTGAGCCGCACCTTCTGGCGAACAGACGCTCGATGCGTACCTTCTCACTCTAGCTGATGTCAGAAGGACAACAGTGCCTAGGCTGCACTACCAGCTAAGTACACAACCCTTAGCTGGCGGTCTTTTGTCATCGGACGACCCGTGGAAGCGTGAGATAGGGACTTGTGGGCGTGGTCTGTTGGGCGCTCCTTCCTTGATGTCAACCCACCATTTTGCAGCCCTTGATGTCAACCCACCATTACTGATAAAATAGATAAAGATAATTCCGGCGGAAACTCAAAAAAATCTTTTCAATTCTGAAGTATTTTATTTCCAATGTCAATTTCAATGTATTAGATAAAGTTTAGGAAATTGGAACCATTTCGTCACAGCCCTGAAACCGCCTCTGTCGGCAGCTTAAAGCCAACGGCACAAAACAAAGCTCAGCATAAGAAAATGTGTTGTTTGCTGGTGTGTGTATTGGTAAAACATTGTTGACACGGCCGGTAGCTTCGGTGCGGTCAACCCCGTCACCACCGAAGCCGTCCTACATTACTCGAACGGTCAGCTCGGTATTCAAATTTCACCCCTCATTAAGTTAATAGTGAGTAATTATCGGGACCTTTAACGCTATCGTGCATATCATTCACCTCAATAAAACACCAAGCGAGAGACTTCATCATCATCCACGGGCGACGACTATAACGACTTGACGTCGGTGGCTGTCAGAAGCGATAAAAATTAGTAGGCCATGTGCAACACCTGCGCCCTCGCCTGGGCAACCATCAAAGGATCTTAATTGTGTGTCGCTGAGTCCCTCTTTCTTCATCGAGCGCGCAAAAGTCACCACACTGGCACTGGCTCAGCGATCCGGCGTGCGCTGTGCGATGTCTATTATGAGCGCTCAAATTAACTCCCGAAGCACGTTGAGCTCGCCCGGGCCGTACCCCGTTGTTGATGGGAATGTAAAAACCACTTTACAACAATTAACTTTTGATGGCGATGATCATCCATCACATTCGGTTCGGTTCAAAGTGGGTATCAGCATCAGGTACGGCTTTCTTGGAGAAGTCTTTCAGTGAGGAACATTCATTGGGGAGGGTTTGCTCTGCCAGGCGGTGGCAGTAAGCAGCAACAGCAGCAGCGCAGCGGCTCGACTGGTGATCCTTTGTATTGACGTAGTGTGTGAGCGAATGCCCTCAGCGTACACTTAGTCAAAATAAGAAATTTCTGAGTCATGATTTTCTATTGAGTTCATAGTAATTAGTCAATCAAAACAAATTATCTATCGACTGATCTTAACGTTGCTTCCGAAGCTATTGACGATTCAAATTCAAAAAGCTCTAAATAATTTTATAATTTTCTTATCGTTGTTGAAATTTTTCGACTTATCGCCGAAAAAAGGAAACTAATTATTAGACTATTTATTAATTTGCCTTCAAATATTACCATTACTGCTTAACTTTTGACCCAGTGTGCTTAAGTTATTCTCAGATCTATTAGATTGAACCAGACAGCAAAGAATGAGCAGTAGCGTATTTCAGTAAAATGATAAATTAATCTAACAGACTTCACTCGTATTTTCACATTTCGAGAGAGGTGGCTCATCATATGCTTTTTTTGTCTGTACTGGTACGACTAGAATCATAAGTACTAGAGGGCTAGTGGCGCTGTAGTTGAGCAAGTTATACTCACTGTTTTTGTAGGTTTAAAGTATTTGATTAAAACTGCAAGTGTATATCTAAATTTTCAATAGAATTTCCAAATTAAAACACAAATCCCATGTGTCTGAAGAAAGATCGACACAGTTAAGAGAATATCCATGCACTATGTAATGCTTAGAGTGAAGTGGGGTTGCATGAGGTGTGATAATCCATACAAAATTGACTATGCCGTACAAAACTCAAAAGTGCTGCCCAAAGTGCGCAAACGTGGCGTAGGACTACGCTGCTGTAAGTAATGGATATTATTTGGAATTCTAGTTTGCGTGTCTTTGTTACATTGGTATTTCACTTTTCCCAATAACTCAGTATTAACCCTCTCTAGAACTGCCATCGCCATAGTTGCGAATGAATTTTCTGCAGCATATACCTCCGACGGGGAAGGGTCGTTTGGCCGAAACCCATTTGGCCGAATGCCACTAGGCCGAAGAAACCATTAGGCCAAACACATCTGGCCGAAAGGATCGTTTGGCCGACAGCGTCATTTGGCCACAAGGGTCATTTGTCCGAAAGGGTCATAAGGTCGAAAGGATCATAAGGCCGAAAGGGTCATTTGGCCGAAAGAGTCATTATGTCGAATGATTCATTTGGCTGAAAGGATCATTTGTTCGAAAGGGTCATTTGGCCGAATAGGTCAATTGAAAAGTGAGAAATTAGGAATGAGAAGAGAGACGTCTCACTTCTCACTCTTCATTTTTCTCTTCTCACTGTAAAAAGTGAGAACCGCGAAATGCGTAGTGAGACGTCTCACTAACCACTTCGCACTACTCACGTTTCACAGTGTGAATTGTGTCTCAATACTCACTCTTAATTTTTCTCTTCTCACTGTAAAAAGTGAGAAGCGCGAAGTGAGTAGTGAGACGTCTTCCTACTCACTGCGCGCTCCTCTTTTTATATAGTGAGAAGTGAGAAATGAGGAGTGAGAAGTAAGGCGTCTCACTTCTCAGTGCTCATTTATCACTTCTCGTTGTAAAAAGTGAGAAGAGAAAAATGAAGAGTGAGAAGTGAGACGTCTCTCTTTTCATTCCTAATTTCTCACTTTTCAATTGACCTATTCGGGCAAATGACCCTTTCGAACAAATGATCCTTTCGGCCAAATGAATCTTCCGACATAATGACTCTTTCGGCCGAATGAGAATTCCTTCCTATCCGAAAATCTTTCAGGTTTTCCTCTGGAAATTTCTTCCAGAATTTATTCTGAAATTTCACCAGAAATTCATTTTTCTAAATATCCATCAGAATTGTTTTCCACTCCAGGAATATTTTGGAAAATTATTCCATTAATTCATTTTAAGTTTCCTCCAGGGATTCCATCTGAATATCCTGTGGAAAGGTCTCCGTCAATTCATCCAGAAATTCCTTCGGAACCTATTTTTATTACCAAAATGATACAAAATTCATGAGGAATAAGGAATTTTCGTAAGGATTTTTAACGGAAATATTGGAGGTATTTCCAGACAAATTTTTCGAGAAACTCTTGAAGTAATTTCTGAATAATTCCTAATAGAATTTATTAATGATTTTCTGGGGAGATTCTTGAGAGAATGAGAGAAGAAAATTTTCAAAAGAATAGAAGAATTCAAAGATTGAAATTATAAGAAAATTTCAAAAGTCATTCGAAAATTTCTCTTACGAATGTCTTCGAATGTTTTTTGAATTCTACCAGTACTTTCTCAAGAAATCCTTTCGAATACTCTAGTCAGAATTTCTTGGAGTTCCTTTGAAATTTGTCTCAGGATTTTTTTCAGATCTCCAGGTTTTCTTTCGAAAACTCTCATAGGAATTCTTTCGCCCATTATCAGGATTTTTAAGCCACTCTTCCAGGAATACCTTTAGAACATTGGAGATTCTTTTCGAAATTTCTCCGAAATTGAGCATACTTCGAGAATACTTTCAGAAAACCCTTCAAAATTTTTATGGGATTCCTTCGGAAATTTCATTAAGAATTCCTTTTGAGAATTGTTTCGAGAAATCTTTAGAATTTTTTTTACGAAACTTCTCCAGGAAACCCTTTTGAATTTCCTCCGAAAATTCCCTTAGATTTCCTATTTTAGTTTTCAATAATTATTCCGAAGAATTTTAAAGGAATATCTAGCTTTTTACGCAACTATCGCTATAAACTTTGAATCACCTCTTCTGACATTTATATTGTACACTATAATATTTGTGGATGGATCATAGTATCCCGTTGAATATTGAAAAATATGCGTTGGCATTTTCTACGAAAATAGTGAAAAAACAAAAAGAAATTAACACTGCGACTTAGTATTTATTGTAGCAAACAAGATGAACCGAGCAGATGCGAATAGATACTTTCGGCCCTTACTAGGTCCTTGTGGTGAAATGCTTGGCACTAATCTGTGCATAAGACTGTTGGAGCTTCGCTGGTACAACTGACCTCGTAATCTCATGGACCACTCTTAGATGTTTTAAGAGTCCACTGACCCATGCCGCAATAAACTTAGAATCACATATCTACAAGCAATTGTGCCTTTTTTTGAAGAATAATTTTTACATGATCCTATCGATACAGCTAACAAACCTGTAGCAGCACCTCCTCGCAGTCGGCGATTGACGAATAATCGCAGACAGCAGGACCGGAAGCTAGTTCCAGAACCATAGGCGGAGAACTTTTGCTGACAGCTGCGAATCTCGAACCACTTAGAACATTCTTGAGAGGTACCAATGGAATCGATAAATTCTACAGCAACCGTCTCAGTTTTGGCCGTAGGCCGTAGTCTGTTGTTGAAACTTCCAATCAGACGGAAATTGATCACATTTCCGGACAACTCTAAAGGGAAAAAGGAGAAAAATAATTGACTGGAAAAGGGAAAGGAAAAAACGAACAGTGGGTAATGTCTATGACATAACCGCTAAGTGGACGTAGGACTTGACTTGACCATGCCTTTAAGATACATAATATGTCCAAATTTATCACATCAACTATTTTGGATAAATAATCGGCGTTGCATACCATTCCTTGGCAAAATCTTCTCATCAAACCGACACAGAAATCAAATCTACCTCGAACAAGAATCATCAAAAAAAATTGGTTAATGGTTCATCGGTGTTTTCTTTATCCAAATAAGATTATGTGAGAGATTTGGACATCTTATGAATCTTTAAAGGCATGGTCAAGCGAAGTCCTTCGTCCACTTCGCGGTTAAATCAGAAAAATTATCCACTGTTAGTTTTGACGCTATTTATGAAAATCACGCATAAAATTTTATCTCTAGAATATTGGATTTGGCACCCAAGTACAATTTCTATCCCGAAGGGTATTGAAAGCATTGATATTGATCTCTATTATTGGCTCTCTGAAGAACCGTTTGTTTTTGGACATACATGCTGCATCATGTGGCTTTTCTTCAGCCTGTCTCGGCTCAGCACCGATGCCGGCCGGTCTCGGCTCGACTCTGCTGCTGCTGCCGGTATCTGCTCAGCATTGCTGCTTTGTCGGGTCTGTAGGGTGGACTGCTGATGTGCTGGCTAGGTTTCAGATGATGATGGTCGCTTCGATGGTGACGAGCCGAAAAAGCGGTCGGTGCAGACTTCATTCCCTATTAACCTTCTTCGGATATTAGGAAAAACTTACGAATAAGATGTTAGGATCATATTGACCCAGAAATGTAAATGCTTATAAAACAGTCAAATTATAACCGAATTACAAAGTTTATATACCGTTCGAAAGATAAACTCTTCAATTTTGAGGCTATGTGATGATATGTTGGTTCTGGAGACAATGGCCATCGGGAAATGAGTTCCACGGGAACCTTGTCGGTCATATAAGGGGAGCACAAAAATCGCTCCATATATACCTTTCGATCGCTAATTCTTCATAGACTTTCTTGAAACGGTAATGTATGGTCCATGCGAAAGCTTCCGACGAAATTGGCCAATCCTGGTATGTGGGGTTTGAGTATATTACCATCAGCGTGTGATTATACATTAACACCTCAGCGTGTCGATAAGTGCGCAGCAAGCCATGACTCGGCCTCTTCTGGTCAGACCTCCGCAGCGTGCACACGCACCCATGGAGAGCTGCTGTCACAACAATTCGCTCCGGCCATTTGGGGCCACACATGGTACATGCAAGGTGCCCCCGGGGAACCCGTAGAAAGAGACATTTCCGTTTTAGCACCAAAATATGCCGTGCGGCAGTTCTTTCGTCATGATTTTTTACAAAATAGATGATTATGCGCTCGAAATCTATAATTGACCACATTGGCCTTGAAGTCTATGAGGTGTTCTCGGGGAACCCGTAAAAGGGAACATTTCCGTTTTAACACCAAAATATGCCGTGCGACGGCTCTTTCGTCATGATTTTCCACAAAACAGATGGTTATGTGCTTGAAATCGATAAATGACCACATTGGCCACTCCTGGTACATGCAAGGTGCCCCCGGGGAACCCGTAGGAGGGGACATTTCCGTTTTAGCACCAACATATGTCATGCGGCGGCTCTTTTGTCATGATTTTTCACAAAATAGATGATTATGCGCTCGAAATCGATAAGTGACAACATTGGCCACTCTTGGAGCCCATGAGGTGCCCTCGGGGAACCCGTAGAATGGGACATTTCCGTTTTAACATCAAAATATGTCGTGCAGCGGCTCTTTCGTCATGATTCTACACAAAACAGATGGTCATGTGATCGAAATCGATAAGTGACCACATTGGCCACTTTTGAAACCTATGAGGTGCCTCCGAGGAACTCGTAGAAGGGGACATTTTCATTTTTACACCAATATATGTCATGCGGCGGCTCTTTCGTCATAATTTTCCACAAAATAGAAGATTATGATGGCCACTCTTGGAACCTATGAGGGGCCCGCAGGCCCCATAAATTATTATGCGATTGAAATCGATAAGTGACCACATTGGCCACTCTTGGAACCTATGAGGTGCCTCCGGGGAACCCGTAGAATGGTACATTTCCATTTCAACAGCAAAATATGCCATGCGGCGGCTCTTTTGTCATGGTTTTCCACCAAACAGATGGTCATGTGATCGTATTGCATATCATATTGCGTATCCTTGCAGCATCGAACATTGTGACTCAATTTTTTAGAAGAGCACCATGGTATCGTGCCAGCGCATTGCCGACTTTCCAGGTGGCCTTATCACGCCCTATGTCCTCGGAAGGTGGGAAGGGTCGACTTCGCGCCTGCTTCCCTCTGCACGACTGGTATCAAGAATGATGATGCCGCGTGCACCCCAAATTGACCTCTCTGCGATAGGGTCTATTCGCCAACACACAGATGGACTTGCCGACGTGGTGCCTACGCCTGCCCAGCCTTGACGAGGACCCCTTTCCGTCCTCGGGCTCGGAACCCGCCCGGTTGACCGACGCCGCGAAAGCGACGATACCATGTTGTTCTTCGCGCGGCCACTTGTTCGATAAAAGGATCGAGTTCGACCACAGGGCACCGGTATGACCCATGAAGCCGACTCCGAACCCTTGGACCACCTCTTATTTGCGCCTGAGCTAGTCATTCCTCGAGTCCACGCACCACCTTCTGTGTAGCTCCGAGACGATTTGGACGATAGCCGATAAAACGGCGTTCCAGCCAACTTCATCTTTACACATCCTCCGGACTAGGTTGTCCGGGGTAGTGTCCAGACCACATGTGGCAAGCATGTGGTCACGCATTGTGCGAAAACGTGGGCATACGAACAACACGTGTTCCGCCGTTTCCTCTAAACCTGCGCACATCGGACACTCGGGTGAGACCGAGCAAGCCAGCTGCGTTACCTGCATTGAAATTTTGTAGCACGCTTAAACGCCGGGCACTTCGAACCCCCCCATGGTGTGTGTACGTGTGTGTGTGCACAACAAATGTCACTCATTTTCAGGCATTTCCTTAACCGATTTGCTCGCATTAAATTGCATTCGACGCAAAATCCTGTCCCATTGTTTCCTATTGAAAATTGGCCACATCGGACTATGGGCTCCGAAGTTATGGCCAAAATACTAATTTCAGCACCTGCATGGGAAAACCACTTTTGCTCATCCGATTGGCTTGCAATAAGTAGCATTCAGCAGAAAATTTTACAATGCAAATAAACAAATATGAAAAATAAGAGCTATCTACCTATTTGTGTTATATTAGACTTTTCTTATATATTTCTCAACCCTTTTGAACGAACGAGAAAGGCACCAGCACCAGGTGGATTAATCTTGTTTTTCTTTATCAAATAGGTCATTCATTCCAAACTTATTATCTACAACCTACAAGGTACCCGCACGAGTCTCACAGAAGGAGAGGCGATCGGCGATCGGTGAAAACCTCAAACCACTATGAGTCGATATTGAAGGGACCATCGACTAATGGAAATATCGAGATGTGGAATAGAAAATCCTTGGAGAGCTATTCGAAGGAACCATCACAGTAGCCCAGAAAATATTTTTTAATTTGACTTAACTTAAGTCATGGAACATTGACTCATGAAGGCAGAGCTGAGGCATGTACATTTTGATGTAAGATTGGAATGTGCTCACCTAAGGGTAAACCGGGGCACTTCAGAGCTTCTATAAATGGCCAATGTGATCAGTAATCAAATGGAGAACAATTTCAAGCGCATAACCAACCATTTGAAGACTTGCGGCCAGGGTAGACAATCTGATCTAAATCGATTTCAAACGAATAACCATCTATTTGTTGGAAAAACATGGAGATAGAGCAGCCGCAAGCGACATGGTACATGTTGATATAAAACTACGGGTTCGCAATGTAACTAATCGACTCCAAGCGCATGACCATCTGTTTGGTTAAAAATAACGACGAAAGAGCCGCCGGACGGCATATTTTGGTGTTAAAATGGAAATGTACTCTTCAACGGGCTCCCGGGGGGCACCTCATAGGTTCTAAGGGTGGACAATATGTCAATAATCGATTTCGAGGGCTATTTGGAGACGAAAGAGCCGCCGCATGACATATATTGGTGTAAAAATGGAAATGTCCCCTTCTACGGGTTCCCCGGAGGCACCTCATAGGTTCCAAAAGTGGCCAATGTGGTCACTTACCGATTTCGATCACATGACCATCTGTTTGGTTGAAAACCATGACGAAAGAGCCGCCGCACGGCATATTTTGGTTTAAAAATGGAAATGTATCCTCTAAGGGTTTCCCGGAGGCACCTCATAGGTTCCAAAAGTGGCCAATGTGGCAACCTATCGATTTCGATCACATGACCATCTGTTTGATAGAAAACCATGACGAAAGAGCCGCCGCGCGGCATATTTTGGTGTTGAAATGGAAATGTACCATTCTACGTGTTCCCTGGGGGCCCCTCATAGGTTCCAAGAGTGACCAATGTGGTCACTTATCGATTTCGAGCGCATAATCATCATAATCTTCTATTTTGTGGAAAATTATGACGAAAGAGCCGCCGCATGACATATATTGGTGGAGGCACCTCATAGGTTCCAAGAGTGGCCAATGTGGTCACTTATCGATTTCGATCGCATGACCATCTGTTTGGTGGAAAATCATGATGAAAGAGCCGCCGCACGGCATATTTTGGAGTTAAAACGGAAATGTACCATTCTACGGGTTCCCTGGGGGCCCCTCATAGGTTCCAAGAGTGGCCAATGTGGTCACTTATCGATTTCAATCGCATAATAATCTATTTTGTGGAGAATCATGACGAAAGAGCCGCTGCACGACATATTTTGATGTTAAAACGGAAATGTCCCATTCTACGGGTTCCCCGAGGGCACCTCATGGGCTCCAAGAGTGGCCAATGTTGTCACTTATCGATTTCGAGCGCATAATCATCTATTTTGTGAAAAATCATGACAAAAGAGCCGCCGCATGACATATGTAGCATCATCATCGTCATTATCGTCGTTATCAGCAGCACACGACAGCGTTGGTGCGACACTCTCGATCACACGGCAGCAGTCACTGACCGCTGTAACAATACATTTAAATTGTATAACCCTTCTGGTTACTGCACGATGTATTCAAATTGAATTCAATAGTTAAATTGAAATTGTATAGCCCCTAGAGTTTGACCATCCACAGATAGTATATAAGCCCTGTACAATAGAACATTGAATATAGTTTTACCTCAACTTGAACGGCAAACACATCTTTCACTAAAGCTCCAAACATATGTTGGTGCTAAAACGGAAATGTCCCCTCTTACGGGTTCCCCGGGGGCACCTTGCATATATCAGGAGTGGCCAATGTAGTCATGTATCGATTTCAAGCACATAACCATCAGTTTTGTGGAAAATCATGACGAAAGAGCCGCCGCACGGCATATTTTGGTGCTAAAACGGAAATGTCCCTTTCTACGGGTTCCCCGGGGGCACCTTGCATGTACCAGGAGTGGCCAATTTCGTCGGAAGCCCTCTCATGGACCATACATTACCGTTTTAAGAGAGTCTATGAAGAATTAGCGATCGAAAGGCATATATGGAGCGATTTTTGTGCTCCCCTTATATGATCGACAAGGTCCCCGTGGAAGTCATTTCCCGGTGGCCATTGTCTCCAGAACCAGCATGTCACCACATAGCCACAAAATTGATGAGTTTATCTTTCGAACGGTATATAAACTTTGTGATTCGGTTATAATTTGACTGTTTTATAAGCATTTACATTTCTGGGTCAATATGACCCTAACATCTTATTCGTAACTTTTTTTGTGGGGTCGTTCCTGTTGGACCTTAAAATACTTTTTTCATGTCAGATGCTTCATTTCCACAAAATATTAAAAGTCAAGAAATTTCAGAACGATCGGATTATCAGGTAAAAAGTTATTATACTTTGAAGTTTCGTTTTGGGTCATATTGACCCCAACATCTTACTAAGGTTAAAAGTGCTGTTCAATAAATGATGCAGTTGCTTCGCTTGTCCCGGTCAGAATGAAACGAAAAAATCACGTTGCGCTATTTTATGGCTTCTCGGCAGACCCAGCGGCTGCTCATTCGCTGGTGTCTGCACCAATCAGAACGCGGTAATGGAATGATGCAAGAATTATGCGGTACCCATATTTATAGGTTCCCTTGAGCTCAATGTTTTTCATTGAAAACAGTTTCATGCCTATTGAAACAAGTTTTTCGGGTCTTATCAAGCATGGACATGGAAGGCATACTTGAAATCTGTCGATTGAGGGGCTTACCGCAGAAATTCGTCCATTGAGACGAACGCTATTAACGTTTAAAATCTTTCAACACAGCGTAACGCGGTCGATTTGAGTATTTTAAAATGACATCCGGTATAGTAAAGAGAGACGTAAGTCCTACGTCAAAATAGGCAACTCAAACGGAACGTGGGCGCTGTCATTTCTTTTTGTACCAACCCCATAAAACATCCTACCGACTTTTCCCCGACTTAGTCGGTTTTCGTCGATTGGATCGGCCTACTTTGTATCCGACGAATCGGTTGTTTGTTGCACAGACGCTTATGGGAGCTTTACAGGGGCGTTTAGCGATTAAACAATAGATTAAATCGGCCAACCAAATCAACAGATTTGAAGCTACTTAGTTGGCAGATTAATCGGCTAACGTAGTCTAGCGCAAAAAAGCTATTAAGCCGACGAAATCGACCGATGAAAATTTAGAGAATCGCATGATTAATCAACTAATTTAAATAAATAATGAAATATAGCCGACGAAATCGGTTGATTAATCAACTGATTAAATTCAATAATAAAATATAGCTGACGAAATCGACTGATGAAAAGAAAGTTAATTGCTCGATTAGTAATTATATTCTGATGAACAATAGAGGATTCCCGATGAAATCGGTTGTTTTTGATCTAATAAAATAAGTAATAAATCGGATGATTTAAACAGAAAACAAACACAATCCGACGAAATAGGGTGGTTTATTTTCATTAAATAGCTAGTTCAATATATTGACTTTAAACGACAGCGCCGGTAGTTGAGTTTTACTGGAGAGTGCAGGGACTGTTTCACTTCCCAGTATACCTGGATTCTACTCCGCGCCGTTGGCATTAGTCCCGGTCCTTGTATTGAATTCGATTCGTCGGATCCATCAGAGATGATAGTCATTTTCCTGACGTCGATGATTGCCTTTCGCACGGCCGACGGAAAATAAACGAAAAGTTGATTTATTAATATAAACATTAAAGACGAATACACACAACTATTTTACACAATACTATATTTGAAAAAAAAATTGAACTTACAGATTGATTCTTGTCTGAAATTCGAATGGCTTCAAAAATTGTTCCATTCAGCCCCCATAATCTGGCAGAGACTTTTCTATGAGTTTATAGAATCAAAATCATATTATAGCCATATGGTAGTAGCGGATTGTTTACCATACCAGGGATACCCTCTCGGGAGATCGAGCAGCAGCTGGAGATGGCTGATTCGGATGCAGCCAATGATGCAGCCGTCTCCTCCGGACATGACAAGCCATAGCTTCAGAGCCCATAGTCTGATGCGGCCAATTTACCGTAGGAAATAATGGGATAAGATTCCTAATCGAATGCAACCTGCAGCGAAAAAATCAGTTAAAGATAAGTAACCAAAAATTGACGAGACTTTTGAGCGCGTTTTTTGTATATGGTAATTGGTATACCTACCAAATTTCACACTAAAATAATATAACAGGATTTATTTTGGCCATGTCCTCTGAGTACATTGTCCGCTCCGGCTATTTTCAGGAAACAAGATTTCCCGTCGAAACTTGTGAATTAAATAAGTGCCGAAAAAATGGACGACACTTTTAGCGCACACATATACATACACACACTCACACTTGCCATCGTACTGCACTAAATTTTGCAACTTACGTGAAAGATATTCACACTTTACCTATTTTTAAAATTCTACTTGGTACAATAATAACAACTGCTTCATAATTAAACTAAACACTAAACAATTGTTATCTATCAACCAGTATCCCGATTGAATCGTCTATAAAAACATTACTTGCTCCATCGTTTGATACGTCGATCTAAATAATGTCTGAGAGCCACCCGACTAAATATATTATCCATACCAATGATTTTGTCGACACCAGATTTAGTTGGCATTCGTGAAGGTTGATTTTCACAATACCCGATTATGTCGGTGATAAAAATAGTTGGTTTCGTCGACACCTTGGCATACACCCGATTTCGTCGATGATAAAAACAGTTATTTTCATCGACACCCGATTTCGTCGGTGATAAAATTGGTTGGTTTCGTCGGCACCCGACTTCGTCGGTGTATCAGGAAATTTCCCATCTGTCAAATGTTTTATGGGGAAGAACTAATTCCTAGCTGCTACCAAAATAACATCCGGATTTCAGATTTTTTAATTGAATGGGTTAGTTGTTTAGTGTTTCATGAAATAATTTAGGATTTAAATTTGATCTTTCAATTTTTCAGATACGGTCAGTCGCAACTATTTAATCGGATCTTTCAGCATATCTGCGTCCGGGAGAGTTACCTTCCGCCAGCTGTAACCAGTTCGCTGACACGTAGCTGCTGCTGAAGGATTTTCCGGTTCGTTCGGGATTCCAGAATGGAAGAACTTCCGCGCCAGTTTTTGGTGCTTACTCCCTCACTGACACGAAGCTGCTGCCGAGGATGCTGCTGAAGAATGTTCCAGTTCGTTCGGGATTTGCTGCCATCAGCCACTGTTGTTGGTAATGCAACCAGCAACATGAAAGTTGAAGAATAAAATTGATTCAAACTATTTTATGAAAAACGCGATGCATAATAAAATAATTTGCATTTATATAACCAATCAAATATTTTACTTTAATTTATAAGAATAATTTTCATCCAATAATATTTTCAAAACAAGAACAGGAAAATATCACCCATATTTAGGTGAATTTCACCCATAACAGAATACCCATAAATAGGTAAACATTACCAATATTCCCATGAACCACTTGTACTCAAATATGGGTAAATGGAACTTCACCCATAAATAGGTATGTGCACTTTTTCGAGATTATAGGTACTGTTCACCCATATTTGAGTGAACTGAACTAAGCGTGTAGAGCATCATTATCGGTCGCGAGCATTTTAATCACCCGCGCTGCGCTTTCATTTTTGTTTCGTCACTCGTTTCTGTATAGGTCACTATTTTCGGCTTTGGTTGCTGTATTCCGTACCGGTGACGTTTAACAGTTGACAGTTCATCAAATAGCAGCGCTCTTATCGCGCTACCAAATTTGGTCACCTGTCAGTCGCGCTACTGTTATAGCCAGGTGGGTGGCACGGCGCCATGTTTTTGCAGCCAACATCTCAATGTAAAATTCATGATAGTATGTGTTTTGTTTACAAACATCACATTTGATTCTCATTAGGATACAGAACTGTCAGTGGGATACGGCCGCGCAATGTTGGCTGCAAAACAAACCTATTGTGTGAGATAGGGATGCCACCCGGCTGGTTATAGCAGCGCGTTTAGTAGCGACCGGTAAAGTGTCAAGTAATGATACTGCGCTGACAAACGGCTTAAACTCACCACCGGTAATCTTGCTCTTAGGCTCTGTCTCATTTCCCGAATCAAATTTAATTTTACTTAAAACTGACAGTTCGAAAATTTGAAATTCAGCCGGCCATAAGAATGGCTGCGTGCTACCCAGCAATTCCAATAAGACATCGATCAATAATGATTCGATATCTGTCAAAAGTAATCCTGCTCATCCAGCAGGGTTATTCGATAATTATTGAACTGTCACTTTCAAGTTTAATTTGAGTTTAATTATCCAATTGAGACAGACCCTTAGAAAGGTATCTATACATCTATACGTTTAAAGCAGTTTCATCTAAAGAATGTAAGTATATCAATTAATTTCTTTCTTTATTTAAATTAAGTTTTGTCACCTGTTGCGGGACCACTGTGCAATAAATTCAGCACCACAGTGTCAGTTATTTCAGATCTAGAATTATGAAGGAACACGAATATGTATGTCAACATTTTGTTTGTATTCCGTTGAATTAATCTTTTATATTTTTTATATTTTTTATCTTTTTAATATATTTCAGCTTGAAGCTGTTACTACAAGAGATGTGCCCGAGCTTTCCTGTCACCGAAACAGTCGCCTATATTTAACAAAGATATACTATTTAAGGCCCTAATAATGCAGCCTTGAAACAATATTGGGATTTACGTTTTTTTAAACCATACGCTGATCTAAATGACTTGTCAAACAGCGTTTTGCCTTTCTCGTACAACAAAGTTGTACCAGAAGGCTATAATTTCACTCCAAAAGCCAAATTTTGATAGAAGGCTCGGATACCCATAGTATTATATACCAATCGACTCAGCTCGAAAAACTGAGCACATGTCTGACTGTGTGTGTGTGTGTGTGTGTGTGTGTGTGTGTGTGTGTGTGTGTGTGTGTGTGTGTGTGTGTGTGTGTGTGTGTGTGTGTGTGTGTGTGTGTGTGTGTGTGTGTGTGTGTAGCCCCGGGAATTTTTTATTGTTAAACACGTTTCATATAGAAGGACTTGACCGATTCGAGTGCAACTAGTTTCATTCGACGGAGAAACTTTCCTAGTTGGACACTATTGTTTTTGTTTGCTAATATCTCATGCGGTTTGAATAATATTTCTATTTTTCTTTCATCAAATACGCTGTGTACATGCACATTTTAAATTATTAATCGATTTAGCCGTGACGCAATCCATTACTCTCATAGTTGAGTTATTTTTAAGCAGCGTGATATAATCGAATCAAAGCTATTAACCGCCTAAATGTAGGCAATTTATGTTGCATTTACCATACTAATTCGAATTCAACACATTGAATCGAGAAAGGCATAATCACCACTGGGGGATAAATTTGGGTTTTTATGTTAATCCAAGTGTAGCAGAGGCCAGAACCCTCGCAGAATTAGAGCCTGTCCGGTGTATAGAATGGAGAACGACGTCCAGCGGATAAAGGTCGACCGGGACTACCTACCCCGAAGTTCGACGCATCATACAGCTGGAAAATAGTGGAGAGCCATCTTTCGCCGATGCCGTCAACGCAAGTCAAACCTCTACCAGGAACTCTACGCGGAAGGTGCCTGAAGAGCGGTCGCCATAAAGTGGATCGAACCAACCGACTGTCGATACACTCCTCGCCGCCTCGCTGAAAAAGACGAGAGGATTCGAAAATTGGACCTTCAGAATAAGCTCGATAGAATTATAGATAGGATGCTACCCTTACACCCATTGAGAAACCGGAAGGGGCCAAACCCGTCCACAACAGCTTCTTCAACACTATCGAACCCTCCCTTCAGGCCTCAACCAATACTGACTCCCACCCAGGACGGTTTTCGGATCTCGCTCGAACCAGCGGCTCCAGGATCGCCAAAAAAAGGAGTATCGCCAACAAATCTCCTGACCCCACTGCCAATCCCAAAAATATACCGAAATCTCAGTGGCTAAATTCTAAGAACAGTGGTTTCACCGCTAAGGAATTGGGACTTTCAACTTTATCACAACCAATGGAGCGAATTCTTAATCTCAGTGAGTAAGATTTGTAGGATATTGATATAATTGCCTATTCACACTCACTTCCTAGCAGTGAAAACTGAAAATGATTAGCATCAACAATCAATGATAAAGTAAACAAAAGAACTCTTTTCTCATAGCACACGCAGCTCACAGTGAATGTCCATTAGACTGGCCCAGATTACTATGGGGAGAAAAAAATGTTGTCGAATTCCACGGGGCACCCCCCAGAATTGTGTCTTTGGGTGAGAAAATCAATCTCTAACAATTTCAGCTCAATCGCTTGTTGCATAAGCTGGCGCATTTGATTTGAAGTTGGTATGGATATTTCAGCCTAAATGTATAGGAAAATACACCTCCGTCACTCATTCGATCTGGAAATTAGTTCTAATTGCTCGATTGAACTCAGAATTGCAAAAACGGCAGTTGGTATGCTACAGAACAATTTCACAGAACATTGCATGATGATTAAATGAACTTTTATATAATTTTCGGCTGGTTTATTAGGAGCTGATTTGTGTATTTTTGGGTTTTTTGATCGAATCGCATCAGCCGAAACCTGATTGAGCCAGAGATTGATTTTCTCACCCAAAGACACAATCCTGGGGGGTGCCCCGTGGAATTAGACAACTTTTTGTTTCCTGGGCCAGTCTAATGTCCATTCAGTTCAATCGATGGTGCGTGAAAGTGACGGCTCTATGTAAATGCATGAGTGAATACTGATTCTGGTTCACAACAGCCTCCACCAACAAAGCAAAAACTCAACCAACACCAACGAGTCGACGTCCGACCCAGATAACCGAGACGCCATTGGACCGGAAGTTATACCCCAACCGAAACCTTTGGACCGACCCCGGCGCCTGGTAAAAGCCAAAGACGAGGAACGATAATGTGGAGCCTTGGACTGTCGGGGTGCCGGTAGACCGGGAGTAAAGACCCAACCAGAACGACCAAGCCGGCATCCAGTGGACGAAGAAATTAAGAAGAGCCTGTCCAGATCATTTGGTAGTCGGGGCCCTTCTAGTGCGGACGTCACACCCACACCGAAACTAGAGAACAACTACCGGGATCATTGGATAGAGATTCCCAACAAACAATTTTAGCTGAATAAGCTAGTTTTTCAGCTGAAGATAACTATTGTTGGCTATTTAAGCGCTTTTGTACACCAACAATGTTTGTTGGGTTATCCCCCTGCAAGCTTGTCAATTGCAATGCTTTAAGTCGCTGTTTCTCCGGTGGACCTCGAAGCAAGCGAAACCCAGACGGCATTCAAGGGTCGCGATTTAATCCCCAGGGGGACGACATGGGATGCAATCCACAAGGTAAATATTAAACGCAAAGCAAGAGTCTCCTAGACACAACAAATCATTCCCTCTCATCAAGGCCACGCTCCGGGCAACCCGGGGATTTCCACCCCAGCCATAAGTCAAAACTTTTTTAGTGTCCTGAGCTCCCCAGGCACTCCAACCCGCGTAACTTAACGCCTAGTGGCTCCAGTTCCTCCTCGTCGTCACCTTTCGACGCATCGAGCTCCGGGCCAGCCAATGGATCACCTTCTTTCACCAGCTCTGGCCAGCTCTCACCCCGTAGCCTTTTACCATCCCCTTCCCCAACATTAACGGGCTCTGGAACAACCTTCTAAACCTCGAACTGCTGGTACACCACAGTTTACCCTGGACCATCGCTCTCCAAGAGGTCAACCGTGTGTCCAACACATTCATGGACCCTCGGAGGCAAATACCGTTGGACCAGCAAGGTTGGAAACAACATCAGGCACTCCGTAGCCATCGGGGTACTGCGGGATATCCTCTTTGACGTCCTCGATATTGACGAAGACCTGCCGGTTGTCGGTGTCCGGCTGCACGGAAGTATGCCGATCACCATCATTAACGTTTACATCCCTTGCGGCAGCTTTCCTTCCGTCAGAAGAAATGTTCGCAACCTGACCGAAAACGGTCCATAGCCACACGGTTCCGAAGAGGAGATTACACCGAGGAACTAGGAATGTCTGTCATCGAGTTATTCAGCACACGCTTCCGGATACACTGGCGGTTCCGTATCCAAACCTAGCCAGGTCTGACAGCCTAGCACCCCAATGCAACATCTTTTCCGCCGAAGCCGTCGCAATTTTTGTCGCGGCCACTCTTCCCGTCGATTAAATCCATCGTGGTTTTCACGGATTCCGCTAGTGCGTGTGGAGCACCAGTGGTTGCCTTACACCCGTTCCGTCCCACCGGCCGACGTCAAAAAATGGACAAATTATGTCGTCGGCCAGGACTGGGTTTGGATTTGAAACAGTAGCAGCTCACTATTTTTGCGAAAAATCTAGGGCTGCACAAGGGAAACAATCCTGCTTTTTAGAAAGAGCAGGTAATCATATCGAGGCTTCGGACTTGTCACACAAGGGTTTCCCACAACAAGGTGTGATCTTTGCGGAGTAGCGAACAGAGTAGAACACTTTATTTGCCGATGCCCCAAATATGAATATCACCGAAACCTCTACGGGATTCCAGACAGTATACGGGATGCACTGGCAAATGACGTGGCTGCGACGGCAGCCCTTTTTCGCTACCTGAAGGATTCTGGTTTATACTTCGAAGTCTAGTCATCTTATTATGGGCTTATTATAATGTCTATACTTATAACAAAGATATCGATTTAAAAAGTTAATTGAATTAACCGAGGGTTCATCTGATTATTCGGATTTCTGAATATCGCCCAAACTACCGAAAGGCGATCTGATCCTTTCTAAACAAAAAGAAAGGTTAAACAATCCACAAGAATTTTCTGTTTACTGCGGGACACTCGGAGATGCAAATGGACCAAACAAAACGGATTCCGGTCCTCACGGAGAAGCCGGAATCTTCGTACACCCAATCGGAACCCTGTCATTACAAGTGTTGTCTATTTTATGAATGTTTTTGTGCTTTTTTTTCTCTACAAAATTTTATCCTTAAGATTTTATTTAAAATTGTCTAGTTTTAGTTACATCCATTTTAATGTGATCATTTTAATTCAGAATAACTTGGTTGGCCTGCAAGGCGACCTTTCTGGTCCGGACTGCCGCTTAATTCAGCGGTTCTCAACATTTTTCTTGAGAGGTACCCTTTCGAACTTTTGCATTAATTGAGGTACCCACTCTCGGGAAATTCGGATACGGGTACGCTTCAATCCTCTTGAAAATATAATTCCGAGCCCTTTGAAGGGAGAATAACGAGCTACAATAAAGGAGCTTTTGAATTCCTTAAAAATAGGTTTCCGTACCTCTTGAAGGTAGTTTTTGAGTCACTTAAAAGGAGGCTTCCTTTGCACCTTGAAAGGACACTTCCAAATATCTTGAAAAAAGAATTTGAGGCTCTTGAGAGGCTTCTGAGCCTCTTGAAAGGAGGCTTCTGAGCCTCTTGAAAGGAGGCTTCTGAGCCTCTTGAAAGGAGGCTTCAGAGCCTCTTGAAAGGAGGCTCTGAGCCTCTTGAAAGGAGGCTTGAGCCTCTTGAAAGGAGGCTTCTGAGCCTCTTGAAAGGAGGCTTCCTGAGCCTCTTGAAAGGAGGCTTCTGAGCCTCTTGAAAGGAGACTTCCGAGCCTCTTGAAAGGAGGCTTCCTGAGCCTCTTGAAAGGAGGCTTCTGAGCTCTTGAAAGGAGGCTTCTGAGCCTCTTGAAAGGAGGCTTCTGAGCCTCTTGAAAGGAGGCTTCTGAGCCTCTTGAAAGGAGGCTTCCTGAGCTCTTGAAAGGAGGCTTCTGAGCCTCTTGAAAGGAGACTTCCGAGCCTCTTGAAAGGAGACTCTGAGCCTCTTGAAAGGAGACTCTGAGAGTCTTGAAAGGAGACTTCCGAGCCTCTTGAAAGGAGACTCTGAGCCTCTTGAAAGGAGACTCTGAGCCTCTTGAAAGGAGACTCTGAGCCTCTTGAAAGGAGACTTCCTGAGCCTCTTGAAAGGAGGCTTCTGAGCCTCTTGAAAGGAGACTTGAGCCTCTTGAAAGGAGGCTTCCTGAGCCTCTTGAATGGAGGCTTCCGAGCCTCTTGAAAGGAGGCTTCCGAGCCTCTTGATAGGAAGCCTGAGCCTCTTGACAGGACACTTCTGAGCCTCTTGAAAGGAGGTTTCCGAGCATCTTGAAAGGAGTCTTCCCAGCATCTTGAAAGGAGGCTTCTGAGCCTATTGAACGGAAGCTTCCGAGCCTCTTGAAAGGAAGCTTCCAAGCCTCTTGAAAGGAGGCTTCCGAGCCTCTTGAAAGGAGGCTTCCGAGCCTCTTGAAAGGAGGCTTCCGAGCCTCTTGAAAGGAGGCTTCCGAGCCTCTTGAAAGGAGGCTTCCGAGCCTCTCCGAGTCTATTAGTTCCCATATTTAATAATAGTTTATTTGTAACATGTTTTAGTTATACTGCATTTCATTAAAATTATTTTGACAATAAGTTTTATTTCAATAGATTATCAGCCACGAACTTTGATACAGGAAATTGGCCCATCTTTTATACGTTTCAATCCCATAACAAATGCACCTTACATCCAAACCAATTATCGCGCATGTCTGAATCAGCTAAAGTGCAATCGCGCACGATAAGCCGCCTCCCTCGAATGCACCAACCGAGCAGCCCATCCAGCCAATTTACCTTTCTGGTAAAACTAAAAATCATTTCCTTGTAGGAAATGATTAACCTACTAAATGAATTTGATTATCCGCAACAGTTGATTCCTCCAACGCGCGCGGCTCAAATGTGTGTGCATGTGTCTCGGCTTGATAGGACGTGGGCGAATCAGCCAGCCAGCGCGCAGAAACCCATTACTGGAGCAGGTTGCTGTCGATGTTGGAACAAAACAACAACAATGCGTTATTACCCACCGCCAGCGCAGTGAAATGGAAAAACAGTGGAAAGAACTATGCTAATAGATTAATGTAACATTATCGCGAGTTGGCGCGTGAAATGTGCGAACCAGGCGAACGAAAAACAATGAATTTGTGCCCCGCTGAAGGGTGCATCAAGCCGAAACATTTTCATTAAATCATCCGGTTTTGTCGACGATACTTTGGACCCACGACGATGCCTTGGCTGGTGCTTCCTCGATGGTGTCGCAAGGGGAGCTGGCTGCGGGGATGTGTATGTTGCAGAAAATGAAATGGTCTTAGAAATTGCATAATCCATTTTTCAAAGCCTCCTACCTTCCTACACAAAGTATAAATCAGTCAGTGGGTGTCTGTGCCTACTGCGCTTAACGGCGATCGGTATAAGGAAAAAGTGCTCATATTTATTTATGATGTTTTTCTCCTCATGTTTCGGGCGATGTTTATGGGTTTTCAGTTTAATTCGTTTTTCAATCCATTGTTTACTCTGTGCCACGAAACGGTGGTCCATGTTTGCTCCAATCAACACTCAAATAGGAAGTATGTAGGTACTAACCCACTGAAATGAGATGTTTATAAAGACGTGTCGGATTTTTGCTATAACAATTAAATTAGTTCACCAGAGCAAATAACAAATAGTAGTTTGTGCAACTAGTTGCAAAAGATGATTTTTCAGCACGAGTTGTACGTTTATCCAACGAGGCTTGCCGAGTTGGATAAATACTACGAGTGCTGAAAAAATCGAGTTTTGCAACGAGTTGCACACGCTATTTTTTTCAATGACGAAAATGGGCTTTAATATGATTAATCTATACCAAAATTGTACAATCGAATTTACTCCACATGATCATTCATGCCAATAAATTATGTTGCGGCAGAGAACAATAAGATTCCATCTTATCGTGCCAAATTGCATAGCTTGAAAAGCTATGAAGCGATTAATGCAATTGCCTTTGGAAAATTGTGATGTTATGTCCAACAAACCATTTAATTTATTACGAGACGCTTAGAGTACACTATTTAAACACTCACCCAAACTAATTCAGCTAAATGTAGTCAAGTAACTACTGTCCCAATGTAGGTTTTTCATTATAGCACCCAAATGAGTGCTATAATGAATATTATGCAACCCATTTGAGTTGCATAATGGTCATTAAAGCACCCATTCTGTTGGTATGGAAAAGTAGGCCGTTTTATCATTCAAATGACAACTGTAAACCAGGTATTATGATCAGGAATTGCAAAAAATTAGTTTTAAACACGCTCTGAAAATAGAAATTACACTTCAGCCAGCATTCAAAACCTAGCTAAATATTGTTACGAATTGCTAACAATTATTAGCAAAGCCTATGTCTGTTCACCTTATGTTAGTGAATTATAGGACAGTACATTGTCGGACAGAATTAGCAAATATGCAATAGGGCCATATGCAACTCAGCATGTTGTCAAATATTTTTGAAAATTACGATGAAATTTTGTTTAACATCTTAAATTTTGCTAAATAACATTGTTTGCTCCTGGTTAATGTATATGACGGTTTCGTAGTATCACAAATTTTTGTTTCATCGAGGTTCACCTGTATTAGAAAATCGCAAAACCGTTACTCTTTCTGAAAAAAAACCTAACCCAATCTTCATCTATTCCCTTGTGCAAAACAACAGCACAATATCAAAATTCTCATATTTCAACCCAAATCTCTTCATCAACAGCTTATCGCTCATGTTCCTCTCGATTCCCCTGCTTTCACGAAGCTAATCAGCACCATTTGATCATCGTAACAGAAGGACAAATCACTTTAAACTTCCTTTTGATGTCATTTGCCAGATAAGTGAATTAGCTTTGTATATCCTCTTCTCTCGTCCACCCGTTCCACACATACACACTCGGGAAGCATTTTCCTGCCCAGCCAGGCAGGGACACCAACAGGCATCTTCTATAGTTAGGAGGGCAGGAAAATTCCACCCTTCCGAATCGTTCCGAATCCATATGCTACACGCTTGTTGGCTTTCGATTGCTTTTTCCGACAGCTGAAGCTCGTCGCCGGTGGATCTGAGTGCGGTTAATGCTTCCGCCCGCCACCGTGGAGTAAAATCCTGGATCGTGCGTCGCCGACGATGGCGACGGTATCCTGTTCGTCAATTGTGTGATACGACGAAATAACGAGAGTGAGGGGGCGGACAGAAAACCCAAGAATCGACAAACAATGAAGATGGCTTGCCACTAGTATTGGGCGACTCTACGACACTACCCATAATGCCATTACCCCGAAGGCCACTACCCCGAACGCCACAACCCCGAATGAGTCACTACCCCGAATGCCATTACCCCTAATGGGACGCTACCCCGAATGAGCCTGTACCCCGAATCAGTCATTATTTCAAGTTTATACTTCATTTCAATGAAACAAATTTTACTTAACAAAAGTTTATTCACAATTCATATGAATGAACAATAATTGGAATTGAAATTGTTTCAATGCAGTATGGAACTAAGTATTCTTACTTGAAGTTGAAGTTGAAGGCAATTGCGGTCCACGTCAGCATGGCTACTAGGGCAACAAGGTAGAAGTTGTTCCTTGGTCGCTGTAGTAAAAGCAACGGATTCTGGATGAAGCGTGGTCTAAATCTCAGAATCGACGAGGGGGTGAATGGGTGAGTAAGAGTGAGTGAGTGATTAAGTGAGTGAGTAAGAGTTAGTGAGCGAGTAAGAGTTAGTGAGCGAGCGAGTAAGAGTAATCGAGTAAAAGTGAGTGAGTAAGAGTGAGCGAGAAAGAGAGAGCGAATGATTGAGAGTAAATGAGTGAGTGGATGAGTGAGTAAGAGTAGTTAAGTAAGTAAGAGTGGGTGAATTGATGAGAGTGGGTGAATGAGTAATAAATAGTGAGACAGAGGAAGTGAGTGAGTAAGGGGGTTTGTGTATGAGAGTGAGAGAAAGGGAGATCTTGTTTGTTTTCGGGAAGTTGCGTTGACTTAAAGAACCCGAGTAGCACACTTGTCACATATCAAGTACTGTGACTCATATGCGACCTAATCTAGTCACAATGGAGTTGCTGCAACCAAATCGATCTGAATTGTGCTGCTAGGGAAGGCATCATCTCGTTTCGCCTTCTATCGATCAGACGTAACTTTTAAAAAGACAGTATTTCCTCTGTGTGCTTCATCAAGGTATAAGCACGTTCATTAAAAGGAGGTATTATCTTCTCTGCTTTATACCGGGCAAACCCGTCCATTTGAAGAAGGCATCATCTCCTGTGTCTGCCTTATACCGTGCAAACGCGTTCATTCAAATAAAGCATAATTTCCTCTGTGTGCCTTATACCGGACAAACACGTCTATTTAAAGAAGGCATCCTCTCCTCTGTCTGCCTTATACCGGGCAAACGCGTCCATTTAAAGAAGGCATCATCTCCTCTGTTTACCTTATACCGGGAAAAAAGGATCTCTTACTCCATTTCGTAGAATAGTACTTTTCCAGGCCATAATGACAGGAATGACAATTAAAGCTAATTAGAAGAAAAATCAAAACTGTTGGTTAAACTGGTTGGTTAAAAACAGTTGCGATTCATCGATATATGTTGGTGTTAAACATAATAATGAAGACGGCCTTACTGTTGAGGTCGAAATACGTATCTGTCAAGATACAATTAAGTGGTGGAATTCAATGGGATTGTACAAACTCGTCTTATGACAAGATAATAATAGAATACTATAGATTCTAAATGTTTTCGGGGTAATTGCCTTTCGGGGTAGTGTCCCATTCGGGGTGATGGCTTTCTGGGTACTGTCCCATTCGGGGTAATGGCCTTCGGGGTAATGGCATTCGGGGTACTGGCATTCGGGGTAGTGGGGTGGAGCCGTATTGGGCATGTTTGGTATGGTTGTAATATAAATTGACGGAGCTTCTGGAAGATTTGCTTGCACCAATTGCTAGCTATGGAGTTGTATGATGATATTTTGAAAAGAAGTCATGAAATACATTTGACTTGGCCGAGTTCCTGGCGTTTAAATCTTGCGTGATCAAGTCGAGCGCCGAAGTCAACCTAAAGTTCAAGGATTAAGCATCAGGCTCAATCATGCACCGTGCTCCGACCTCATTGTAGGTTGCAGCCAACTCTTGCAACCGCACTACACTGTTCTGCGTACTGACACGCCTCCTGTCTTTTTTGGACATTTGGAACCTGTGCAACCGTGGCCTGGACAGAACTTGATCAAGCCAATGTGAGTGTACTAATTTACCTGTATGGAAATTTGAGATTGAAAAAATATTTCAAAAAAATTACTGTTTTAGCTAACATTTGAGGATTTTTAGAGAAATTTTTAGAGGAACTTTCTGAAGGAATTCCTGGAGGAAATTTCGAACGAAATCCTGGAAAATCTTAGAGGAACTTCCGGATAAAATCCTGGAGAAGCTTCTGGACGAAATCCTGGAGGAACTTTCGGACGACATCCTGGAGGATCTTCTGGACAAAACCCAGGAAGAACTTCCGGACGCAAACTTGGACAGAATTGTGGAGGTACTTCCTTACGAAATCCTGGAGAAAATTTTGAACAAAATCCTGGAGGAACTTCTGGACAAAATTCTGGATGAACTTGCGGACAAAATCCGGCAGTAGCTTCCAGACGAAATCCTGGAGAATTCCTGGAGGAACTTATGGAGATATTCCTGGAGGAACCTCCGGACGAAATTCTGAAGGAACTTCCGAACGAAATCCTGGAGGAACTTTCGGACGAAATCCTGGAAGAAGTTCGGTACGAAATCTTGGATTAGCTTCCGGACGACATCATGGAGCAACTTCCGCACGAAGTCCTTGAGCAATCCTGGATGAACTTCCGGGGGAACTTCCTGACAAAATCTTGGCGAAGCTTCCAGACAAAATCCTGAAGGATCTTCCTGACAAAATCCTGGAAGAACTTCCAGACGAAATCCTGGAGGAACTTCCAGACGAAATCCTGGAAGAACTTCCTTGCGAAATCCTGGAGTAGCTTCCGGACGGCATCATGGAGGAACTTTCGCACGAAATCCTTGAGCATTCCTGGATGAAATTCCGGAGGAATTCCTGGAGGAACTTCCGGATGAAATTCTGAAGGTAGTTCCTCCGGAAAAAAAACCCTGGAGGAACTTCGGTACGTAATTCTGGAGGAACTTCCGGAAAAAAATCCTGCCGGAACATCCGGACAACATACTTACAGACGAAATCCTGGACGAATATCCAGACAAAATCCTGGAGGAACATTCGGACGAAGTAATGAAGGAACTCCTGGACAAAATCCTGGAGGAACTTTCGGACGCAATCCTTGTGCATTCCTGGAGGAACTTCTGTAGGAACTTCCGGACGACATCCTGACGATACTTATAGACGCAATCCAGGACAAATTTCCGGACGAAATCCTGGAGAAGGCTCCACCCCACTACCCCGAATGCCATTACCCCGAAGGCCACTACCCCTAATGTAACAGTAAACCCCGAAAACCAGCACCCCGAATGGGACACTACCCCGAAATTCATTACCCCGAAAGGCAATTACCCCGAAAACATTTAAAATCTGTAGTATTCTGTTATTATGTTTAACACTAGCAGATATCGATGAATCGCAACACCAACCAACCAACCAACAGTTTTGATTGCCTTCTAACTAACTTTAACTGTCATTCCTGTCATTATGACCTAGAAAAGTACTAGAGATACCTAGAGATCGCGTTTTCCGGATATAAGACGAACAGAGGAGATTATGCTTTCTTTGAATGAACGGGTTTTCCCGGTATAAGGCAGACATAGGAGATGATACCTACTTTACCACGATAAGGCATACAGAGGAAATAATACCTTTTGAAAAGTATCGTGTCTGCCCGACAGAAGGCGACCCGAGATTATGCCTTCTTTAGGTCAACGCAACTTCCCGAAAACAAACAAGATCTCCCTCTCTTTCTCACACTCATACACACACCCCTTTACTCACTCATTTCCTCTGCCTCACTAATTATTACTCACTCACCCACTCTCATTCATGCACCCGCTCTTACTCATTTAACCACTCTTACTCATTCATCCACTTTCACTTACTCATTTACTCTCAATCATTCGCTCCCTCTTTCTCGCTCACTCTTACTCACTCATTCTTACTCATTTACTATTACTCGCTCGCTCACTCACTCTTACTCACCCATTCACCCACTCGTCGATTCTGAGATTTAGACCACGCTACATCCAGAATCCGTTGCTTTTACTACAGCGACCAAGGAACAACTTCAACATTGTTGCCCTTGAAGCCATGCTGACGTGGACCGCAACTGCCTCAAACTCTCTGCATTGTGCATGAAAACGTGCTGCATAATCTCCCCCTACCCTTCAGGACTGTTGATAAGTGCCATACAAAGTGGAACGGGATCTTACGGAGTAAGAATACTTAGTTCTATACTGCATTGAAACAGTTTCAGTTCCAATTAGTTTTCATTCATATGAATTATGAATAAACTTTTATTCAGTAACGGTCGTCTTCAGTGTCTCGTACTTGACTCGACTTACGAGACACTGAAGACTACCTTACTGTTGAGGTCGAAATACGTATCTGTCAAGGTACAATTAAGTGGTGGAATTAATTGTACAAACTCGTCTTATGATAAAAGAAGACATTCCACTAAAAGCTCAAAATAATTTTTTTAACATTTATACTTCATTTCATTGAAATGAAGTATAAACTCGAAATAATGACTAATTCGGGGTACTGGCTCATTCGGGGTAGTGTCCCATTAGGGGTAATGGCATTCGGGGTAGTGACTCATTCGGGGTTGTGGCGTTCGGGGTAGTGGCCTTCGGGGTAATGGCATTTTGGGTAATGGAATTATGGGTAGTGTCGTAGAGTCCCTGGAGGAATTTCCGGACGACATCCAGGAGGCATTTCGGACGAAATCCTGGAGGAACTTCCGGACGAAATCCTGGAGAAACTTTCGGACGAAATCCTGGAGAAACTTCTGGACGACATCCTGAAGAAACTTCCGGACGAAATCTTGGAGGAACTGCCAGACGAAATCATGGAGAAACTACTTGACGAAATCCTGGAGGAACTTCCAGACAAAATCCTGGAGGAACTTCCGGAAAAAAATCCTGGAGATACTTCCTAAGAAGTATCTGGAAGAATGTCCAGAAGAATTTTTTGATGAACTTCCCTTCGAACTCGTTGAGAAAAAATCCCGAGGAATTCGTTGAGGTACTTCTGAAGAAATGCGACGAAGTTTTGACAATTGAAATTATTCCACGCTGACCGACGCTGCCGCCGCCGATGATCAAGGGCGTGACGCCTCCACGGCTGCCGCCACTGATCGAAGAAGATACGACACTACCCATAATTCCATTACCCATAATGCCATTACCCAGAAGGCCACTACCCCGAACGCCACTACCCCGAATGGCATTACCCCTAATGGGACACTACCCCGAATGAGGCAGTACCGCGAAGAAGTCATTATCTCAAGTGTATTCTTCATTTCAATGAAAAAAAAATTACTCAATAAAAGTTTATTCAGAATTCATATGAATGAATAACAGGCAATCGCCTGGAACTATTTCAGTGCAGTATTGAACTTAAGTATTCTTATTCTTTCTCCGCAAAATTCCGTTCCACGTCGTATGGCACCCTTCAGTAGTCCTGAAGGGTTGGGAAGGAGGGGGCAGTGGGGCGGTGAGATCATGCAGCGCATTCTCATGCACAATGCAGGGAGTTGGAGGTATTTGCGGTCCAAGTCAGCTTGGCTACCCGACCAATATATGGTAACAGATATACAGAACAAGTTATTCTGTTAGAGCAATTTAAACATGTACCATTAGTAGTTAAAATAACAAAAATTTCTTCTAGTTTTAACAAAAACATTACTAAATAAGTTTTCAATTGAACAAAAATATAATGTTCCATGAAAAATGATGAAAATAATTAAAATTATTACAAATTATGTTATTAAAAAGAACAAAGTTATCACTGATTGTGTTACAAGCAGAGATACCAGATTTGAAGACATTTGAATCTCTGTGAAGACATTTATTTCGTGAAGACATTTTGAAGACTTTTCGAAATATTTGAAGACAATTAATAAGCTAGCGAATAGAAAATACAATTTTATTACTTACTTTCTGCGACTTCTATGGAAATTATATAAATATTACGCACTTAACTTTGAGTTGTGCAGCGACGTTTCTGTAAAAAAGTCTGTAAAAAAGTATTTCGATCATTACATCGGAGCGTAATGACCGATCTAATTTACGGCAAAAGTAGACTGAATTTTTCTATGACTTGATTCAATCTAATCAGTGGCGTCGCGTAGCCTCACTTTTTACCTGTGCACTGACCCAAAAAATGAAAATTTTGATACTTTGACAGCCCAAATGGAAAACAAAATTATCAGAGTTGTTTAAACTAATCAACATCTAGTTTTTCTATGAATTTCCGCACACCAATTCCTTAAATTTAAGTCCAGTGCACAAGTAGATTGAGGTTAGGGAAACGCGACTGAATCTAATCAACCGTTGAGCTAGAACCAGATTTTTTTTCTAAATTCTTTCTGAATTCATCTGATCTTTTTGACATTCCTCTGAATATCCGTCGGTAAACTCTTTGAATTTTCTGTGGTTTAAATCCACAATTGAATTGTCAGTGAATTGTCAGTCAATAAGAATTGTCGGGGGCAGCAGGGACTATGTCCAAGGGTTTGACGATCCCTCCCCAGGCCATCTGCGAGTTGTGGCACCTGCCTAGGATGTGGTGGGGTTTGACAAAGGGCCCTGTTAAACCTCTATAAAAAGCTGCATGTATCCGCAAGTAGGCTCTGCCAAAGCGACCATGTGCCGCTCAAAGCGCACAAGCCCAAGTCCTGGTGTTAGGTGGGACGCTAAACAGCCCTGACACGACGGCCCTCCGACGAGACAGGAGGTTTGCGCAGGCCCAATAAGCCGCCTTTAAAAACAACTATTACGAACGACATAGAAGATAATACGACTCGATACAATCGGCAACGACCTGGGCGACGAATAAAGGATCACGATTGGAAGCTTGGAACATGGAACTGCAAGTCGCTAGGCTTCGCAGGTTGCGATAGGATAATCTACGATGAATTACATCCCCGCAACTTCGATGTCGTAGCGCTGCAGGAAATCTGCTGGACAGGACAGAAAGTGTGGAAAAGCGGGCATCGAGCGGCTACCTTCTACCAAAGCTGTGGCACCACCAACGAGCTGGGAACCGGCTTCATAGTGCTGGGAAAGATGCGCCAACGCGTGATTGGGTGGCAGCCAATCAACGCAAGGATGTGCAAGCTGAGGATAAAAGGCCGTTTCTTCAACTATAGCATCATCAACGTGCACTGCCCACACGAAGGGAGATCCGACGACGAGAAAGAAGCGTTCTATGCTCAGCTGGAGCAGACATACGATGGATGCCCACTGCGGGACGTCAAAATCGTCATCGGTGACATGAACGCTCAGGTAGGAAGGGAGGAAATGTATAGACCGGTCATCGGACCGGATAGTCTGCATACCGTATCGAACTACAACGGCCAGCGATGCATAAACTTTGCAGCCTCCCACGGAATGGTAGTCCGAAGCACTTTCTTCCCCCGTAAGAATATCCACAAGGCCACATAGAAATCACCTAATCAAATAACGGAAAACCAAATCGACCACGTTCTAATCGACGGTAAATTCTTCTCCGACATCACGAACGTACGCACTTACCGCAGTGCGAATATTGAATCCGACCACTACCTCGTCGCAGTATGTCTGCGCTCAAAACTCTCGACGGTGATCAACACGCGTCGGAGTCGTCCGCCGCGCCTTAACATTGGGCGGCTACAAGACGGTAGACTAGCCCAAGACTACGCGCAGCAGCTGGAAGTGGCACTCCCAACGGAAGAGCAGCTAGGCGCAGCATCTCTTGAAGATGGCTGGAGAGATATTCGATCCGCCATTGGAAGCACCGCAACCGCTGCACTAGGCACGGTGGCTCCGGATCAGAGAAACGACTGGTATGACGGCGAATGTGAGCAGTTAGTTGAGGAGAAGAATGCAGCATGGGCTGCATTGCTGCAACACCGCACGAGGGCGAACGAGGCACGATACAAACGGGCGCGGAACAGACAAAACTCGATTTTCCGGAGGAAAAAGCGCCAGCAGGAAGATCGAGACCTTGAAGAGACGGAGCAACTGTACCGCGCTAATAATGCACGAAAGTTCTATGAGAAGTTAAACCCTTCACGTAAGCGCCACGTGCCACAGCCCGATATGTGTAAGGATATAAACGGAGACCTTCTAACGAACGAGCGTGAGGTGATCCAAAGGTGGCGACAGCACTACGAAGAGCACCTGAATGGCGATGTGGCAGACAACAGTGACGATATGGTAATAAACCTAGGAGCACGCGCGCAGGGCATGCGACTTCCGGCTCCGAATCTCCAGGAAATCCAGGAGGAGATCGGCCGACTGAAAAACAACAAAGCCCCTGGAGTTGACCAACTACCAGGAGAGCTGTTTAAACACAGTGGTGAGACAATGGCTAGAGCGCTGCATTGGGTATTTACCAAGGGTAGTTCTGCCGCAGGAGCGTGTGTCCCATCTACAAAAAAGGGTGATAAGCTGGATTGTAGCAACTACCGCGCAATCACATTGCTGAACGCCGCCTACAAGGTACTCTCCCAAATTTTATGCCGCCGACTAACATCAATTGCAAGAGAGTTCGTGGGGCAGTACCAGGCGGGATTTATGGGTGAACGCTCTACCACAGACCAGGTGGTCGCCATACGTCAGGTATTGCAGAAATGCCGCGAATACAACGTGCCCACACATCATCTATTTATCGACTTCAAAGCCGCATATGATACAATCGATCGGGACCAGCTATGGCAGCTAATGCACGAAAACGGATTTCCGGATAAACTGATACGGTTGATCAAGGCGACGATGGATCGGGTGATGTGCGTAGTTCGAGTTTCAAGGGCATTCTCGAGTCCCTTCGAAATGCGCAGAAGGTTACGGCAAGGTGATGGTCTTTCGTGTTTGCTATTCAACATCAATAATACAAAGGGCAGGGATTGACACGAGTGGTACGATTTTCTCGAAGTCCGTCCAGTTATTTGGTTTCGCCGACGACATTGATATCATGGCACGTAGCTTTGGGAGAATTGAGGAAGCCTACATCAGACTGAAAAGCGAAGCTAAACGGATTGGACTAGTCATCAACACGTCGAAGACGAAGTACATGATAGGAAGAGGCTCAAGAGAGGTCAATGTGAGCCACCCATCACGAGTTTCTATCGGTGGTGACGAAATCGAGGTGGTTGAAGAATTCGTGTACTTGGGCTCACTGGTGACCGCCGATAACGATACCAGCAGAGAAATTCGGAGACGCATAGTGGCTGGAAATCGTACGTACTTTGGACTCCGCAAGACGACCGAATAGAGTTCGCCGCCGTACCAAACTGAATATCTACAAAACGCTTATAAGACCGGTAGTTCTCTACGGACACGAGACCTGGACGATGCTCGTGGAGGACCAACGCGCACTGGGAGTTTTCGAAAGGAAAGTGTTGCGTACCATCTATGGTGGGTTGCAGATGGCGGACGGTACGTGGAGGAGGCGAATGAACCACGAGTTGCATCAGCTGTTGGGAGAACCATCCATCGTTCACACCGAGAAAATCGGAAGACTGCGGTGGGCCGGGCACGTAGCCAGAATGTCGGACAGTAATCCGGTGAAAATGGTTCTCGACAACGATCCGACGGGAACAAGAAGGCGAGGTGCACAGCGGGCAAGGTGGATCGATCAGGTGGAGGACGACTTGCGGACCCTCCGCAGACTGCGTGGTTGGCGAAGTGCAGCCATGAACCGAGCTGAATGGAGAAGTCTTTTATGTGCAGCACAGGCCTTAGTCTGATGATAAATAAATAAATTCCGTTGAAAATTATGAGGAATTTCTTGTCTAAATTCAAAATATTTGTAATTTAAAATTCAGTACAAATAAATAATTATTTCCGTAAAGAAGAAATAAAGGAAATACTCCAAGATTTAAACGGAAAATTCTTCTTAATTTCCACAAGTTCTTCTGAATTCCCACAATAAATCCCTTTTAATTTCAACAAGAAATTTGACTCAAATAATTTCCATAGGAAATTCTTACGAATGTCGACAAAAAATTTAAATTGTTCTGGTGTTTAATAAATATTTCTCAGACTTTCCATGGTAAATTACTACAGGAAAATCTTCTTAAAAGAAATTCAGAGACAAAATAAAATCGGTGGAATTTCAATTGAAGACTCAGTAGAAAATTTAGTGGAAACTTGTTACTCATTTTCGTTAAATTATTCCTTTGGTAATTCTTCTAGAAATATCTTTGGAAATTCTTCCAATATTTTCTCTGAGAAATCTTCAAAAAAAAATCGTTCTGGTATTCTTTCTGTAATTCCTAATGAAGCTCCTCCAGGAATTTGTCCGGAAGTTTGTAACAAGTGTCAGTGTGTGGTCCAAGATTGGTGTGATTTTCGCGTTTTGTTGTACTCGTTTTAATTGTTTTAAAAAATATGAAAACGTTTGTAGTTGTTGAATGTTAAACGACCCAACAGCTCCCACAAACCATGAATGCAGCCAACACTACACTACCCCATGGAAGGACGACAGTGCTACCGCTACTCACCACCAGGGACGCCGAGGAGAACATCGAATGGGCGTCCATGAGGGTGACGAATTGGGTGGCGAACTGGGTGGTCAGCATGTGATGGAATTAATGGGCGACAACGGGTCAACGGCCAGAGGCTTGGGGTCAACGATCACGAAGACGACTCATCATTAGCCTGGTGATAGTAAAGAATAAAGGTTGATTGGAAATGAGATAAAGTATAGTTTTTGCAAAAGCGGAGAAAAGTTAAATTCGGAAATTTTTAAGGAGTGAAAAAGGAAGTTTAAAAAGAGTGGAAAGTTGGACACTGGACATCCAGGTAGTTACCGTAGCGTTCAAAATCACCGAATGAGATCCACCCCATTCCATAAGTGACCCTAAATGCTATTTTGTATCCCCCATTGTCCCACCAGGACCACGCGGCCTCCAGGAATTTCCTCTAGGAGCTCCTCCGTAAGATCGCCCAGAAATTCCTGCGAAAGTACATTCATGTATTCCTTCGGAAGATCCTCCAGAAGTTCCTCCAGAACTCCTCCGCTAGTTCCTTCACGAATTATTCCTCCAGCAGTTCTTCCAGCAGAATTCCTCCGGAAGTTCCCCCAGAAATACTTCCGAAAGTTCTTCCAGGAATTCCTGCGGAAGCTCCTCCAGGAATCCATTCGGAAGTTCCTCCATGAATTCCTTCGGAAGATTCTCCAAAAATGTTGCCGAAAGATTCTCCAAGAATGCCTTCGGAAGTATACTATGGAATTTTTCTGGTATTTCCTCCAGGATTTCTTTCGGAAATTTCCGCAGAAATACCTCAAGAAGCTCCTCCAAGAATTTATCCAGAACTATCACCAAGATTTCCTCCGGAAGTTTCTTAAGTTTCTTTTCATCAGGAAAATCCTTTAGGAATTCCTCCAGAAAATCCCTCCGGAATTTATCCTGAAGCCTACATAAACTTCTTCTTATGTTCTTCCAGGGAAACCTCCTGAAACCTCCTTCCAGCAGTTCCTCCGGAAGTTCCTTCAGAAATTTCTCTGGAAGTTCTTTCAGTAAATCCTTGGAATGTTCTAACAGGAATTCCTCGGGAAATTTCTTCAAGAGTCCTCCAGAAGTAATTAGAACCTCCATCCAGCAGAAATTAGTATAAGTAATACGATGCTAATACACGGTTAAATTTGAATCCCTACAGGGTATTCTTTAAAAAGAAATTTGGAAGAATTCCACGTGGAAATTCAGTTAAAAAATCCGCTGGAGTTTTAATCAAAGACTCAGTAGAAAATCCAGGGGAAACTCGTTATACACTATCTCGTGAAAGTTTTAAAGTAAACTCACTTGAATTCTAACAATTTGAATGTTAAAAAATAAACATTATTCCACATTAGTAAAAAAAGGAGATGTATTTTTATTCTTAGAGTATGTCGACTGGCTAAGGGAGATGATTGAATTTTCAAACCTATATTAGATTTTGAAATTTCTCGCTGATAATCATAATTTTAATGTTGAAAACATTTGAAGACATTTTTAAACGACAATGAAGACATTTGAAAATATCATCTTCGATCCCTGGTTACAAGTATTGCTATTTATAATTATTATATCACATTGTGTTATAATCATGTTATGACGATCATGGAATTTTCTTTGCTTCATCCGGAACAGATACTTTATAACAAAATGATTTCAGATATTGTTATTTGTAACACATAAAGATATAATTGTGAATAGAGTTAGTTATGACTAGCTGGTCGTGTACAAGGGCAAGAAGGTTGAAGTTGTTCCTCGGTCGCTGTAGAAAAGTAACGAATTTTGGATGAATCGTGGTCTAAGTATCATAAACGACAGGCGGGTAAGTGGGTGAATAAGAGTGAGTGAGTAAATGTTGATGAGTGAGAGAGAGTAAGAATGAGTGAATGAGTCATAGAGAATGAATGAGTGAGTAAAAGTGAGTGAGCGAATGAGTAAGAATGAGAATGCATGAGAAAAATGGATAAATGAGTGAGTGAGCGAGTAAAATTGAGTGAGTGGTATGAATGAGCGAGTGAGTAGGAGTGAGTTATTTAGTAAGCAACCCGAGCAGCATACATGTTGCACAAAGATTACAGTAACTTATATGTGACCAGATTTAGTCACAATTAGGTTGCTGCAACCAGTTTCATTTGACTTGTGCTGCTTGGGAAGAGTGAGCAAGAGTGAGTGAATGAGTAAGAGTGAGTGAGTATGTGAGAGTGAGCGAGTAAGAGTAAATGAGCGTGCAAAAGTGAGTGAGTAAGAAGAAGTGAGTGAGTAAGAGTGAATGAGTTAGTAAAAGTTAGTAAGTGATCAACAAAAATTACAAGAGTAAATGTGAGTGAGTAAGAGTAAGTGAGTGACTAAGAGTAAGCTAGTGAGCGAGTAAGAGTGAGCGAGAAAAAGAAGTCGAATGATTGAGAGTACATGAAAGTGGATGAGAAAGAGTGAGCTAGAAAGAGAAAGCAAGTGATTGAGAGTAAATGAGTGAGTGAATGTGGATGCGTGATTAAGAGTGGGTGAATGAATAATAGTGGATGAGTGAGTAATAATTAGTGAGTAAGTGAGTGAGTAAGGGGGTGTGTATGAGAGAGATGGAAATCTTGTTTGTCTTCGGGATGTCACGTTGACTTAAATAAGGCATCGACTACGTTCGCCTTATATTGTGCAGACGCGTTACTTTTAAAAAGACATTATTTCCTTCCCTAGCGGCACACATGTTCTACATAGCTTACTGCAACTTATTTGTGCCCAAATTTAGTCACAATCAAGTTGCTGCAACCATTTTTGCTTGATTTGTGTTGCTCGGGTTTGTAGGCCTTACACCGGGCAAACGCGTTCATTTAAAGACGGCTCTCTTACTCCATTTTATAGAACAGTACTCCTATTGCCGTTACCCCGAATGGGACACTGCCGCGAATGATCCAATTACCCCGAATTAGTCTATATTTTAAGTTCATTCATCATTTCAGTTTATTCAGCAGCTTGTAACTCAATAAAAATTTGCTTAGAATCCATATGAACTAACAATTATATTACGAAACAATCAATAGCCATCCTTTGTCGTCTCCATTTCGCGTCTTTTTCGACAAGGTTCATCGTGTGAGACTAGCAAGTACTCAACCATGCAAAGAGAGGGAAACTAAAGTTGACTAAGCTATACTTCAGACATAGGCTGCATACTTTAAACATAGAGTTGGACAGAATAAATTAAAAGATTCTTCGTGGGAATGTGGCTTCAATAGTGTATGGAAAGCCGGCGGTATAGCTTGTTGCGACAATAAGAACGTCAAACTACTAACAGCCAGAAGGGCAATGTGAATTTTGAAGGCGTTATCTCCTCTTTTTGTCTTTTTATCTTATTTTTCAAAGATGGCATTATCTCTTCTCTTTGCCTTCCGGGAGGACACGATGATTTGAAGAAGACATTATCTCCTCTGTTCGCCTTATGCTAGCAAACACGTTCAATCGAAGAAGCCATTATTTCTTTTTGCCTTATACCGGGCAAACACGAACATTGAAAGAATACATTATACCTGCCTTATACCGGGCAAACGCGTTTATTTATAGAAAGCATTTTTCCTTCTTTCTGCCTTATACCGGGTAGCCACGATAATTTAAAGAAGGTGTTGTTTATTATGTTCGCCTTATACCAGGCAAACGCGTTGGTTTAAAGTAAACATTACCTTCTCTGTTCGCCTTATTCCGGGAAAAAACACTAATTTGAATAAGGCATTCTCTCCTCTGTTTGCTATAAACCGAGAAAATGCGTTAATAAATCATCTCCTCTGTTCGCATTATACCGGGCAAAAGCGTTCAATTAAAGAGGGAGTTATTTCTTATGTTTGCCTTATACGCGTATACTCGCTTTGATTTAAAGAAGGCTTTATCCACATTTTTTGATAGTAAAGTTACGCAAAGAGGATCTGCCTCCACTGATTCTGAATGATGCTAGGGTGACCATATGATTTTTTTCCAAAGGAGGACAATTCACCCGCATTGAGCGAAAAAGGAGGACATTTGGTTGAAAAAGGAGGACATTAAAAACATCGATCGATTTTTAATATGATTAAGTTTTTAATATGATTAAGAATATTATGTTTGTTAGATTTTGGCACAGGAAAGTCTGTTGGAAGAAGTTTTTGTAAGTCGAGGCAAACACAACGTCTTCTACTATTTTATTAACATAATAGAATACTTTAATAACTACAGATAAAGCGTTTCCGTCTCTTATTATAGTCTACATGAAGCACTTTCTAATTTTAAACTACCAGTAACATATTTTTTAAATGGAAAGATTGAAGCTGCAACTAACTTTAAAATCAGTAGATCACAAATGTTGAATATTATCTTGCTGGAATTTTCAGCAATATTCCACACAATTCTAACAAGAATCATTGTTTACAATTCTGAATACTTTAACATGAATAACTGACCGAACATTAGGTGCTACAGTCACGATTCGCTGGTTGGGCCACGACCTCGACGCTACTAACGAATTCTGTGTTTTAGTTGGGTCAACTGACAGTCATTTAAATTTTGACGTACGGTTGCTTTTTAGTTGGGCAATGACCCAACCAGCGGAGGCCCAACTAGACCTAAGTATTAAAATCCCAACCAACAAATCCCGACTGTATAAGGACCTAATACAAGATGTTTAGTTGTCCAGCGATTTTTTTTTCTTGAGTGCCATTGAAAATCATGATTTAAGGAATGTGAATGAGAATAATATAATTAACTGTATGACCACAAAGTTCTCAATTGAACAAATTCTAAACTGTTTTTCCACTCAAAATTCCCAAGCTTCTGATATTTTTACCTGTATTACTTCAGCTCACGCATTTCATTTTCTATATTTACATTAATTACATTCCAAAACTTAAAGGAAAATATTTTAGAATTAAAACCAGAAACGCAAACGTATGCAATGTTTTGTTATTGTTTGTTAAACTAGAATTTCTCCAGCAATAGTTATTTATGTCACTGTTTTCCAATTTCCAAAAAGGAGGACATTTTAGCGCAAAAGGAGGACATCTAGTTTTTAATGTAAAAGGAGGACATGTCCTCCTTTAGGATACCATATGGTCGCCCTAAATGATTCTCATGTTATTATGTTGGCAAATTACAGTTTTGTTTAACATTCCAAGTGACTTCACGGGAGTGTTCACTTTTAAAGCTTTCAAATTCGATAACCAGGCTACCTACAGAATGCAAACAAGTCAGTTTCTTGTTGTTACTTTATTGGGGTGTGTATTGAATGTTTTTACGCTGTTTGTAAAACAAATCTGATACATTTTAGTTTGAATTTGTCTTAAAAAGCATTAGGCGATAATAATACTTCCGCCTTACCGACAAGCATTTGTTTACTTTGCTCTATAGGTGGACGGTTTGACAGTTCAGTAGGAATATTTGGCCTCACTCTATAAGCAACTCTTTTTTTAATCTTCTAATTATCTACTCTGTTCGCCTTATACCGGGCAAACGCATTCATTAAACCCTTTCCATTCCATTTTTTTAAAGAAAAGAAATGTTTGGACAAATGTTATTTGCCATAGCTTAAGAAGTTGAAAACGAAAACCAAATTGATTGTGAATGAATAGTTACTCGATTGCTTTCAATACGTTCACTATTTTTACACAAAATTGATTATATAACCAGTCCAATGAAATCATAATGCAGCGTACACACCAGTCAAGCAGTTTGACGAACATTGACTCCACCCCCACGAAAACGCTTTGGTTGCAGCTTTGTTTGAACGTGTATGAAGTTGTTCGAACAACCATTTGACAGTTGGCGGCTCGGTTGGAAAAAAATAAAACATTTTGATTTTGGTTTGAGTAGTCGAGGCGGAGTCATGGTTCGCCGAACATGTTTGAGCATTTGTAGTAAAGTTGAACAAACCCTCATATATTTTCTGATGGTTGGTATTCAAGTTGGCGCGTCGGTCGTTCGTGTGTGATATTGTTGGTCGAATAAATTGATTGTTCGTGCCGCTGTTGGTAAAACTTGATGGATGTTTGAATAAACGAGAGGTGGAGTCGAAGTTGTTCAAACTGCTTAACCATGTGTACGTTCCATAAAGCTGTGCTTTTACAAATTATATTTCTTTTTGTTGTTTTGTTTTGTGCAAATATTACTTTTTGTTGTTGAAAAAGAAATTTTATGGAGTTCTACAGCTACCATGGGAAAGAAAGGGTTAAAGAAGGCATTATTTAGAAGACGCGTTAATTGCAAGAAAGCAATTTTACACAAAAGCTGTTTTCCAGATAATAATAGTGTAGAATGGCAGTCCAAGCTGTTTACACAAAAAAATTGGGGTTGTATACAAGACACGACCGCTCGACGTAAACTATTTACGTAAAACCAAATACAGTACACTAAACCAACTATTCCGATCTACACGCCCGTTTCAAATCACTCAGAGACTGAGTGAAATTGTATTGCCGTCTCTTTTTTTCTCACGGAAATCTCACTAATTTTTCGTAAAAAGTGGAACTACTCAAATTTTGAGTAGTTCCACTTTTTACGAAAATTGAGTAACTTTTCCGTGGGAAAAAAGGAGACAGCAATACAATTTCACTCAGCCTCTGAGTGATTTGAAACGGGTGTGTATAGAGAAGGAACCACCCCACGACAATACTACCCAGCTTTAGCAGTATCTCTCACTCTATGAAGGAGTAGGGACTCCACTGTCTAGCGGCTTGGCCACCCCATTCATACAACCCAGTTCAATAATAGATAATATCCTAAAAGTAGGCAATTACCAAGGTTTGGAACGCGCTGTATGGGGGATGAATGATGCATGAAAGAACTGAAATTTTCAATAGTTTAGCGTTGATAATCAATAGTTTCAATACTACTGGAAAATTGCTGGAAAGTTTACGAATCGATTGAAATATAATTTATTAAAATCCATTGAAAAATAAAGGACCTATTAATGTTACAAATCTTACAAGATTTCGTGACGGTCTCCAGTTTTGAAATTCTCATTTGACACCCTGTATCCGAGTCTTCCCCTTAGACGTAGTTTACGTCAAAAATGGTTAAACAGAATCTTCATTGCGTTCCTCTAAGTACATGTAAATAGTAGGGGAAAAGACGGCTTTGGCAGGTTTTGTTCTATTATTGCCAGGGGGGTTTTTGTCGAGAAAATTTTATGAAACTTGGCCACAATATTCGTTGATATGCAAAGAATGTTTAGGCCAAATTTAAGCAAAATCAGTAATAAAAAACCACCACTGACAATAATAGAACAAAACCTGCCAAAGCCGTCATTCCCCCTATTTTTTTATATATTACAAATATTTTCATTTTGCGATTCATCGGCATAATGGCCTTTCGGAGTACTGGGGTGGAGCTCATATTCATTTGTAGTCAACGAAATCTTAGCTGCATTACAGCTACCGAGCGACCAAGTGAAACGTTACACTTAGCTCCTTTGCAATAAGTAATGTTGAAACAATCATACTTCAATATTGATATTATCTTAACAAACCTTGTCTAAACAATATATTTTGTAGTATTTTCTATTAAATGTGAGGACATAAAAACAATAATCATGTTTTGGGTTCAACGGTAGCAATTTTCTGGCCGTGAAGAAGAACATTAAAAAATGGAAATATCGTCACTAGATCGCTGCATGCAAGGTTCCAGTGACGCTTCTACACCAATCCGACATTTTTTTTAATTGCTTTATTTTCGTGATTTTTTATGAGTTTGTATAAGTTCATCACGGACCAATCCGACAGACATTCACAGTCGCCCAGCGACAATTGCGTCGGGTGTGTTGGGAGGAGCCTTAATTCTATGATCGAATAACTTAGGGTCTGTTCACAAATTACGTAACGCTTTGGGGGGGGGGGGGAGGTCCAACTTGCGTTATACTTTGTTACACTAAAAGGTGGGGGAGGGGGTGGGTACAAGTAAATGTTACGCATAACGCGAATAAAAGTTAATCTTGAAGGTTTTTTTTAATCACTGATTGAAGTAATTGCTATGTCTTAATCACGACGATGAATACGTACTAACCTTTCCTCTTCACTACTATACTACGCATAATTGTCCCATGCTAGTCTTTGTAGTTTTTTACTTGTGAAGGCTATTTTGATGTTTTTTGGGAATCTTAAAAGACAGCGAGTTTTGTTCGAATAATTGTTGCTAAATTTCGAGGCATTTTCATTCTAAGCAATTGCACTTTAGCTCAACCACATAAACAGTTAAATTTAAAAATGATTTGTCTATCGTTATCGTTTTAGTCATTACCGAAATCAAGCACATAGCGGGACCGTTATGCGTAAAAGAACAAAGCGAATAAAAAGAACAAAGCGAAATAAACTAAACTAAAATTTGAATGGCCATGGTCGCTAATTCTATTTTATATTTTACTAGCTGCATTTGATATCCTTGGTTTTAATCATGCTCCGCTCCTGTTCTAACAGTTTTCAATAAATACCAAAACCCACATGCTTCAGAGAAAGAAAAAAAATTATTTAAAATTTTCTCAGTTACGCGTTATTAGGGGGAGGGAGGGGGTGCGAAAAATGTTACTTTTTGTTACGAGGGGAGGAGGGGTCAAAAACTCGGATTTTTGCGTTACGTAATTTGTGAACAGACCCTTAACCAATTCATAGAAACTTCAGAGCAAGTGAAACAGATCGCCCAACGCTTTTCTCCACGCACGCTCCATTCCCTGAATCGCGTCCCGAACGCGCGCTCTCTTCTCAGCTCAGCTCGCAATCAATCAGTGGAACAAGCCAAATTGAAGCACATCCGTAAAACTGACAAATCCATTATGGGTTGTGTCCTCCCCCTATGCTGTTGAACGCAGCGACACGACGACAAACGACGACAATTCGTCGAGGAAAATATCACGCAGATAATCTATCTAATACGTCCTATATTAAGTGCTAATAAATAACAATAACAATCTCATTTAATTTCCATCACCCTCCCGGGCGCACAAATTACCAGGACACTAAGTCTTCTCCTTATATTCGGCGGAAGCTCAACGATTGAGGGAGGCTGATGGTGCTGGCGATGCGATGCTGGGCTGCTGCCGGTCGACTCTAGTAGGTATAGAGTCGAGGGAGGAACACCGGAGAGAATGTAGGATAATGGCATTATTCTATAACGTTATTCCGGGCGCTGCTCGTCCTCCGCATTTGGCGGAGTTGATTTCGTGGTTGCGCTTCGGTTGGTGGTTGGTGATGGTGATGAAGTTCTCCGCATTAAGTAGCTATTTGAGCTGACGGCAACCATAGAGAACGCGCGCGCGAAAACACCCCTCGAATTATGTGCTTGACTAATAAACTTTGCGAGGCGATTATTAGGGGATTGTTGTTCATACTGCATATTTTCGTTTGAAATGTGGCCGGAATTATTCGACCGGGCGGAAGCTGAAATAGGGATAACAAAAGATGATGATAATGACGATAATGAAACAAATGAAGAGTATTAACATGAATTAACATAATTTTGTCTTTTTACTCTCCAATGAACAAATGGCCGAAGTTGAATCAGAGATGACTAAGAAAAAAATTCATACTTTTTGAGAAAGTGTATCTCTAGTTACATTTAAATAAGCTATTAATATGTCCAATCACGAAGGGACTATTTTCAAAGACGTGACGACCACATGGATTGCATGTAGTTTACTGAGTATCGTCGAGGGAATTAGAGGTATTATCAATAATGGCCTCAAGAAGTGATTTGTCGAATCTATAGTGAGCATCCAAATGCGCCTCAAATGGTATGAGTGATTAGTGGCGTTGACAGCAGGGTGGTGAAACATACTCCTTGAGTGCTTATATTTTCGCATTTGCATCTCCGGTGAGATTAACAACTAGAGACTTCAACTCCCAGAGTGGTGAGCAACTGGAGCTAAGACCGTTAGTGCACTTAACAAGTATTTCCTTCAGTGTGCGGTATTCATCGATCAGAGACCGCGAATTGCAGTGAAGTACAAGAAGTAGTCGTTTCAAGACTGATCATCGTTTTATGTAGTCCGAGCCTTTTTATCTATTCTGATTGAATGTATAGCAGAAGGGTATGGATTGGTCCCTCCTTAGCCGTGCGGTAAGACGCACACACCAATGCACAGCCGTCTTCTTGGGCAGTGTTCTGAGTGGTCTGCGAGGGAGAAGTGTTGCTACGACGAGATTCTGAGCAGTCATAGTTCTAAGTACTAAGTACCCTTCTGTCCGAATTAGTGGACAAGTGGTGTTCTCTTATTATAGGACGAGTGGTAGAGAGGTGCCAGTCTGGGATATTACGCTGCAATGTACTCAGAAGGATGTCGCTGCTCCAGTGCTTTTAGTTAAGGCAGGAGTGATGCACATGTAATACATGAGAAGTGTCCCTGATTAACCAGGAAAGCGAAAAGAAGTTGAGGGTACAGTATTGACCCGATTTTGTCAGCCCAAAATTAATTTGAAAATTTTAGCCGTTCTTTTTATTTTTGTAAATAATACCGCAAACAACATTTTTATGAAACATCTTTCACCGTCTGCGGTTTATTATGAATCATTTCTGAAAACCTGAAAAGAATTTTATAATTCTTTTCTACAAGAAATTATGGGTTCCATTCACGTATTTTGCTTTTCCAAGGCATTCATTCTGATTCATATTTGTAAAACAAATTAAATAGGGGGACTATTCGGCTCTTCATCCCATAACTACCATTTTCATCCCATTAAATACAAAGCAATGAAAAGGTATTTGATTTGTTATTTATTTTTGTGGTTTTATTCAACGGTAGACACGTATGTTAGCAAAAAGAAGCGACAAGATTGGTGGTGTATTTATCTGTTTTGCGATGAGATGAATATATGTTCAGCAAATTTTGATCCATTTCTTAGTTTATCACCCCAAACTTCGCCAGTAGACATCTTATTTGATTAGTTTGCATCGGATCTCGTAGATGGGCAGTTTCCTCGGAGGGATTTTATTTCAACTCCTCGCTTTTTTTAAATTATCATTTCTTACTTCTCATCTCTCAATATTATTTTCTAATTTTTCTTCTCAGTGCTCATTTTTCACTCCTAATTTCTCTTCTGTCTGTTTTTACTTCTCACTACTCTCTTACATCCCACTTTTCACTTTTCCTTTCTTACTTTTCACATTTAATTTCCTACTTTTTTTTTTGCTTCTAACTTCACACTACATCTGTGCGCTAAAAGTAATTTTATCGGTGACGAAATGATAAATCACGTTAAGAAAATTATTTTGAGCTTTTTAGTGGAATGTCTTCACTTGTCATAAGACGAGTGTGTACAATCCCATTTAATTCCACCACTTAATTGTACCTTGACAGATACGTATTTCGACCTCAACAGTAAGGTCGTCTTCAGTCAAGTACGAGACACTGAAGACGACCTTACTGTTGAGGTCGAAATACGTATCTGTCAAGGTACAATTAAGTGGTGGAATTAAATGGGATTGTACAAACTCGTCTTATGACAAGTGATAAATCATTTTTAGCCAGTGATGCCATGAGTCGGCATGAACTTATTTAATGAATGAAAATTCTCCGGAGTTTTTCAAAAGCTCCAGCGCTTTATCAGGAAGTTCTTCCAGGAAATCCTCCGGAAGTTCCTCCAGGCAATCCTCCAGACGTCCCTCCCAGGATTCCTCCTAACGGTCTTCCAGGAAGTTCACCCCGGAAGTTCCACTCGTAATTCTTCCTTAAATTCTTTCTCAATTCCTCCGAAAGTGCTTTCAAAGCTCTTCAGAAAGATTCTCCAGGAATTCTTCCAGAAGTTCCTCCAGAAACTTCCCTGGAAGTTCCTCGGAAGATCTTTTGGAGGAACTTCCGAAGGTATTTCTGGACAAACTTACGTGAGTTCCTCTCCGAATTCCTCGGGAAGTTCTTCCAGGAACTGCTACGGAATAAGGATAGAGTTATGAAAAAACTGCTCCGGAATTTCCTCTCGGAATTCCTCCAGGAACTTCTCGAGTAATTGCTCCACGGTATCCTCCTGAAGTTTCTTCAGGAATCTTTCGGAAGTTTCGCCAGGAACTCCTTTGGAATGCTGCTGCGTAACCCAAGTAACATTTTAAGTTTTATAACGCTCTTGAAGAGCATAATTTACTCTACAAGAGTGTGATAAAACCAGTATAAAACCAAAATGTACTCCTGGAGGAACTTCCACAGGATTTCCTGGAGAAACTTCCACAGGATTTCCTGGAGCAACTTGCGCAGGAGTTCTTGAAGAAACTTCCGCAGGAGGAGTTCCTAGTGGAAATTCCGGAGGAGTTCCTTTTGGCACATTCGGAGGAGTTTCTGGTGGAACTTTCGCAGAAGTTCCTGGTGGAACTTTCGAAGAAGTTCCTGGCAGAACTCCTGAAGGAATTTCCGAAGAAACTTCAGGAGAAGTTTGTGGAAGAACTACTCGAGAAGTTCGTAGAGGAGTTCCGAGAGGAACTTCCGGAGCAGTTTGTTTCACTACTTTATACTAATTCCGGAGCAGTTCCTGGAAGAACTTCCCGAAAAATTCGGAGTGGATATCCCGGAAATTCGTGCAGATGTCCGGATGTTCCTCCCGGAAACTCCTTCGGAATTTCCTTCTGGAATTCCTCCGAAAGTTCTTCCGAGGAACTTCCAGAGAAGTTACTGGAGGCACTTCTGGTGAAATTCTGTCTGGAAGGAACTTCCGGAAAAACTCCAGGTGGAACTTCCGTAGAAATTCCCTGAGAAACTTCAAAAAGAATTCCGAGAAGAACTTCGGCAGGAATTCCTAGAAGAACTTTCGGAGAAACTCCCACAGAAATTTCCGGAGAAATTGCTAGAGAGACTTCCGAAGGAAAAGCTGAAGGAACTTGCAAAGGAATTGCTTAAGGAACTTCCGAAGGAATTCCAGTAGGAACTCCTAAGGAAGTTCCTCAAAGAACCCCTCCGGAAGTTCCTCCGGGAACTCCTCCGGAAGTTCCTCCTGAAACTCCTCCGGAAGTTCCTCCGGGAACTCCTCCGGAAGTTACTCCGGAAACTCCTCCGGAAGTTCCTCCGGAAACTCCTCCGGAAATTCTTCCGGAAACTCCTCCGGAAGTGTTGGGGCGATGGGGTAGTTTATCGTACACAGTGCTTTCAGCAACACGTTTATCATAGCTTGATGTTGTGCAGCTTTAAACTGCGGAATAATATTTATTAGTAATAATAAAAAGCAAAGTTCATATGTACTTACACATTCAGTGTACTATATACTAATTGCCCTACACCACAATATTTCCCGTATCATTAATTACTCTGTAACAATAACGTAAATGAAATCTATAAATTCATCGTTCGTATCACTTGAACCACCTAACTAATAAATAGCTTACATTTCATCCGATTAAATTCAGTCTAGGTTTAATTTAGCGCAAACTATATTACTGATGATTCTTCATCTATATAGAATAAAGTGCTAAGCCATATTCATTCACACTTCTGCCATGCTTCGAGGTGACGATCTCGGTTGCCACCCGCTGCGCCATTACCTCTGCATGGGCAGACCATCCACACACTTCTCCGTGTTTGGCATTTTTCGCTCTGACTAACCAATCACAAGTTAGTACTGCTTGTCGATTGCTGCTCGGCGTGACAGATTCTCACAGATTCGCAGGCAATCTGAGTGGTTGCAGTCGAGACTGCGTTCCACTTCTCCACCGCTTGACTCATCCTCTGGATAAGCCTTCTTGCACGCATATTCGACATGGCTACCGAAGTTAAGCTTGTCGTCTATGATGACCCCAACAATCTTTAGACTCCGCTTTGAAGTGATCGCGACGTCTCCCACGTGAACAACTGCATGTTGTTCCGACTTACGGTTACTGACGATAACCACCCCTGTCTTATGTTGAGCGAGCTCAAGGCCTCTCGCACTCATCCAGTCCGCCACAGTGCTGATCGCGTGTTCTGCGGTTAGTTCTACTTCGGGGATTGACCCCCCGTAGACCTCTAGGATTACATCGTCAGCAAAGCCGACGATCTTCACACCAGGAGGGAACTTCAGCTTCAGAACCCCGTTATACATCAGGTTACATAGTACCGGGCCCAGGATTGACCCTTGCAGGACTCCTGCGGTAATGGGAACACTTTTCTGACCGGCATCGGTCTCGTATAGCAGCACACGGTTCTGGAAGTAGCTTTCCAAGATCCGGTACAGTCCCACCGGTAGGCTAAGCCGGTGTAACGAGAGCGCGATGGCATCCCAGCTTGCGCTATTGAATGCGTTCTTCACGTCCAGTGTCACCAACGCACAGTATCGAATTCCTCGCCTTTTCCGTTGGATCGCTACCTTTGCAGTCTTGAGGACTGAATTGATAGCGTCCACCGTGGACTTACCCTTCCGAAAACCAAACTGGTTGCTCGACAGGCCATCCGTACCCTCTGCGTACGGGATGAGCCTGTTGATGATCCTCTCGAGCAGTTTACCCGTCGTGTCGATCAGGCAAATGTGTCTGCAAGCCGATGGGTCGCCCGGAGGCTTCCCGGCCTTCGGCAGCAGTACCAACTTCTGCCTTTTCCATCTCTCAGGGAAACGACACTCATCTAGGCATCTCTGTATAGCTAGCCTGAACATGTTCGGGTTCGCTATGATCGCTGCCTTGAGTGCACTTTTTGGGATTCCATCAGGCCCTGGAGCTTTGTTCATCGCAAGGGAATTAGCCACTGCGTGTAACTCTTCGTTCGTCACCGGAGCCACCATTTCGGGCACACTCCCAGCGCCTTGCAACGCAGGAGGAGGCCAGGGACTTGTGACTCGGGACGGGAAGAGTACTTCGATAACCCTCGCCAACCGGTCCGGTGACCGTTCGGTGGGTGAAGAGCCCCCTTTGGTCTTGGCCATAACGATCCTAAAGGCGTCACCCTACGGATTCGCGTTGGCACCCTCGCACAGGTTGTCGAAGCACGCTCTCTTGCTGCTCTTAATGACCTTGTTAAGGGCCAGTCTCGCAGCTTGAAACACTTCCCGGCGGACCGCTCTTTCTTCCTCGGTGCGGGCTCGTTGCGTCCTACGTCTAGTCTTGAGGCAGGCTAATCGTAGGGCTGCAATTTCGGCACTCCACCAGTATGCCGGGCGTCTGCCATTTCTTGGCAGGGCTTTCCTCGGCATAGTAGCGTCGCACGCGCGTGATAGGACAGCTACCAGTGCATCCCCGCTTAGACTGTCGGTGTTGGCCCCTAGTCCCAGGGCCGCGGTGAAAACTTCGCTGTCGAAGTGATTGGATCAGGATCAGGTCCGTGGGTGGAACCTGACAGGGATCACCCGCCCTCGGATGCTGCACACCATAGTTGATCTTGAAGCGAATTGCTGAGTGATCACTATGGGTGTAGCCCTTGTCTACCCTCCAGTCCAGATCAGAGACCAGACCAGGGCTGATAAACGTTACATCTATCCATGACTTGGTCCCATTCCTACGGAATGTGCTACTGGCGCCGTTATTGGCTAGCATTGCGTCGAGTTTTGCAAGTGCCTCGAGTAACGCTTGTCCCCTCTGATTGGTGCAGCGGCTGCCCCATTCCACTGCCCAAGCATTAAAATCTCCCGCTATAACGAACGGGCTCCGCCTACTAGCCTGTCAATCATCTGGTTGAATTGTTCCATTGGCCACCTTGGTGGGGCGTAGCAGCTACAATAGAACACACCATTGATCTTAGCTATCGCGACACCCTCCGCGGAGGAGTGTACAACCTCTTCAACCGGGTACCTTCCCGTTGTGCAGATTGCCGCCGACATAGACCCGTCCGTTGTACGGGTCGGACAGGAGGACGACATCGGTTCTCGACTCCGAGACTGACTGCCACAGCACTTGCTGGGCAGGTGCACAGTGGTTCAGGTTCAGCTGTGTTACTTGCACGGCTTTTTCCTATTAGCATCTCCGAAGGGACACGCAGGCCTGCCCATACCATGGTTCCGGGCCTGCTTCTTACTGACGCAGATGAGGCACCTGAATGCCTTGTCGCATTGCTGCGCCTTGTGTCCCTCCTCGCCACAGCGATGGCACATCTTGCTTCGGTCTGGGCCCTTGCAGTCATAAGACTTGTGCCCGGACTCAAGGCACCGGTAGCACCTGGTAGCGCGTTTGGGTCGCTTCGAGTTTGGCGTTCTCTTACCCTCACTGGCCGTAATCAGCGCAAGTCAGGAAGGGCATCTGAGCCTACTCCCACCCAGTAGGCAAAACTGGATTGGGCAGCGTGCTACAAGGCCCGCCACGGTTTTATGGGACGGAAGACAGCCTAGCCATTAGCCCACTCGCCGTTTCGAGTCGGTGTCACCCGGCCCTACTAAGAGAGTAGAATGTCAGACTGCCAGCCCTCGCTTCACAATATTGCAATATACCATACACATAGCCTTGACGCGCCTGCCAGAACCATAATTGAGACCTTACTGGCGTCAGCCTCAATGCGCTACCGCGCACCCTTCGTTGTAGTTCATTTAGCCGCCTAGCCCTTCAACTGCCTTTGATACGCTATCGTTTCCAGCGAGCACCGCGCGGAGGCAAACTACGCTGTCCGTCCCATATTAAATGTACCCGCCTACCAGTCGCATTAAGAGTTTACATAAGTGGATTGCTCAAAATTCAATTATTTTTTCATTGATTTGATTCGTTTTGTATTAAATCATTGAATGAGGAATGACTCTGCAAAATTTCAACCAGATCGCAGAATGTTTGAAATTATTAGATTTTTTAAAGTTTTGCATGAAAAATGCGTTTTGAGACTTCATCGGCTATGATCTCAATATGCGAAAAACCGGCAGTTTATGCACTGCAATCATAAGAAGTTTCTTTCGAAACTCAGAAGCATTTTGTGTGAAAATTCATATATCTATCTATCAGATACAGATATGTTCCGATTTTGTCACGCTCCGATTTTATTACGCTCCGATTTCGTCAACAAAAGTATTCCTTTTTATCAACAAGAAAATTCAATCCTTTTTTTTAGAGATCTGGCTTTTAAAATAAAACAACTTGGGTTAGTTTTTGGCCAAATGTTGTGTTTATAATATTTCAAGCACTAGTGGTAATAAGGCCGTAACTAACAAGAGAGGATTCTCTTCACCGACTTCCCCTCATCAAAATAAAAGTGACAAGATGCGGGTTTGTTTGCACTTTATTACTTGAGGGCGAAGGATTACATTCTTATTTCATGATTTCCGAAACGTCCTGGAGTTTAGAACATGTGATAAACCCGATCAACCAAGCCCTGAACGTTGCATCGTTGAACATATCAGCAGGTACACCGAGCCGATAGGATTTCACTCATTACTTTTAAACGCAACCACAGGGATTTTTGATGCTCCAAAACGTCCTTGAGTTCTAAACAGTTCATAACATGTGATCTACCCGATCAACCAACGCCTAAATAATATATACGTGCATCACTAAACCTCCCAGCAGTTCCATCGAGCTGGTAGGATATCACTTAATTCTTTTACAAGTTACAGGAGACCCTCCATGAGTTGATGTTCTAAGACTTCTAAGATTTTTCTAGAACTTCTGTTCCACTACTCAATATCGACTTTTTTACATCTCTTCAAAATTTATGAATTATGTTAGATGTGATGTCCCAGTCCATTAGCTTATATGACTTCAATGATTAATTATTTTAGAGCGTCTTAGGGGAAATGCTACAAGGTTAAAATACTATTATTCTTCCATTTACTTCCACTATTAAGTTAATAGTGGAAGTAAATGGAAGAATAATAGTATTTTAACATGACTTCAATCATCAGTTGTACTAGTAGAGTAGAGTGGGGCAAGAGTGCGCGTGGGGTAAGAGTACGTTTTCGATTTTTTGAAGTAACAAAAAAAGATAAACTAGCAGCACTGCATCAGTTTGACAGGTATTCTGACCAACTATTACCATGTGTAATTGTAATTTTTTTTTTTCCTCACGAGTGGTTGACGAGTGCGGTGTTTCCAACTTCCTCCGCACTTATTTAATTTTATTTTTTTTATCGCCGCGTAACCACTCGTGCAGTAGCGCGGCGTAGTAACTATATTTTACTTTTAACTTAATCCATTTTAACTGAACCGCATTCGTAAATTTTAAGTAATTGTGTCACGTAGAATCTTTAATTATGTCGTGCGGTGTAATTTCGTGCAACATTAACGACGACCGCTTTTTATGGAAGTGTGAATTTTGTGATAAGAAATACCATGCAGCCTGCATCGGTGTTCAACGACATCGTGAACATATAATCACCGCATTTATGGTGCCCATGTGCGCCAACTGCCAAGACATCTTACGGAAAGAAGCCGATGTGAGAAAGTTACTTTATCAACAAGAACAACTGGTGGATGCTATTCATGCGCAAACGAACACCAACCACCGCATCGCTGCTGACCTTAAAAAGTTTAGCTTAGTGGCAGAATTATTCGACAACATAGAGCACCAGCTGATCGACGTAAAAGACACGCTGGTAGGAATAACCAAAACAATGCGAACATATGCAGTGTAATTGACCAGCACGTGAAGTCGAATGACTCACAGGCTCAAATTACTATGACCGGCATCAGAGAATCGCATTTAACTCTGTCAGGTCAAATAACAAAAATATTGGACGAACGGCTATCGAGTATAGCAAATAATATAACAGCTTTTTCAAATTTGGCCGAAACATCATCATCACCTCCATCTGACTCGAAGCTTTTGGAAATTCTCGAGGAAGTGAAATGTGTTGCCACAACTGTGTCTGATATGAAACAAAATTACGTCAGAGATACTCATACACCACATCTGATGACTCTAGAGGAGGAATTAACCGAGGATCAGACTGTAAAAAGCAACTTGGACCTGCCAGAAAATGACCAATCATTATCTGGTTGGCGATTTTTTGTAAACAAATATTGCTGGAGGCCGGACTGGTCTACGTATGATGCCAAACAACGAACTCGGAGACTTCAGGAAAAGGCTTCACAAAGGCTAGACGAAACCGAAAACGAAGAAAACAACAATTTCATCATTCAAAAAATAGCATAAATCAAACAAAAAATCCAAATGGAAAAACTGTTCACGGACGCTTTCATGATTCGGACAAACAACTGTTGGCCAATGCAAAGAAACAATTTGCAGGTCCTCCATCAACCATCGATCATCCAATAGCAGGCCTCTCGATCCCCAAATTCATCAACTTCAGGAAGGGCGAGACTATAAATCCATACCGGCAAAACAAACAAATTTCAAATGACAACAACCTCGAACAGCTACCAATGGAAATTGCTGATGCAACCACAACAACGACAAATTCAGCGTCAGCATGGTCAATTGACCCAATGCGTCCACCTATAGTTAGCCTGACTCAACAATCAGCTGACGGAGACGGACGTTTTCTGAAGGCTCGACTACGGGACCCGAAAATAATGTATATCGTGCGTCTTTATCTGGCATATTTGTATGACAAGGAGTCATCATTTTGCCATGAAGGAATGACACCCATCAGCATCAAAATCAACCTGGCATCACAAGGGCTTCCAACCACAGATGAGGAACTTCGGAAAATCTTCTTCGATGTGCATGCGGAGTATGGCGTTTCTAAGAAGGCGACAATTGATGATCTGGAATCTTACCGTCGTCATCTTAGTAACCTGAGAATACAACATCTGCAACACATAAGGGACAGCGTCAACAAATTTCACAATCCAAATTTTCAAAAGTAACGACTCATTTCGACGAGAAAGAGGTAAATATTTTTACAACCGACGTACTTCCAAAAACTTCTTCACCAAAACAGAATGCGACTGAAATTTTGATATATTGTCAAAATTTCAATCGCATGAAAAGCCCAGCGAAAATTAAGGAAATTCATAATAACATTTTAAGCTCGTCCTTTTCGGTTATTTTGGCAACTGGAACCAGCTGGGATGAAAGCATGAGGAATGATGAACTTTTTGGAAGTAGCTTTAATGTATTCAGGGATGACCGCGATTTCTCAGAATCTAACAAAAAGTCTGGCGGTGGAGTTCTAATTGCAATCTCCACAAATTTTGCTTCAGAAATAATAACTACCAAAAAATACAAGAACTTTGAACACGTCTGGGTGAAATCTAATATTGCAGGAGAAACCCATGTTTTCTCTTCTGTGTATTTTCCACCAGACCATGCGCAAACAATTTCTTATGAAAGCTTTTTAAAAACTGCGGAAGAAATTTTATCGCAACTTCCACCTGAAGTTAAAGTACATATTTATGGAGATTTTAATCAACGCACCGCTGACTTTATTCCGGATTCAGAGAATGAGCAAATCCTACTTCCAGTTGTTGGGGAAAATGAAACACTACTGTTTATATTCGATAGAATTGCCAGCTTAGGGCTTAACCAAATCAATCATATTAAGAATCAACAGAACTGCTACCTAGACCTTCTATTAACGAATGTACAGGAAGATTTTTGTGTGTCAGAATCATTGAATCCCTTATGGAAAAACGAAACATTCCACACAGCTATTGAATACTCTCTGTTTGTTCATGATTATCAAAAACCCAGCGACTGTGACTTCGAAGAAGTCCTTGATTACCATAAAGCAAACTATGACAACATAAGACATAAGCTAAGTAGATTAAACTGGAAGCAAATTTTAGAGAATGAAGGGAATATCGAATCTTCCGTTGATGTCTTTTATAACATCATTTTCAATATTATTACTGAAGAGGTTCCAATAAGGAAAAAAAGACGGAACGGAAATTCGAAATATCCAATTTGGTATAATAGACAGATAAAAAATTTAAGGAATCGCAAACAAAAATTACATAAAAATTACAAACTAGACAATTCGAATGAAAATTTGGAAAAATATTTAGACATCTGCGATCAATTAAAACTAGCAATTGATGTAGCATTTGAAGAGTATAATACGAAAACAGAAAACGAAATAAAGTCATGCCCAAAGAACTTCTTCAATTACGTAAAATCAAAATTAAAATCAGACAACTTTCCCTCATCCATGTATCTAGATGAACGCGTCGGTAATTCCTCGGAAGACATCTGTAATCTCTTTGGAGATTTATACACCACCTTTTCGGAACAAGATCGCGACCTTGATTTTTTTGCGCCTGTCCCAGAATTTGCTAGGGATATTGGTGTTAATCAGATCATGGTAAACGATATTCTAAACGCTTTAAAAAACATAGATGCATCTAAGGGCTCTGGCCCTGACGGCATTCCACCGGTATTTTTGAAGAGTCTGGCTAAAGAGCTGACGGCACCTTTATTTTGGCTCTTCAGATTGTCACTGGAATCCGGAAGTTTTCCCAGGGTATGGAAAAGCTCTTACCTTGTGTCCATCTTCAAATCGGGCAAAAAATCGGTCATTCGTAATTACCGTGGAATAGTCATTATCTTTTGCATTCCCAAACTTTTTGAATCCATTATTATTGAAAAATTATTTTCACAACTTAAAAACAGAATTACAAATAAACAGCACGGATTTTTTAAAGGTCGCTCAACCGCTACAAATTTAATAGAATTCATTGATTATACTCTTCATGCGATGGATAATGGAAACTACGCGGAAGCTCTGTACACTGACTTTAGCAAGGCATTTGATCGCATTGACATTCCATTGTTACTCTTCAAATTGCAAAAAATTGGAATTGAGCCAGGACTGCTTAGATGGCTTGGATCTTTCCTCACAGACCGGCAACAAATAATTAAATTTAATAGAAAGAAATCCAATCCCATTCAAGTCACTTCAGGAGTTCCACAAGGCTCCCATCTTGGCCCTCTTTTATTTATATTGTATGTAAATGACATTTCCCTCATTCTCAAAAATATAAAGCTTTTAATTTATGCCGATGACATAAAGTTATTTATGGAAATAAAAAATGAAGGCGACATTATCGTATTCCAGAATGAAATACAGATGTTTTATACATGGTGCAGAAAAAGCCTATTGCAACTAAATGTAAAGAAATGCAACATCATATCATTCAGCAGAAAAAGAACAACACCAAATACACAAATTGTACTAGGAAACAAAACTGTAGAAAGAAGTGGAAGAGTTAGGGATTTGGGAGTGATTTTAGATTCAAAACTAACTCTTGTTGATCACTATAACACAATCATTCACAAAGCTAATAATATGCTAGGCTTTATCAAGCGCTTCTGTTTCAACTTTCAGGATCCCTACACAATCAAAACACTATATATTTCATATGTACGATCCATACTGGAGTATTGTAGCATTGTATGGTCGCCTTACTTAACCTCACATGAAGAAAGAATAGAATCAGTACAAAAACAATTTCTACTATACGCTCTTCGTAAATTAGGTTGGACGTCATTTCCTCTTCCATCTTATGAATCACGTTGCATGCTTATAAACATACAAACATTGAAACAGCGTCGAGAGTTTGCAACGGTTTCATTTGTTAACGATATAGTATCTCAACGTGTTGACTCAACTGAAATTTTGTCGAAATTAAATTTTTACATACCTTCTCGGCTACTTCGACATAGGACTTTATTTTTCACTAACCACCGCCGAACAAATTACGCCAAATTTGGACCTCTTAACCGAATGATGGCTGTTTATAATCAACACTGCGAAGCTATTGACTTAACAATGTCTCGGCATAACATTAAACAATATTTTCAAAGCACGAACATAAGGAATTCAACAATTTAAATTCATAATTACAAACAACTTTAGCAAAAAAAAATATTTTTTTTAATGTTTTTTATTGTATTTCATAATCTACTATAGCATTACGAAAGAAAAAAAAACATGTATATGTATTTGTACTAGTCTACGTCGGTTGACGAAATAAATAAATAAATAAATAAATAAATAAATAAAAACGATTTGAATAAACAACAAGGGAGATATGGAGTTAGATAACTTTTTGGTCATTTTGCTAAAAATAATTGGATTTCCGCAACTAGTATTTCATTACCATATATACGTTCAATCAGGTGAACATTATACCATTTCGATAACCTATTGTATAGAGTACTTTATGGTACAGAACACCAATCCGGTTGGTTTTCCAAGAAGTCAAACCCATTACTTGAATAATTTTTGGGACTGTGGGGTAAAAGTACGCAGGAACCGGTGGGGCAAGAGTACGCATAAGAATCTTCAAGTTATGATGTCAAACCCGTATCTCCGGCCGAAATAAGACTTCTTCCAAAGCGTAAAGATTCACAACTAAGAAAAAAGGGACAGAATTCGAAATTATCACAAGTTTTTAGGATAAGTTGAAGTAATTCGGTGTTAGAAAGGACTTAGCGAACACAGCACTGAAGCGAAATAATGAAATTGTATTAGGACTTGTTGTACACCTTAACAAAGTACGAAAACACCACTTCATCTAAATGATAATTTCATTTAATCAAAAGAAACATTCATAAATTACGCAACGTTTAGCTGGGAGGGGTTGTGAGATGTGTGACGATCCATATAATTTTGAGAGGATTCATACAAATAGTGTAAGATAGGGGGAGGGGTAATGAAATAGCCAAATTTTACGTTACGTGATTGGTGGACTTTCTTTAAGGCAAATGCCTTTGTATAAGCCACGCAAAACCTGATATATATTTTTACCTCTGTAGTTTTTTGTATATATAAAAAACAATAGTTTTTCGTATGAAAGTGCACATTTTTTGGACAACCCTCCCCCTTCAAGAGTTACGTAATCTTTAAACATTCCCTAATATATGCTCATTAAACACCAATTTAATGTTATTAACTCTTATTTGTGTTAATAAATACTTAAAGCACATGATTGGATTAATGCGTACTCTTACCCCACCCGATGCGTACTTTTACCCCACCGGTGGGGTAAGAGTGCGTTTTTAACTTGTCTTGGAATAAGGGTTCTACTAAAACGAATCTCAATAATTTCAATATTTTTTCCACTGGGTAACATAAAGGAAGAGTATATGAATCATCGACACTGATTTGATATGCAGAAGCTTGCTTCATAAGGGCCACATGATCGATTGAAAACTAAGTGCGTATTCTTGCCCCACTCTACTCTACATCCAAATCCGTTATACGGCTCAACAAAAAAGTCCGCACCAAATTGCTCGACACGAACACTTTCTTAGCTATTGTGCATCTAGTAGATATATTGATCTTAACTCAATGTTCATTCATAGGAAACTAGGGTCCTATGATTTTTGAACTGGATTTGGTGGACTGACTGGACTGACGATGAGGATATTGCAAAAGTCATGATTGATCTAGGATATACTTTGAACTGAACTCGAAAATGTTTTGGAGTACCATGAACACCTCATATTTCAGAAAATTGGTTGTGCATGGTGCGCATATGCTTTTTGAACCAGGTTGGGTACCTATCGATGTATAGGACACTGCAAAAAGCCTTGGTTGTCCGGTAGATACTTTGGGTTAAGGTTGGGAACTTTTTAGAGTTACTTCGAACATAACGTATTCAAGAAAATTGGGTTTATATGATGCGCATCTGCCTATTGGACTGGATTGGGCATATGCCGATGATGAAGATATTGCATAAGACTTGGTTGATCAGGTAGATACCGTGGGCTGAAATCGAAAACGTTTTGGAGACCCTTGAAATCTCGTATTCCAGAAAATTAATCACTGCCTCAACTATCAAGATGATTCAACTTGATTGAGTGTTTAGATTTATTAAACAATGTGGTATAGGATCCAAATATTTCAAATTCATCTGCATGCTGTCAGAAGTCAAATCTTCCCAAGGTTTTGGATATCTAGGTATTCAGGGTATAATCAAACTAGACCTCACAATATTTTTTCCTGGGACATCCTGATGAACATATTTGCTAAAAAAAAACTGGGGACCTAGTTCTCTTCTGTGATTTTTCACAGCCGATCTAAAACGCTGGGCGTATATAACCCGAAAGGGTTAAGGCGGTTAAATATTTTCAAATTTATTGTTATGTTTTCAATGGCTGCCATCTTGCCTAGGTATAATAATTTTGGTCTCTTGTAAATAACCTTTGCCTCCCACTGACATGTTCACGTGGTTTATGAACAGTTCCTTAGCATTTAAAAATGTTAGAATCATTCCGTGCCGATAGTTCGAACGAGCCAGACGTGTGTGCTGTGTCTCATCGCGGATTGTGTTCGGTAGTGAAAAGGCTATTGTGTGGTGCGCTCCTACCTACGGATCCAAGGCGATCGCTGTCGGCGAGTGAAGTAGCTGCTTCTGGCGACGCCAGTGAAGCAGGCTATTGTTACTGCTGCTACCTACAGCAGCAGGGGCAGATAAGTAGAAACGTTTTTATTGTTCTCCCATCTGCTTGGCTCGGAGTGGGACTGATAAAATAAATTAAATTAGTTTTTTTTAAGTTTTTTTTTCTGATTAGCTATTAGTCTTAAGTTAGCATAAGCAAAATCATTCTTCCACCTTGCGGGGTGAGAATGGAGGCAGATACTATGGAAGGCAATGTGCCTTCAAAAGATGCAGGGCACACACGATTGTACCATGCGGCTTCGCCTGGGCCTTGGGTTGTTTACTTTCGGCAGAAAGTGAAGAGCCTAGATTTCCTGGGCATAAAACGAGATTTGACGCGTCGTTTTACGAAGCTTGAATTCAACCAAATCAACAGAAACAAACTACGCATCACCGCACCTACATACCAGGTGGCGAATGAAATTGCGAAAGACAGGTTTCGTACAATGTTGAATATTTAGTTTATGTGCCCTCGCGGGAGGTCGAGATAAAAGTCGTAATCAACGCAGCGAGCTTGACTTGCAAGGATGTGCTTGCAGGGAAAGGTCGTCTAAAGAACGCCCTGCAATCTACCGTGGATATTCTGGACTGCAAGGAATTGCATTCAGCAGCCACGGTAGATGGCAAAAAGGTTTATTCCAAGTCAGGCTCGCTTCGGGTGACATTCGCCGGTTCGATGCTTCCAAAATATGTCGATATAGAAAATATGTTGTTTCCGGTGGTTCTTTTAGTGCCAAGGGTATTTAATTGTACCAACGGCAAACAACTTGGTCACACTGCCGAGTTTTGTGACAACAAACCACGTTGTGGCAAATGTTCAGAAAGACATCGGGAGGAGTTCTGCCAGCAACAAGCAACAAAATGTGCTTATTGTGGTTTGAACCCTCCCCATGGTTTGCAAGAATGCCCGGTGTACAAAAAGCGCACCCAAAAAGTGAAGCGCTCGTTGGTACAGGGCTCCAAGCACACAAATGCGGAAATGGTTAAAGCGCAAGACTCATCCGCCGATACCACTGCAAAGGCTGCTATTTCAGCTACCGTTCAAGTAAGTGATTACTACGATTCCATTTCGAATTTGACGAATTGGACTCTGATGTAGCCGATATGCATGATTCTGCGGAGGTACACGTGCCCGAAAAGAGGAAGCAGCCGTCTTCCCCGGGATCGCGCCGTAAGAAATCAAAAATCATCCATAAAAGCTTGCCAAAATCTAAAGGTAATGGGGGTTTATTTTAAATCCCAAAGCAACCTGTCCCTACTGCTTCTTTTGATCCTAGTTCAGTAAGGCATTCCCGCCATTGCCTAAATCCGATGTTTCGAAGAAACATCCGGTTAGGAGAATCAACGAAAGAAAAAAACAAATTCGCACTTCTAGAAAAAGTATTCCGTCCAAGTGAGGATTGATCTCCTTTAAGGACCTTGTGAACCGTTTTTTTTTAATTTGTTCAATATTCCGAATTCATTGAGGCCAATCATTGACCTCTTTATACCAACAGTAGAAAGTTATCTGAAGCAATTGACTGTTTCATGGCCCCTTCTTGCAGAAATTGTATCTTTCGATGGATAATACGGCCATTCAAGATACAATCACTGTGCTGCAGTGGAACTGTCATAGTCTGAAACATAAATTAGACGTGTTAAAGTTTTTGATTCGCAATTGCGATTGCGATATATTTGCACTCTGTGAAACATGGCTTTCTTCCGAAGACGAAATCAACTTCCACGATTTTAATATTATTCAACAAGATCGGGATGATCATTATGGTGGCGTTCTTTTGGGGATAAAAAAAATGCTACTCCTTCTACAGAATTCCCATTCCAACTGTTCCCGGCTTAGAAATCGTCGCATGCCAAGTAAAAGTGAAGAATAAAGATCTTTACATAGCTTCAGTGTACATTCCTCCAAATGCCTTTATTAATCGTCGACATTTTTGGAGCGCAGTCTCCTTCCTATCATCTCCAGTATTGATATTGGGTTATATGAACGCACATGGTATTGGATAGGGCGAAACGTATGACGATTATAGAGCGCCTATTGTCTATGATTTGTGTGACGATTTCAATTTGAATATTTTGAACACTGGTGAAGCAACTCGAATAGGACCAAATGGTCAACAAACCCGTATTGATCTGTCTTTATGTTTAAATTCACTATCATTATATTGCACGTGGAAGGTAATTCAAGATCCCTATGGTAGTGATCATATGCCGATAGTTACCACAATTAAAAGTAGCTATCAACAATCTGAGCCAGTTAATGTTCCTTTCGACCTCACGAAAAACATTGACTGGCAAAAAATTGCATCGGCGGTAAAAATTGGTATTGAATCAACTGATACTCTTCCACCTTTGGATGAATATCGATTCCTTACTGAGTTGATTCAAAAAAGCGCACTAGAAGCTCAGAAACGACGCGTTCCAAGTACATCTGTCATCAGAAGACCAGCCACTCCAGCCAGTTGTATTCTGAGAAATCTGATGCCTTCAAGGCCTATCGTAAACACGGAAGGTCCGAGCTTTTTGAAGAGTATTTGAGGCTCGAAAGAAAGCTCAAAAATCTTCTCAAGGCAAAAAAACGTAGCTACTGGCGACGTTTTGTCGAGGGACTATCACAAGAAACCTCAATGACAACATTTTGGAAAACGGCTCGCAACATGCGGAACCGCATTTCCACCAACGAGAGTGAAAAATACTACAATAGATGGATATTCAGCTTCGCAAAAAAGGTCGGTCCAGATTCCGTACCAGCAGAACCGCTATTTCGAGAATCAGTCAATGATCCCGGTTCTTTGGGTGGACCATTCTCAATGCTGGAACTTTCTATGTCTCTTCTTTCATCGAATAGCTCTGCTCCGGCATGCGATAACATCAAATTCAATCTTCTTAAAAATCTCCCAGATATCGCAAAAAGACGATTACTTGACCTGTACAACTGTTTCATGGAGTACAACATTGTGCCACCTGAATGGCGACAGGTCAAAGTAATAGCCATTCAAAAGCCTGGGAAACCAGCATCTAATCACAATTCATACCGACCGATTGCCATGCTATCGTGCATGAGAAAATTATTGGAGAAAATGATCCTTTCAAGAGTCGACCATTGGGTCGAAGAAAATGCATTGCTTTCAAATACTCAGTTTGGATTTAGAAAAGGGAAAGGAACAAACAATTGTCTAGCGTTGCTTTCTTCAGATATACAAATGGCCTTTGCGCACAAGGAGCAATTGGCTTCAGTATTCTTGGACATTAAGGGCTCTTTTGATTCAGTTTCCATAGAAGTACTGTCAGACAATCTGCACAGTAGTGAATTACCCGTTAATTTGAATAATTTCTTGTACAATTTGTTGTCAGAAAAACAAATGAACTTCACACTCGGCACTCTGACAACTTCCAGAACTAGCTACATGGGCCTTCCCCAAGGTTCATGTTTAAGTCCCTTGCTTTATAACTTCTATGTTAAAGATATTGACAATTGTTTGGAAGGACAATGCACGCTCAGACAACTTGCAGATGATGCCGTGGTCTCTCTAAGAGGTCCATGTGCAGATGTCTTGCAAGGACCATTGCAAAGTACCCTGAATAATCTGACTGACTGACATTTGGGGATCGAGTTTTCACCGCAAAAAACTCAGTTGGTTGTGTTTACTAGGAAGCGGTATCCTGCTCAACTGAAACTCAAGCTGTTGAATGATGACATCAACCAATCTTTATCTTCTAAATACCTTGGGGTCATGTTTGATTCTAAATGTGCCTGGAAACTCCATTTTGAGTATTTGATACAAAAATGCCGGAAAAGGATCCAAGGATCCGTTCTATCTCCGGAACATGGTGGGGTGTTCACCCGGAAGACCTCATCAAACTCTATAGAACAACTATTCTCTCTGTTCAAATTGGAACGAATTCAGTATCGTTGTTTGCGTATTGCCCTTGGCTGCATGCATTCAACGCATAACATGAGCCTGGAGGTGCTTGCTAGAGTCACTCCTTTAAAGCACCGTTTCTGGGAGCTCTCACTTAGAATACTCATCAAATGTGGAACAAGTAACACACTTGTCTTAGATAACTTCGATAAAATGCTTGAACTGTCTTGTCGTTCAAGATTCCTTAGAGTTTATCTCAACTACATTTCTTCAGATCTTTGTCTTCCGTGTTATAATCCACCTCGAGTTCACTTCACCAACGACAGTTCCTCAATTGAATACGATCTGTCCATGAAACACGCTATTCAAGGAATACCAGGACATCTTCGACAAATATCTATTCCCTCCATTTTTCAGAAAAATATGAACATGTCAATTGCAATAACAGATATTTCACTGATGGTTCTTGCATCAACGGATCCACTGGCTTCGGTATTTTCAATGTAACTTCAACCACCTTCCGAAAACTTCAGGAACCGTGTTCGGTTTATGTTGCTGAGCTGGCAGCAATTAACTTCGCTTTGGGGATAATTTTTTATCAGCCCGTAGACCATTATTTCATCTTCTCGGATAGTTTTAGTTCTATCGAGGCACTCCGGTCGATGAAACCTGTTAAGCACGCATCTTACTTTCTTACAAACATAAGAGAGCAGATGCGTGTCGAAAGATCATTCAAGATTACCTTTGTTTGGGTCCCATCTCACTGCTCAATCTACGGCAATGAGAAGGCAGACTCGCTGGCAAAGGTGGGCGCACAGGAAGGTGAAGTTTATGATAGACAATACTCGAGCAACGGGTTTTTCCCGAGTCCGCTATTTTCCATAGTTCCAAAAGTTTCTGGGCGAGCGTGGTTCAGAGGTGAGGACTTAAGTCGAGGCTTCATTCGCGTGATGTCGAGACTTATGTCCAATCACTATTCAATAAACGCACATCTGTACAGAATAAACCTTGTCGATAGCCACTTATGTAGGTGCGGAGCCGGCTATGATGACATCGATCACGTAGTTTGGTCCTGCTCGGAAAATGACGCCTCCAGAGAGCAATTATTGGATACCCTTGTGGCCCGAGGTAAACAACCCTTCAATGAAGTTCGAGGTGTTTTGGGAGATCGTGATGTGGTCTATATGCAGACCATTTATAGTTTTCTTTGTGCTTCTGACATCAAAATTTAATATTTTGTTTTTTTTTTTTCTTCAAAGTTTTTTTTGTTTAGTCTCTGCCTTTTTGTTCCGTAGAGCTCATAGCGCTTTCCATCCGAAAGATGCTCCCAGTCGAACCATTCCTCGAGCACGACGACACGCCACATCGTCACTGACGCCAAATGCCCGGATGAGAAGCTGAAATTTCCTTATCCCAAATCCTAAGCCCCGTCCATCCTTGAACATTGTAACTAACCTCGAGTCACTAACGCTGGCTTCTACCCTCTACTAACTGAATCAAATAACAATGAAATTGATTATATATCACAGGAGAATCAATGGCTCAAAGTGTTATATGGCCTGAGACTTTTCTACCAAATAAAACGAAATTGGAAAAAAAGGCTTACATTTTCTGGTAATGTTATCACCAACTTAATATCTAGCCAATAAGTTTGCAGGAGTCTGCACAGTAGAGAGATATCAAAATAAACAAATATATTATATGCTCATTGTCGCTTCTAGAATAGAGTCGGTATTCACTATATATATTCTGGTCTCAAACCCAGAGGCCTAAGTCATCCAAGAATTCTCTGAATAAGATCCATGGTGCTAACGTAACCAAAGGTTACCATCGTGTAAATTCAAAACGGTACATAACCAACTTTACATAGTCTAGTATATAATGGCCACAGCATATGTTCTGAGTCATCCAATGACCTTTTCTAGAACATTTTGCATATCCCAAGTAGTTCTTTGTTGGGTTGTCATTGATTCCACGGCGCATCTGCCAATCCATATAGAAATAAGGTCTTAAGGATCAATCTCCGTAATGGAGGCAGTTAACGAAGAATAAACAAGTTAAGGAATTCATATCTTGGCATATGTTTAGTAGCATTCTAAGTAGTTCTGTTGTTGTCGTGGCCTGTAGCAGAACTCCATAGAGTCAAGATCTGTGGATCAACCTCAGTAACGGAGGCAGTTTATATAAGAACAAGATGTGTAGAGCCGCCTTCTTGGCATATTTGTATAAAATTCCAAGGAATTTTGGTGTTGTCCATTGGTTCAGGTAGTTCCAAACCCATGAATTCAAGGTCTGTGGATAAACCTCCGTAATTGAGGCAGTTAATGAAGAATACGATTGTAGTGACCCATCTTGAAATTATATATATATATGTTTTACCATGTAGTTCTGTTAAGCACGAGTTCCAGGTTTCTCCACGAATCCAGGATACAGTCAAAAGTCTTGATTAATTCCCGTGATGGAGGCAGTTATCGGAGAAATAAATGTGCAGACCGCTGCTGTGGTATATGTTTGTATTCAAGTAGTTCTATGTTGTCGTAGTAGTTCACGAACTTCATAAAATGAGGTCGGTGGATCAACGGCATCGATTTGGAGTAAAGGACGTCATCTGTTCATTGAAATACCTTAAATGTTTTGCCCTTCTGCCATGTATTGTTTTTCATGTAGTTCCATCTGGATGTCGGGTCTATCAATAAACCCATAATTAGTCAAGATCTTCGATCAATTTCAATGTAAGGCAATGTTATCGTAAGAATTTCCGTTTGAAAGGATTTGACCACGGGATAACGGAGGTAGCGTTTTAAGAATCAAATAAATTTTGTGACCTCTTCTTGATATATGTGGAGAATCCCAAGTAGTTCTTGCTGTTGTTTGAAACCAGGTAATTCCGAACTCCATATATTCAAGGTCGGTGAATCAACCTCCGTAATGGAGGCAGTTATTGAAGAATAAATGTTGTATCTTGGTATCGGAAATGTTTGTATTTCATGTAATTTTGTGTTGTCGGAGTTCCAGGTAGTCTACGAACTCCATATAGTCAAGATCTTCGGAAATGATACATTCCAGTCTATGGAGGCAGATATCGTAAGAAAAATGTTTTGTAACCCCTTCTTGGTATATGTGAATGTATTCAATTTCTTGTTGTATAATGAGGACTAAGTGGTCATCGAACTCCATAGTAAGCGATTATTCAACCTTGTAACGGAGGACAGGTGTAAAGCATTTTAAATTTTGAAGCAACAAGTTGTGTGACGCCTCGTGTGGTATTTGTTTGTAATCTAAGTAGTTCCACTTTATCGACATTGCATAGTCTACGAAATCCATAGAGTCAAAGTCTGTGGATCAATGATTCGTAATGGGATCTGACGACCAACTGGCACAATCTTATATTCATAACCCTACTATCGGGCGTTATGGAACTTTTGTGGCTGTGTAGAGCCAGATAATACTTAAATACCATCCGTAATGCTTCATTTGCAAAAAAACATATATGAGAAAGTCTGAGAATGTATTGCGAGAGTTCGGCTACATGCCCGGTGACTGTGAATTTGGTTTCATCAGTATTCCTAAGCTGCGGGGGACGACGGAGGTCCTTCGTAGCTCAGTTAAAAACACCGTCTAGTACTGGTTTCTGTGGGATCAAACCCCACCGTAGTTCTGTAGATCAATTTCTGTAATGGAGGCAGTTATCAAAATAGCTATTTTACCCCATCTTGCATATGTTTGTATTCCAACAATTCTTGTTGTTGTCTTGAGCTTCAATAGTTTGCGAAATAGAGTCAAGGTCGATGGATCAACACTTTTATATGGAGGCAGTTATTTGAAATGGTCTGTGAAAGTTAGACCCTTCTTGTATATGTTTCAGTATTTTAAAGTAGTTATTGACATTGTCGTGGGCTCTGTAATGAATCAAGACAAAATATGTGAATGAATCCGTATTTTTTGTCAAAGAGACACAAACTTATTAACAGGTACCTGCATTGATTCAAGGTAATAAGTGCCTGGAAAGTTATTTCATGAAAAAGTGATATAATGATAAAAACTGGGAGCGTGATAAATCAGCTCTATCTGAGTGAATATACGGCATTCCTAGTACAGAGCTTGTTCGATAACTGCAAATGTTTTACTTTTCAGTTATCGAATGCCGTTGGCGATAACTGCAACGCATGTGACGCTGGAGCTCAATCGACGCTATGCAATAAAAGTGCATTCTAAATGCAGGCAATGTCAGCCGTCATTGAGTCTGACATCGGCCTGAAGTTTATGGTCCGGATAACTGTAAACCGTTGCAACCATCGAATTGCAGTTGATTGACTTGCGTTATAACCGAACGTCTGCTGTAGTTTTTGTTTTGCCATGGTACTAGTAGTCTTATGAACTCCATATAGGAACAGATCTTGTCTGATCAAATAATGAACTGTCTTAAAGGCTATTGGTATATGTCTTATCTCAGGTACAGTTCAAGTTGTTGTTGCTATTATGGCAGTTATTGAAGAAACAAAACAAGATGTAAAACCTCATCTGATATAATACATTCCAAGTAGTTATTGTTGCTTTGCTGTTGAATACGTCATTTGCAGGTAGTATAAAAACTTCATTTACATATCACTAATATAAAGTTGTCTATTCTTTGAAATGCAAAGTAAATATTGAACGATAACTTTGATCGCACGAGAATGCGAGGAAACCACCCACTTGGCTTGGCTAATATCAAAATCAACCTACCTTATTAAATTAGATTCATCATGTTGAGTCTGAAAGTGTTCGAGCACCTGGGGGCACACCAATCATATCATTACGATATCAGCACAACTGTCATTTTGTTGATTTAGCTTTTGCCATGCGTCGTCAGCATGCGTGAAACAATAATACAACGCTGACAGCAGATGCTCGTTTCCAGATTATATTGAGTGTGTGCCTCTGAAATGCGGCGAAGGTGACTTTGAAACTTGATTCCGTAAGGAGGATTTAAAGACCCTCTAGATATCGTTTGCTTGGGCGAGTCGTTCATACATAAATTTCAGGATGACCATTCAGAGAGTTTTCTTGGATGAGCATGAACATTTGAAATGGTGCATTCACAACGTACCATTGGGGCATATGAATGCAGAAACCACGGGTCATATATGGGGGAGGGGGGTTGGAAATGACCTATCGATAAGTCAGATGGGAGGAGGGGGTGCTGCTGTCGAACCACGTGTTTTTTTTATTACCTGAAGAACTTTGCAAATAAATCAATAGCGAGTAAAAAAATACAACCATCAAAAATTCAATGACGATCGTTAAATGCAAAAGATCGATGATGCACTACGTAAAGCTCATAGTGTGTTAATAAGAATTTTGAGTATTAAGCATCGAGAAACTGGTACAGTGTGGTCTTTCATTTCAAAGTTTTTTTTGTTTAGTCTCTGCCTAGCCGTAGATCCTATTTTGCCATCCGCAAGATGAAAAACCAGGGTTCTCGAACGTTTCAGTCTCAATCGTCACAAAAAAATGCCCGAAAAAATAGTGAAAAATATTTTTTAAACCTCGCCGCAAGTCTTGGAAGCATTACGCCGGACACTTGTGTTACAATGAGTGACCACGATACAGTTTCCTAAAAATCTGTTCTTGCTTTTACAATCAAGATAAAAATTCTTCAAAAACAATTTCTGTTATTCAGGAAAAACGCAAAAAAATTCCCTGTAAAAACTTGGACCTTACTTCATACAATCCTGATAAAGTGCTAGTAAATCAGAATGCTTTTTTGAACAAATTCCTTCTTGAAAATTTTGCTTGTAAATTATCTACAAATTGGTCATGAAAAAAAACAAAAACATCTCCAGTAAACAAGAAAAAATTCCATGTGAATTTCTGGTCTTGAACACTACAAATAGTCCTGTGGAAATAATACACTTTCGTGGCTTAAATTAAAATGAATTACTATTCTCAGTATTACATTCTATTGAATTTCTTCTGATGTTCTTCCGAATCTTCACCAGAAAAATTCTTTTTCATTTAAAATGAAGTTCTTCGAACATTATTAGGGACGTGCACTTCAAAATGTTCAGTTTATTTATTGTTACGAGCAGGCGTACTCTACAATGTGAAGGAGGATGACGAGTTCTGATTCTCCTTTTCCTTCAGGGATGTTTATGAATATACAAACCTATTCGACACGACCTCTCAGTATAATGTAATCATATAACTGAGGGAAATGCTAATCAAGAATAAATTTAAAAGCATCAACTTACAGTTGGAATAGGAGCCAGAAGAACGTAAGACTTCTAAATGTCACTTCAAGAAAAATCTTCTATTTTCATGAGAAATTACAATGTCCAATGCCACATGAAATAGGGTATTTTCGGCAATTCATAGCCGGAATAAATGATTTTGTTTTGGATTTTGGTTTTCAAATTATGAATCTGTGAAGGATACATGAAAATTTACGCTCTTTTGTGAATTCTATCACATTTTTAAATTTTTCAAGTATTTTTATACTGAGGTATTATTTAGAATTTCCACAGAATATTGGATTATCTTTAAAAATACTTATGTGATTTCTAAAGAATAAATCTTTAGAATTCTCGTTCATGTGAATTTGCACCATAAACTCTTCCAAAATTTCATAGATGTTGAAATTCATGACTCTTCTTCAAAGTCATTTTGATCTCTTTCAGGTTCAGCTAAACATTGCTTTAAATCACAGCAAAAGAAGCACAAGAATGATTTTCAAAATTTGAAGAATTTTCTTCAACATCAGAAAATCTTTAAAATTTTGATTTCGAATAAGGTTTCTAAGGAATTCCATTGAATTGCTTCAGTAATAAATCATTACAAGTACTACAAAAGTACAATTTACTATTTCGTTATTTCCACTTGTAAAACATCGAATATCCTCGGGAAATTACATAATATTGGTGTTTTAGATGAACTTTTTCGATTTTCAACTGAAAATCTTGAAGTACGCATCGGAAATAACTTTCTGTAATTAGGTGGCATATTCCGAATAATTTCTTTTGGAAATTAAAACCGCTGAAATATTTCTAAGATTTTTTTTGAAAAGTTGACGAAAAATCCATTGGAAATTTAGGAAAATTTCAAAGATTCAATATAAAGGTTACCCACGCGATTTTGAAAAAATTAGAGATTTACCTCAAAAAAAGTAAGCTGAATTTTTTTCTAATTAATACCGGAAATTCTCCTTTCGATCCTGATGTTTATTGACATTTTCATCTAATATGCATTTCTCGGATCCTTCTTGCACGGATCCACTATGGGGGATCCCCATACAAGCGAGCGGTCAAAATAAAATTGGACTTTTAAAAGTGATTTTCCACTTTGTTTTAGCTGTACATGGTCAGAAATAGCATGAATATAAGGCTAATTTCAACCCCCCTCTTTGGGGATCGGGCTCCAGAATTACGTAACTATTCTTTTTTCAGTAGAGTTCGATTAACGTGACAAAGCGCAAAACTTTATTTGGGAAGATTGAAATTTCAAAAGCGTTTTCTTAAGGAGGTTGTGAAGGGGCTGTACAAAAACTAAGTCTAGTACTTTATGGACATTATATATGCGATCATGTTAAATGACATTAATTTGGTGACATTCTGTAGATATTTTTTGTTCTTACCGCATGCCTCATATGTTAAATTTGTATTTAGAAATAATTTGTTTGACAAAGTACCCCTAGGATCTGAAGGATCATAAAGCATTAAATGTTAATCAAACAATCAACAGAATTGAAAATAACTTTTCTCGGTATGTATTAGCAGCAAATTAGAAATCGCAATCCCATGAGCATTTTTACGTGTACAAGTTATTCAAAAAAATGAGATTAATATATTCTCAAAAAAATGTGGACATTCATTGTGAAAATGTAAGAACGTTCCAGTTCTTCCGGAAAAGCAAAATTCTTTTAATTTAAATAACAACACTATTTGAATTACTTTTGATTTATTTTCATGATTTCTACAAGTTGCATATACATCATTCTTTTTCTTCAGTGTCAAGGTTTAAGTCTTCAACGATATTTTTCTTCAATTCCATCAATAACGATGGAAGATGAGATAACCATCTAAAGTATTAGTAGATAAAGAACTTTTAAAATCTTCAAATATTACAAAATTACGTGCATGTAGCATAAGAATAAATTAAGTGAAAAATTTTTCCAACGTCTCTCACATTCCAAACTGAGCTTGTAAAATGGATCTGATTCATGTATATACGGAAGGAAATAAATGTGTCAACATTTTGGCTCCTCTTGATCATTTTCTTTACTAAGAGTTTCTAAAATTTCTTCAACTGTTTATATTGACTTTCCGCTGGTTGTTCAGCCAGTGAACCTCAAAGTGTAGATGAAAGAATAAACATTTCCTACTGTTGAGTGATGACATTGATGAGGATTGATTAGGTATATTAGATACGCTTTGTTCTAACTAAGATATTGTTCATCTTTACTTTTGCAATAAAACATGTCGGGAATTGATTGATTCCAGGAGATTTATAAATATTTACATACTATGTAAATCTCATATTTAGTTCTCCATCAGTAGCCAAAATGAATAGCTCAGAAGAATTAGGTTTTAGAAGAATGACTCAAATCCACTCATAGCCCTAAAACGCATTTCAGCGGATTTAATGGCGACGGAAACGGTAAAATTTGACAGGAAATATATGAGCGAACTGTTAAACTCCTTCCGTTACCGTTGTGCTGTACGTATTAGGGGTTTTATTCATTTATCGCTGAAAAGTTAATTAAATGAGCTCAAATGGTTATAAATAAAGTCGAAGTTATTACCAATAAAATGTATTTTGGCATCCATACCCTTTGAGCGCATAGTTCAGTTCTGACCCATTTTTCTAATAGGAAACGATGGGACTAGATTTCCCGTCGAATATGAAACTTGTTGGCTTAAGAAAAATCGGACACCAAATAAGTGTCTATTAATGGCGATTGCGTTCTTTTGCGCACATACATACAGACGCGCATGCACACACATACAGACATCACCTCAATTCTTCATGAGTTAGTTGATATATACCAACTAGGGTCTCCTGGGCCTTCTATCAAACATTCGTTTTTGAATGAGCATTAACCTTGGAGTACAGAGAGAGAGGCAAACACGGTAAAAAACAAATGAAAAAAATCAGAGTGACTTCAGCTCTGTTAATTGCAAATACACAAGAAAATTCTTTTTCAGGACATTTTAGTCGAAGCTTTGTCCTTGATGTGTATCATAAAGAACCTGGGACTTCCTGAGGAAAAAAAAAAGTTCTTCACTATCAAAGAAGTTGAAAATAGCGTCGTTTTTGGAAAAATATTGCTTCCGCATTTTTCTTCAATTTTTCTTTTCACAGTGTAACTATTAGTTTTGCACACCATTTTAAAGCTTATACAATAACTTTTGTAATGATGTATTAACATTGAAGAAAAACATTTTAAAAAATATTTCAATAAATGAGTTGAAAATAAAATAACATTTTTCAAGAAAATTTGCTAACTTTTTACCCATTTCTGACTTCCTTTGCCACCTTATATCTTTGGAAACCTTAGTGCACCTAGAGACTTCAAATTCAGAATTTCCTCTTAATTAGAGTATTTGACAATGGAGAGAGAAATATTTTAAAATAATTCGGAAGACATGACATTTTCTGATTAATGACCGCCCGAAATGCTATAGTGAGTTGATTACACTATTTTCCATACGGCCACACGTCGACATACCTCACCTACATCCATCATATTGATATAATACAAGTGTTAACACTTCATGCTCGAACACCTTTCTTCGTTTCTGCTTCGGCTTTCCACCTCCTCGGCGGCAATGCTGCTGCTGCTATTGTTGTTGTTGTTGCGTAGTTATTACAAAATAACCACTTCCTCTATTTTCCTTCTATTAATATCTTCAGCAGCTCCTCAGCAGCTTTTGAAACGGCGACCAAACGGCGAAAAATGAAAGCTTCCTCCTGCCCCCGCCAACCGTAATACGATTGTAGTAATGCCTCAAACTTTCCCTATTGCCGTCCATGCGAGTAGCTTTCAACAACAACGCCTGTGCCTTATGCCTTTTTTCCCGAGTCGCCTCTATTTAATTTTTCGGCATTTTACAACGTGTTCCAGTTCTCTAAAAACCTCCGCTGGCGTGGCTGGGCCCGTGTGGCGGTCTGGGACCTAACAAACAAACCAATTTTTGAACATGTTACCTGACTGGCGCGTATTTAGAGCCGACTTTCTTTGCCGTTGAGGGCAAATTCTATACGCGCGTTATGAAGTCTAACGATCGGTAATTGATTTTTTTTTCTCGGTCGCCATGATGTTATAATTCATTGCCTTTCGCTTTCCTGGGTCTGGTTATCGCCGTTTGACATGATCGGAAAGTTTGGCTTCTAAATTTTCGTTCCATTCATTTATCGGTCCGATAAAACTCACATTTGCGTTTTCGGGTGACTGTTCCGTCACATATGGTGGCAACCAGGTACACGGCCGACTAGTGGGTACTTAACGTTTGGCCGGCGGCTTTGTGGTGCTTAATGAGCGGAGCGGTTGTAACCACAAGACTTCGGTGTACTTATGTTCGAATAACTCAGTTTCCACACCCTCCGGGCCCTGATGCGTGTGCGTTGTGGAATTATCCGTTTACGTAATGAATTGGACGCATTGTTAGTCATAAGGTTAGGAAAATCGTCATATCTCATGTATTAGTAGGGCTTCCTGTTTAGCCTCTTGCTTACACTGCACGGAGGATTTTCAAGCAAATGGTACGTGGGGAATCTGAAATCGTCATTAGGTAAGAGTCCTTTTAGCGCACTTGTCGGTGAATTTACGGTATTGGAGAAGATGTTTATCAGATTTTCCAATGAATTTGATGCCACTTTCACCTCCCATTCTAAAACATTATAGCGCCAAGTGCCATGGGTAGTTAGTTATAATTATTTGATTCCTAAAGCATTTGAATTTATATTATGATATTGCTTGTTTCTTTTTACAAAATCTTGAACAAACAAATATATATCATACCATTTAGAAGAATCTACTTACTTTTGTTGTATAGCATAAATAGCAATTCACCAACTTCATAACCGAATAGTTTTGTTTCTCAGAACTGAAGCTAGATGACATCTAGATGAGCAACTCCATCGTAAGATCTTATCTAAGATCGAAAACATCTGCACTCCTGCACCGTCACACTTCTTCCAAATCCTATGCACTTGATCGGTTTCTGATGCAGCCAATTCTCCAGAATCTAGAGGATAGCTTACCATTGAAGAAAATCATGGAATCCCTCGAATATTCTGTTGTACATATCTTTGAGGTTAGCAGGTTGATTTTCAGGTAACCTTGATTTTTTTTTTTACTAAAATTCATTGTTTTGTGTAAACATTTGAGGCGGATTTAAGAATATGAATATGAAAATTTTTCACCAGTAAGTAATACGTGTTAACTATCCGAACCAGGATCGCAGAAAACCTTCGAACGAACTTGAAAACGCGCAATATATGAAAAACCAAGAGTTTATTATTGGCTAACGAACTCTTCGACTTCGAATAATTTATTGCTCGGTATCGACAGTGATACCAAGCCTCAGTGGAAAGTTTCTCCAAACGTCAACTGTTGACGAACGAGTGCCTTTCTTGCGAACCGGAAAAACTCTAAAGTTTTAGTCAAATTGGTGTTGGATGGATAGCTCACTATACAAAGATTTCTCGATTGCTGCATCAATTAAGGGGTTCAAGACAAGTGACGAAATTGTTGGACTGGAACTCTTGAACTGGCAATCTGTGAACTTGAAAGAGTCAGATTGGTTAAAATTCAGTTAGAAATCGTCGTAGGAAACATTGAAATTGTCGTTGTTACATCATCCTGGTCGTTATCGTCAACCCTCGCCGATGAACGATGGGAGGTGGCATCCAGTCTCGTTCCTGAGTGGAGGCTCTGGCGAAAAATCTTTGTGGGATAAAATGTCGTGTGTTCGTTGTCTCAAAAATTTCTCCCTTTACTGAAGTGATTAGGAGAGAGGAGGCATCTTGGAAAGGCGGCTTGGAGTTCTTGAAAGCTTCGAGCCTCTTGAAGAACCGAGCACCTCTTGAAAGGGAGGCTTCCGAGCCTCTTGAAGAGGAGGCTTCCGAGCCTCTTTGAAAGGGAGGCTTCTGAGCTTGAAGAGTAAATGAGCTCTTGAAAGGAGGCTTCCGAGCCTCTTGAAAGGAGGCTTCTGAGGCCTCTTGAAAGGTGGCTTCCTTCGAGCCTCTTGAAAGGGGCTTCCGGGCCTTGAAGCTGGGCACCTCTCTGAAAGGAGGCTTCTGAGCCTCTTGAAAGGAGGCTGGCGAGCCTCTTACAGAAAGAGGCTTTCGAGCCACCTCTTGAAAGGAGGCCTTCTGAGCACTCTTGAAGAAGGAGGCTTCAGGCTTCATTTCTCTTGAAGGAGGCTTGAGGCCTCTTGAAGGCTTCCGGGCCTCTTGAAGGAGGGAGGCTTCCTGAGCTCTCTTGAAGGAGGAGCCCTCTTGAAGGCTTCCAGGCCTCTTGAAAGGAGGCCTTCCGGCCTCTTGAAAGGAGGCACCTGGAGTTTTCTTGAAAGGGCTTCCGAGGCCTTCTTGAAAGGAGGAGCTCTGAGCTCTCTTGAAAGGAGGCTTCTGAGCCTCTTGAAAGGAGGCTTCTGGGAGCCTCTTGAAAGGAGGGGCTTCCAGGCCTCTTGAAAGGAGGCTTCTCTGAGCCTTTTTGAAAAGGAGGCTTCCAGGGCCACACTCAGAAGGCTTCTGGGAGCCTTCTGAAAGGGAGGCTTCCGGGCCTCTTGAGGGCACCGGGCCCTCTTGAAGGGCTTCCAGGCTCTGAGCTCTTGAAGGAGCTCTGTTCTTGAAAGGGAGGCTCTGGAGCTCTTGAAAGAAGAGGCTCTGGAGCCTCTTGGAAAGGAGGCTTCCGAGCCCCTTGAAAGGGCTAGGGCATCTTGAAGGAGCTGGGCATCTTGAAAGGGAATCCAGGTTTTTGACGGGTATCGGGCCTCTTGAAAGGAGGCTTCTGAGCCTCTTGAGAAGGAGGCTTCAAGTTCCTCCTTTGAAAGGAGAGGCTTCCGGGCACTCTTTGAAACTCAGGAGTTACCAGAGCCACCTTGATTTATAGGAGGGCCTCTTGGAAGGAGCTTCCTAGCTCTTGAAGGAGGCTTCCTAGCCTCTGGAAGGCTCGAGGCTCTGCCTGAATAACTTGAGCTCTCTTAGAAGAGCCGAGCTTCAGGCCCTGAAAGGAGGCTTTATTTCTTGAAAGGAGGCTTCCGAGCTCTCTGGTGATTTTTTGAGCTTCTTGAAAGTAGGCTGAGTTCCGGAGGCTTGAGTTTAGAAAGGAGGTTTGAGCTTGCTGAGCCTTGAGCTTGGAAAGGCTTCCCGGCCTGAGCCTTGAAAGGAGGCTTGAGCCCCTCTTGAAAGGAGGCTTGGGCCTCTTAGAAGGAGGCTTCCAGGACCTCTTGAAAGGGAGGCTCTGGGCCTCTTGAAGAAGGAGGCTTCTGAGCCTCTTGAGAGAAAGGAGCCAGGCCTCTTGGGAAGCCAGACCTCTTGAAAGGAGGCTTCTGAGCTCTCTCGAAAGGGGAGGCTTCTGGGCCTCTTGAAAGGAGGAGCTTCCGGGCTGCTCTCTTGAAAGGGAGGCTTCCGGGCCTCAAATTTCTTGAAAGGAGGCTACTTCCAGGGCCTCTTGAAAGGAGGCTCTGGGCTGCAGAAAGGGAGGCTTCCGGGCCTCTTGGAGAAGGCTTCTGGGGCCTCTTGAAAGGGAGGGCTTCCAGGCCTCTTGAAAGGAGCTTCCGAGGCTTCTTAGAGCCTCTTGAAGAGGAGGGCTTCCGAGCCTCTTGAAAGGAGGCTTTCGAGGCCTCTTGAAGGAAGCCCGAGCCTCTTGAAGAGGAGGCTTTGAGCCTCTTGCAAAGCAGAGGCTTCCAGGCCTCTTGAAAGGAGGGCTCTCCGGGAGGCCTCTTGAAAGGAGGCTTCTTGAGGAAGCCTCTGTGAAAGGAGGCTGCTTCAGATAGCCTCCAGGCTGAGCCTCTTGAAAGTAGGGCTTCCGAGCCTCTTGAAGAAGGCTTCCAGGCTTCTGGAGGGCTTCGGGCCTCTTGAAAGGGAGGGCTCTCCGAGGCTCTCTTGAAAGCAGAGGCTTCCGAGCCTCTTGAAAGAGGCTTCCCGAGCCTCTTGAAAGATAGTTTGAGGGCTTCCAGGGGCAGAGAGGCCTCTTGAAGAGGAGGCTTCCAGGCCTCTTAGAAAGGGCTTCCAGGCTCATGTTCTTGAAAGAGGAGGCTTCCGGGCCTCTTGAGAAAGGAGGCTTCTGGGCCCTCTGAGAGAAGGAGGCTTCCTGGGCCTCAAAGGAGGGGAGCTTCCGGGGCCCTCTTGAAAGGAGGCCTTCTGGGCCTCTCTTGAAAGGGAGGCTTTCCGGGGCCTCTTGAAAGAGGGCTTCTTCCGGGCCCTCTTGAAGAGGAGGCTTTCCAGGCCTCTTGAAAGGAGGCTTCGAGCCTACTTTGAAGGAGGCTTCGGGCCTCTTGAGAAAAGAGGAGAGCTTGAGGCCTCTGAGAAAGGGAGGCCCTGAGCCTCTTGAAGGAGGCTTCAGTGCACCTCTCTTGAAAGGAGGGCTTCAGGCCTCTTGAAAGGAGGGCTTTCCCGGGCCTCTTGCAGAGAGAGGGCTTCCAGGCCTCTTGAAGGGGCTTCCGGGCCTCTTGAAGGGAGCTTTCCGGGCCTCTTGAAAGGAGGCCTGGCCCCTCGGGGCCTGGCTCTTTGGAAAGGAGGGCTTCTGGGCCCTCTTGAAAGGAGGCTCTCGGGCCTCTTGAAGGCTTCCAGGCCTCCTTGAAAGGAGGCTATCCGAGACCCTCTTGAAAGGAGGCTGTCAGGGCCTCTTGAAAAGGAGGCTTCGGGCCTCTTGAAAAGGAGGCTTCCTGACCTCTTGAAAGGAGGCTTCCAGGGCCTCTTGAAAAGGCTTCAGGCCTCTTGAAGAGGCTTCCGAAGCCACCTCTTGGAAAAAGGCTTCAGGAGCTTCCTGAAAGGAGGCTGGGCCTCAAAAGGAGGCTTCGGGCCTCTTTGAAAGGAGGCTCTCCAGGCCCCTTGAAAGGAGGAAGCTTTCCTGAGCCCTCTCTTGAAAGGAGGCTTCCGGGCCTCTTGAAAGGAGGGCTTCCGGGCCTCTTGAAAGGAGCTGCTTGTCAGGGCCTCTTGAAAGGAGGCTTGTGGAGCCTCTTGAAGAAAGGAGGCTTCCGGGCCTCTTGAAAAGAGGCCGGGCCTCTTGAAAGGAAGGCTTCTGGGCCCTTGTAAGGAGGCTTGGGCCTCTTGAAAGGAGGCTTCCAGGGCCCTCTTGAAGGGGAGGCCTTCCGGGCCTCTTGAAAGGAGGCTTCGAAGGCCCTCTTGAAGGGAGAAGCTTCAGGGCCTCTTGAAAGGAGGCTTCCAGGCCCCTCTGAAAGAAGGCTTCGGGGCCTCTTGAAAGGGAGCTTCCGGCTCCTGGAAGAAGCAGGGCCTCTTGAAAAGGAGGGCTTCGGGCCTCTTGAAGAGGGAGGCTTCCGGGCCTGCTTGAAGAGGAGCTTCCTGGCCTAACAGAAAGGAGGCCTCCAGGCCTCCTGAAAGGAGAGCTTCGGGGCCTGCCCCTCTTGAAGAGGCTGGAGGGCTCTGCCCTCTTGAAGGAGGCCTTCAGGGCACCTCTTGAAAGGAGGAGCTCTCAGGCCTCTTGAAAGGAGGCTTCCCATGGGCCTCTTGAAGGAGGCTTCTGGGCCTCTCAGAAAGGGAGAGCTCCTTGAGTGAGGCCAGGCCTCTTGAAGGAGCTTCGGGCTTCCAGCCTCTCTTGAAGGAGGCCTTCCGGGCCTCTGTTGAGAAGGAGGCCTGCTTCAAAGGATAGCCTGCCCCTCTTGAAAGGAGGCTTCCAGGCCTCTTGAAAGGAGGCTCTGGGCCTCTTGAAAGGAGGCTCCGGGCCTCTTGAAGGAGGCTTCAGGGCCCAGCTCTTGAAAGGAGGCTTCCAAAGGCGCCTCTTGAAAGGAGGCTTCTGGCCTTGGAAAGGAGGCCTTCCTGGGCCTTGAAAGGAGGCTTCAGGGCCTCTGGAAAGGAGGCTTCCTTCAAGGGCTTGGGCCTCTTGAAAGGGGAGGCCTGGGCCTCTTGAAAGGGAGGCTCTGGCCTCTTGGAAAGGAGGCTTCCTGGCCTCTTGAAAGGGAGGCTTCGGGCCTGGAGCCTCTGGTGAAGGTCAGGCTTCGGGCCTCTTGAAAGGAGGCTTCCTGGAGCCTCTTGAAAGGAGGCGCCTGAGCCTCTTGAAGAAGGAGGCCGGGCCTCTTGAAAGGAGGCTTCATGGCCTCTTGAAAGAAGGCCTGGCCCTCTTGAAAGGAGGCTTCTGGCCTCTTGAAAGGAGGCTTTTGTCCTCTTGAAAGGAGGCCTGGCTTCAGCGAGGCCTCTTGAAAAGGAGGCTTCCTGGCCTCTTTGAAAGGAGGCCCAGGCCTCTTGAAAGGAGGCTTCCGGCCCCTGCCTTGAAAGGAGGCTCTGGCCTCTTGAAAGGAGGCTTCTGGCCTCTTGAAAGGGAGAGGCAACCCCGGCCCTCTGAAAGGAGGCTTCCGGCCTCTTGAAAAGGGAGGCCTGTTCCCTTGAGGCCTGGGCCTCTTGAAAGGAGGGCTTCCAAGCCCTCTTGTAAAGGAGGCTCTGGGCCTCTGAAAGGAGAGGCCTGGGCCTCTTGAAAGGAGGCCTTCTGGCCTCTTGAAAGGAGCTTCCGGGCCTCGAAAGGAGGCTTCCGGGCCTCTTGAAAGGAGGCTTCGGGCCTCTTGAAAGGAGGCTTCCTGGCCTCTTGGAAAGGAGGCTTCCGGGCCTCTTGAAAGGAAAGGCTCGGCCTCTTGAAAGGAGGCTTCCGGAGCCTCTTGAAAGGCGAGGGCCTGGCCTCTCTTGAAAGGAGGCTTCGGGCCTCTTGAAAGGAGGCTTCCTGGCCTCTTGAAAGGAGGCCTGGGTCTCTGAAAGGAGGCTTCCGGCCTCTTGAAAAGGAGGCCTGGGCCTCCTGAAAGGAGGGCTCTCTGGCCTCTTGAAAGGAGGCTTCCGGGCCTCTTGAAAGAGGAGGCTTCCGGGCCTCTTGAAAGGAGGCTCTGGCCTCTTGAAAGGAGGCCTGGCCTCTTGAAAGGAGGACGCTTCCTGGCCTCTTGAAAGGAGGATCCTGGGCCTCTTGAAAAGGAGGCTCTGGGGCTCACTCTTGCAAAGGAGACTTCCGGGCCTCTGAAAGGGAGGCCTGGGCTCTTGAAAGGGAGGCCCTCTGGCCTCCTGAAAGGAGGCCTTTCCAGGCCTCTTGAAAGGAGAGGCTTCCTGAAAGGGCCTCTTGAAAGGAGGCTCGGGCCTCTTTGGAAAGGAGGCTTCTGGGCCTCTTGAAAGGGAGGCTTCCGCCTCTTGAAAGGAGGCCTGGCCTTCTTGAAAGGAGGCTTCTCTGGGCCTCTTGGAAAGGAGGCTTCCGGGCCTCTTGAAAGGAGGCCTTCCCTTGAAAGGAGGCTCGGGCCTCTGAAAGGAGGCTTCCAGGGCCTCTTGAAAGGAGGAGGCTCTGGGCCCTCTTGAAGGCAGGCTTCCTGGACCTCTGCAAAGCAGGCTTCCAGGCCTATTGAAAGGAGGCTTCAGGGCCTCTTGAAAGGAGGCCTGGGCCTCTTGAAAGGAGGCTTCTTGGCCTCTTGAGTGAGGCTTCTGGGCCTCTTGAAAGGAGGCTTCCAGGCCTCTTGAAAGGAGGCTTCTGGGCCTCTTGAAAGGAGAGCTTCCTCCGGCCCTTTCTGAAAGGAGGCTCTGGCCTCTTGAAAGGAGGCTTCCGGCCCTCTTGAAAGGAGGGACCTGGGCCTCTTGAAAGGAGGCTCTGGGCCTCTTGACAGGAGGCTTCCGGCCTCTTTGAAAGGCTTCGGGCCTCTTGAAAGGAGGCTTCAGGCCTCTTGACAGGAGGCTTCCTGGCCTCTTGAGCAGGAGGCTTCCTGGCCTCTTGAAAGGAGGCTTCCCACCTTGAGTGGCCTCTGGCCCTCTTGAAAGGAGGCCTGGCCTCTTGAAAGGAGGCTTCTGGCCTCTTGAAAGGAGGCTTCTGGGCCTCTGAAAGGAGGGCTGACAGGGAAGCTCTCGGGCCTCTTGAAAGGAGGCTTCCGTTTCTTGAAAGGAGGCTTCCTGGCCTCTTGAAAGGGAGGCTCTGGGCCTCAGAAAGGAGGCCTCCCGGGCCTCTTGAAGGAGGCTTCCGGGCCTCTGGAAAGGGAGGCTCTGGGCCCTCTTGAAAGCGAGGCTTCCGGCCTCTTGAAAGGAGCGCTCAGGCCTCTTGAAAGGAGGCCCGCCTCTTGGAAAGGAGGCTTCCTGGCCTCTTGAAAGGGGAGGAGGCTTCCGGGCCTCTTGAAGGAGGTCCGGGCCTCTTGAAAGGAGGCCTGGCCTCTTGGCAGTAAAGGAGGCTTCCGGGCCTCTTGAAGGCTCCCAAGCAGCAAAAATTGTTCCCCTTACAAAATTCCAGTAATGTTGAAACTATTCCGGAAAGAAGCAATCTTTACGTATGTGCCATCAAATGTAACTATCTTACCAAACTAAAAAAGCGCAAGAGGAGGTGGGGCCTACAGAGTATTCTTGGAATTGCAGTAAAATTACAATAATGTTGCCAAATACTACAGCAGAAAAAATAAAATTAAAATATAAAACTAGATTCGATTTATGGATCTTGTGATTGATAGGTCACTTCACTATACCACAGCACCATTCAACACTTCGAAGGGACTGCATGTTGACTCGCAATAAAAACTATACGATTATGAAGTTTTGTACTCAGGTTTCCTGTTACATGATTGCACCATCACAGGAAAAAAATGTGTGTTGTCAAAACGTTAAACGATGCTAAATTAAACATGAAGACACATTCAACGTATCTGCAACTTGAATTCTAAACAAACAATTAGAAATTTTGAAGACGCATTGAAGTTACATGGTAGAAAATATGCAAACAATGATTTTGTTTTCGTGTTTGCAACGCCAAAATGAAGTACAGCAAGTTCTTTGTTTGTTTTGTTTCCAAATGTTCAAACAAGTACTGCATTGCAATTTTAATGAAACATTGATCACAATTCAGACGTTTTGTCATCTTCGTTTAAACTTTTTCGTGATTTGATGTTTTTCAACGCCTTTAATGGAACTGAATACGGAATAAAGGTGCTTTTAGGAAGATGTTGCGTGTGCTACTTGGGCTTCAGGCCTCTTGAAATTGACAGGAGGCTTCCGGGCCTCTTGAAAGGAGGCTTCCTGGCCTCTTGACAGGAGGCTTCAGGCCTCTTGAAAGGAGGCCTGGGCCTCTTGACAGGAGAGCTTCCTGGGCCTCTTGATGCAGGAGGCTTCCGGGCCCTCTTGACAGGAGGAGAACCTCGGGCCTCTTGACAGGAGGCCTTCTGGGGCCTCTTCTGACAGGAGGCTTCAGGGCCTCTTGAGCAGGAGGCTTCCGGGCCTCTTGACAGGAGGCTTCATGCCTCTTGAGCCAGGAGGCTTCCGGGCGGCCTCTTGACAGGAGGCTTCCCGGGCCACCTCTTGACGCAGGAGGCTTCCGGGCCTCTTGCACAGGAGGCTTCCAGGGCCTGCCTCTTGTGCAAGAAGGCTTCCTGGCCTCCTTGACAGGAGGCTTCTGGGCCTCTTGACAGGAGGCTTCCGGGCCTTTCGCAGACAGGAGGCTTCAGGCCTCTGTGACAGGAGGCTACTGGGCCTCTTGACAGGAGGCTTCCTGGCACTCTTTTGACAGGAGAAGCTCGGGCCCTCTAGACAGGAGGAGGCTTCGGGCCTCTTGAAAGGAGGCTTCTGGGCTTCTCTTGAAAGGAGGCTTTGGGGCCTCTTGAAAGGAGGCTTCTCGGGCCTCTCTTGAAAGGAGGGCTTGGGCAGGCTCTTGAAAGGAGGCTTCCGGGCCTCTTGAAAGGAGGCTTCCTGGCCTCTTTGAAGGAGGCTAAGGGCCTCTTGAAAGGAGGCTTCGGGCCTCTTGGAAAGGAGGCTTCTGGCCCTCTTTGAAAGGAGTACGTTTCAGACTCTTGAAAGGAGGCTTCCGGGCCTCGTTGAAAGGAGGCTTCCGGGCCCTCTTGAAAAGGGAGGCTCCCAAGCAACAAAATTGTTTCACTTCTGTAAATTTCAATGTTGAAATCTATTCTGGGAAAGAAGCAATCTTTTGTGCCCATCCGTATCAAATATAACTATCTTGCAAACTAAAAGCGTACGCAGAGAGGTGGAGCCTACCTAAGGAAACATTCTTCGATTGCAGTAAAATTCACAATAATGTTGCAAAATACTGAAGCAGCAGAAAAATAAAAATAAAATATGAAACTGGATTCGATTTATGGATCTTGTGATTGATAGTCCTTCACTCCTACCACAGCACCGTATCTAACACTTCGAAGGGACTGCATGTTGACTCCGCAATAAAAACTATAATGATTATGAAGTTTTGTACTCAGAGTTCCTGTTTATGATTGCGTTACCATCACAGGAAAAAAATGTGTTTATCAAAACGTTAAACGATGCTAAATTAAACATGAAGACACATGCGTCTAACGTATCTACCAACTTAAGTTTAAACAAACAAATTAAATTTTTGAAAGCACGCATTGAAGTTACATGGTGAAAAATATGCAACTTAATGATTTTTGTTTCGTGTTTGCAACATGAAAGTGCAGCATTCTTTTGTTTGTTTGTTTCAAATGTCAAACAAGTACTGCATTGCAATTTTAATGAAACATTGACTCACCAATTCAGAATCGTTTTGTCATCTTGATTTTGCAACTTTTCGTGATTTGATGTTTTTCCAACGCCTTTAATGGAACTGAATAGGAATAAAGGTGCTTTTACCCCAGGAAGATGTTACGTGTGCTACTTGGGCTTCTGGAGCACTCTTGAAAGGAGGCTTCCGGGCCTCTTGAAAGGTGAGGCTTTCGGGCCTCTTGAAAAGTGAGGCTTCTGGCCTCTTGAAGGAGGCTTCGGACCTCTTGACAGGAGGCCTTCCAGGCCTTCCTTGACAGGAGGCTCTGCCGGGCTCTCTTGACAGGAGGCTTCTGGGCCTCTTGAAAGGAGAGCTTCAGGGCCTCTTGTACAGAGGCTTCCGGGCCTCTTGACAGGGAGGGCTTCCAGGCCCTCTTGACAGGAGGCTTCAAGGCCTCTTGACAGGAGGAGCACTTCCGGGCCTCTTGAGCAGGAGGCTTCCGGGCCCTCTTGACAGGAGGGCTTCCCGGGCCACTCTTGACAGGAGGCTTCCTGGGGCCTCTTGACAGGAGGAGCTTCCGGGCCTGCCTTGACAGGAGGCTTCGGGCCCTCTTGACAGGGAGGGCTTCCTGGCCCTCTCTTGCACAGGACCAGGCTTTGGGCCTCTTGACAGGAGGGCTTCCTGGGCCTCTTTGAGCAGGAGGTGCTTCCTGGCCCTCTTGACAGGAGGAGCTTCCTGGGCCTCTTGACAGAGGCTTCCAGGGCCCTGCTGAAGGAGGGCTTCCAGCGGGCCTCTTGAAAGTTGAGGCTTCCGGGCCTCTTGGAAAGGAGGCTTCCGGGCCTCTTGGAAGGGAGGCTTCTGGGCCTCTTAGGAAGGAGGCTTCCAGGAGCCTCGGAAGGGAGCTGCTTCCGGGGCCTCTTGGAAAGGAGGCTTCAGGGCCTCTTGAAGAGGGCTTCCGGGCCTCTTGAAAGGAGGCTTCTCCGGGCCTCTTGAGAAAGGAGGCTTCCTGGCCTCTTGAAGGAGGCTTCCGGGCCTCTTGAAAGGAGGCTTCGGGCCTCTTGAATTGAGGAGGCTTCAGGCCTCTTGAAAGGAGGCTTCCAGGCCTCTGCAGGAGAGCTTCCTCATGGCAGGCTTTTGACCTGTGAAGGCTTCAGGCCTCTTCACAGGGCTTCGAGCCTCTTGACAGGAGGCTTTCCTGGGCTCTGACAGGAGGCTCTGGGCCTCTTAGACAGGGAAGGCTTCCAGGCCTCTTGAAAAGGAGGGCTTCGGGCACCTCCTTGAAAGGAGCTTCGGGCGCACTCTTGAAAGGAGGCTTCCAGGCCTCTTGAAAGGAAGCTTCAGGCCTCACCAGTGAGGGCTTCCAGGACACACCTCTTTCTTCAACAGGCCTGACAGGGCTTCCGGGCAGCAGCACTTTGACAGGAGGCCTTCAGGCCTCTTGACAGGAGGCTTCCTGGCCTCTTTGACAGGAGTGCTTCCAGGCCTCTGTGAGGCCCCAGACAGGGAGCTGAGGCTCCTGACAGGGAGGCCTCTTGACAGGAGGCTTCCTGAGCCTCTGACAGGAGAGGCTGGGCCCCTCTTGACAGGAGGCTTCCAGGGCCTCTTGACAGGAGGCTTCAGTGCCTCTCACCGACAGAGAGGCTCTGGGGCCCCTCTTGACAGGAGGCTCAGGCCTCTTGAGGGAGGCTTCCGGGCCCTCTTGACAGGGAGGCCTCCGGGCCTTGCTTGAATGGCAGGAGGCTTCAGGGCACCTGCTTGACAGGAGAGCTTCCGGGCCTCTTGACAGGAGCTTCACGGGCTCTCTTGACAGGAGGCTTCCGGCAACTCTTGGACAGGCAGAGGCTTCCTGAGCCTCTGGTGACAGGAGGCTTCCTGGCCTCTTGACAGGAGGCCTCGGGCCTCTTGAGCCAGGAGGCTTTCCGGGCCTCTTGACAGGAGGCTTCAGACCTCCTTTGAGCAGGAGGCTGGGGCTCATGATGCCAGGAGGCTTCCAGGCCTCTTGACCCAGGAGGGCTTCCGGGCCTCTTGAAAGAAGGAGGCTTCCTGGCCTCTTGGAAGAAGGAGGCTTCCAGGCCTCTTGGAGGCCTGGCCAGGGAGGCTTCCGGGCCTCTTGGAAGGAGGCCTTCCAGGCCTCTTGAAGGAGGCTTCCAGGGCCTCTTGAAGTGAGGCTTGGGCCTCTTGAAGGAGGCTTCTGGAGCCTCTTGAAAGGAGGCTTCCAGAGCCTCTTGAAAAGAGAGGCTCAAATCCAGTTTTGAAAGGAGGCTTCAGGCCCCTTGAAAAGGAGGCCTTCTGCCTCTTGAAAGGAGAGGCTTTGCACCGAGGCCTGGCCTCTTGCAGAAAGGAGGCTTGGGCCTCTTGAAAGGAGGGCTTCCAGACCTCAGAAAGAGGAAGGCTTCGGGCCTCTTGAAGAGGAGCTTCCGGGCACACTCTTGAGAAAAGGAGGGCTTCCGGGCCTCTTGAAAGGGAGGCTTTGGGCCTCTTGAAAGGAGGCTTCCAGGGCCTCTTGAAAGGAGGCTTCGGGCCTCTTGAAAGGAGGGCTTCAGGGCAGCCTCTTGAAAGGAGGCTTCCAGGGCCTCTTGAAGGGGAGGCTTCCACGAAAGAGGCAGCCTCTTGAAAGGAGGTGTTTCCATTCCGTTCGGATAAAACCTGATCAACGGATGTTAAATCTCTCATGATGAAGAGAGATCATTTATTGACTCTTAAAATTGGTGGATCTTATTCACGTTGCCAGAAGGGCCGATTATTGCTTTTGCCTGAACAATATGATTAACATAGAGACAGCAAGCCACACTCTGTTAAGAAGGAGAAGATGTTCGACCAATTATTTACTAAATAAAGGAAGATCCGTTTTCCAGCTCACTGCTGCTGTATATTCGATTTTATCGCAAAACAGAGAAATATAGCATCAAACTCGTCGCTTCTGTTTTTAGCATGTATGTGGTCACTGTTGAAAAAAATCACCAAAATAAAAACAAATCAAATTCAACACTTTGGCCATTACTGTTGTTTTGGATGGGATGGACATACAGGAGCTATGAGGATGAAGTGTCGAACAGTTCTCTTATTTGAAATCTAAAATTTCTAAAGTGTTAAGAAACCATCATCCTTGTCCAGCCCACCTTTAGCATGGTTTATATAGCGCCGACGTTGTTCAATCATTTAGTTTTTATGTGTGCGAGTTATGTTCCAGTAATACGGATACCTTCCTCCGCTGCCGGGAAGCTGAGGTTTCTGCTGGTTCATTTTAAGAAACCAAAAGTTATGTAATGCTCAGGATCAAATACAAGGCCTATATAATTTATTAAAACTACTAGGTATCGTCAGAATGGCCAACATCGAAATAAAAGATGAAAACCTTCCTAAATCACGTACATTCCCTGATAATGGAACAGGAAGCAACAGGCTTGTATTTACAGAAATTAAGTCAGTGGACCTTTGATACAGCCAATACCTACTTAACGTTAATTAGGCTTTCAACTTTGAACATATGCTGAACAAAGCAATACCCATACGGTATACAACTAATCAGATTACCAGTTTTCCGTGTTCCGACCTCATAAAACTTTGCTTCCATTCAATTCCTGATATCCACTGCTGACTCTTCACTTTCACCGCCGATAGCTGAAATTCCTACTTATTTCAAACTCCCCAAAAATGCTCTTAACCAAGACATAACTCCGATCAAACCGTTTTATAAACGAACTCTGCTTCCCCATCCTCATCATCATCAACCGGTGGCTTGTAACGCTGATGAATTACTATGACATATGTTGCCTTCCAAACACGCACTCCACCACCGCCGCGGTGCTCTACTTTCTGACCGCGCGCTGCGCACTCAACCTACACGCCATCGCCATTGGCCTGCCCGTCCCTCGGATCCGATGCATTTATTGTAACGTATTTAAACATAATCATTCCCGTAATTTTCTTTCAATTAAAAATTCAATATTCGCTCCCCTCTTCTTCGTCGTCGTCGCCTCCTCGAGTGGCCGTTTCTCATTTTTCTCTTTGATGGGTATTTTTTCGTTCTCTACGCACTTCACAGCGCTCTAAGGCTACCTCTTCTCTTTTATATCAAGGCATTGTGTGTTGGAACAACCATCTGTTCCGCCAGAGTAGAGGTCAGGTTTCCTTCGATTCGATCACTAATTCCAATTCTTCCACTGATTATACGATGTACGGTGGGCTTTTATTGTAGCCTCTATGGTATCCTGCCAGAGAAAAGTAAAAGCTTATTTAATTTTTATTAGGAATCACTTTAACTTTGCCTAAAGCATTAATCTTTAGACTTGATGCTTATGTTTCTAGAACCGTACATAATATTGACTAAAATTTGAAAAGCTTCTGAAAGAAAAAATATATAATATTGCGCTTTTTGCACTTTAGGTAAGAGTTCTGCGAGATTTTTTTCCTTCACAGTTCATCTTTTCTCCACTCAATACACTCCTCAAAAAAGTTGATTTTAATGCATAATATTTGAGTGTGAGTGCCCAATCTTATATAGATAGTAGAATCTATAGATGAGCTGGAAAGCATAGCTGAAGTCGATTTTTTGCCTGTGCACTCTCGCGCATATGACGTCACAACCCTTTAACTGTTTCCATTGAAATCGTGGACGTCATGTGCTCGTTTGGAGTATACGTTTGACAGTTCGTTTGAGACAGAAGGATTTATCTTTCGCTCATCTATATATCTCCACTATCTATAATTCAATCTGAAAACAAATAGACGTCAAATCAGCTGGCGGGAATCGATTTAGTGTACACGCTTACATGTGACTAACGAGTAATACATGGGTTATAATTGGGTAAATTTAGTGTAAACAAAATCATTGATCAAGCCGAAATAGAGAGTGAGTGTGAGAAAAAGAAGCGGGCGTTCACAATCTACTCATAACGCTCTTTGGACCATTAGTGCGGGAAATCATGCAATAGTATGCCTAGTTCCTTTCCATGTTATTCAAGAACTCCATGGATTAGGCCTTTGGAAGTCAATACGCGTGAAAACCTGTTATCTCTTTTTAATGGCTCATATGTACTATTTGATTAAGTGAAAAACCGCGCATATCCATTGTGGCCTTTCAATAATCGCTGCATCTTTCCAGTTCATCCAAAAATTTCCTGGAGTATAGGCCTTAAATTCTACGCGCGTTACCAAAGGGCTGTCATTTTGAAAATGGTTCATGCTTTATTTGATCTATTGCAATTTGTAAACTCTTTTTTATTCAACGCTAATTTCAATTTACTCACTCAGACTGTGTTTTCAAGAACATAAATGACAGTATTAGCATTAAAATCAAGTTTGGCATTGGTCAATCACGATTGCAAATAAAACAAATCCATAAGACAGCTGCGATCAACTGACGATTTTGTTTACTGTTTTGATTGGTTTGACGAAGATTCATGACCGGACTTTGAATTTGATTTTGTATTATTGATATTTGCAAAACGACAAAAGCTTAATTTATGTGGTTTTTTTGCTACAATATACGTATATACTTCTTAAAATATTAAAAATGAGAAACAGAGTTCAATGATTTATTTTTGAGTGTTATTGATGATACACAGATGTGATTGATTTTTCGCTGGGGGGAATCTCGAAGTTAGCATTGTGAAGCAAAAGCGTAGGATACACGATTTCCGGATTATGCGGAGTTCGACTATCGGTTCGGTCTAGGATGTTTTCAGGTTGAAAACATTTTCGACACCTGAGAATAATGTATCCATTGTTTCTTGCCACATAGAAACTCATTAATGGTGGGCATGAAAAGCTTTCTGATGCTAATAACGAAGAAATACTAATAGAATACTAAGTACGTTGAGAAGCACGCCAAAGTTCCAGTTGGGATGTAGACTCATTAGAAGAAAGAAAGAACAGAAGGGTTGATTTGTTGGTGCCTGTAATATTGGTTTATCGACATTTAGAGGCAAGATTACAAAAGCTTTATCATTTTTTATTACATTTATTTTTCCGATTGTATAAAATTTATTATACATATTATTGACTTATATAGGAAACTGTTTGAATGTATATTTCAGAGAGTTTTCTGAAAATTCGACATTATTCTTTCTAAACAAACTGACCAAATAAATAATGAAGTGCACAGATATGTCAATCTCAATGCATGAATTGAATTTATTAACTCAGAATAAGAAACCCTATTTCTGATATTATTGATATTCTATTTTATCGGTCCTTACTGTGAAAGTTCATAAAAAGCCTACTATAATTATCAGACAAACTTTAAAGATGTATATGTATGAAGGTACTTATAATTATTTGAAAACGTTCCTCTATAAGAGAGGTGTTTGGAACGTATGATCATTAAATTATCTTAAATTATCTTTCGATAATTTTGTCCTGAACTGAAAGCTCAACTGGTGAATAAGAACCAGAAAAAGGAAGTTCAGTTCAACACTCACGGACGTAGGAGGCCGACAGTAAATTCTTTCAACAGCCCAAGTCATATAGGTGTGGATCCGCTGAACTCCCTTTTAGTACCAATATTGAAGAACATTGGTATCCATCAAACTTCTCTGGACGCGAACACAAACCGTGAAGCTGCACACGCAGTTCGCCTTCATCGATCAGAAGTATGAGGCAGTGCCAAAACGTCGTTGTCTCCTACAGTCTTCTTCTACTAGCAGCCAATGTCACTCCTCAGAAAGGGACATTCGAGGTCGATGTCAACATCAGACTGTGCTATTGGTTCTAGTTCGGTGGTTTGTTGAAGCGCAATAAAAGGGCGAGCCGTGTTAATCTAGATGGATCCTGAGAAATCCTAGATTTATTATGATAAAGCATATAGTTTTTTTTTTAAGCACCTACAAAAAATCGTAATCCGGGAATAAAATACATTACTATTATCATATATTTTTTGGATAAATGCTAAGTTGGTGATTATTATGTCCCTGAGGCGCAGCCACTATTTGTATAACAAACCCCCATGACAAAATTTCTCTATGTTGAGGAAATGTGCCGTTGAAGGTTTTGCATGCTGAGAAATACAAAACAAATTCTAATATTTTTTTCTGAATATTTTGACATAGCATGTATTTGTATTATACAATGCTAAGAGGACTGTTAACAAATAATAATTATATATAGAATAAATATCAAGAAGGATAAATACCACAAATGGGTTTTTTATTTTCAATTTTCAAAACAATACCAAAGTTTATTTGATCAGTTCTTTAGAAACAGAAGGCAATAGTTATCAAGCTTTTTCCAAAACAAAAAATCAGAAACAACAACAAAAATCGACATGGAACTGTTATTATAAATCAGGGGCAGTATGGTTCTAAATAAATACATTTTAGTATTTACATTGAACCATCTGTTTTGTTAAGTTAACATTGATATGTACGGAGAATCTTTGAAGTTGAATCTCGGATCGACAGAACAAACCAGCCATAAAAATATTTTATTCTGGAACAAAACGATTTTTCTTTCTCCTAGAATTTTGGAGAAGGGCCACTGCCAGATTGTTTTCCTGCATTTTTCAATTCTTTTCTGAGTATCGATCCGAAGTAGTACCGATAGAGATCACCGATTGTAAAGATCTTTCTTTATAATTCTCTTATGATTTTTTTGGTGATAGGTTGGAAGAGCTTGAGGCGAATGTTTTACAGAGCTTAGGAACTAAATCAATAGTGATATCTGATTTAGGTGATACTTATTGTACATGCAAACCAATTCTATACACGTCCACTAATCTTCAGAGTGCAAGTCAATTATTCTTACCAAAAAGAATGAGGCTGAAACCACCCATTTTTAGGAATTTTTTTATTTAAATCTAACTATTCCCCTAAAATCCCATTTCCACATATATGAAAAAATTGTTTATTTGTACTAGGTGCTTGGGTCCTTGTACAGCCCTCAAATCCATTGCCCAAATCCAAAGTTAATTCAATTCGTCTGTTTTAGGCTATATGCGTGGATGTGAAGCGTGTATGTGTACAAAATAGTGTGCCGTGTAATGAACACCTTACAGTGCTCTTAAACACTGGACCATCTTTCAAATTTTTATACTATTCAATTTTTAGTTTTGTATTTTAGAGGAATTAAGACGGTATAGGGAGACAGGCTTGGATAGTCCTTATGGCTACTAGCTTCTACCTCATACACTTGCAGGGAGGTCATTGTGGGTTCAATCTGAAGGTCGTTTTCATTTCTCCTACTTTGTATCTTTCTCTATATTTATTGCATGTTTTTAACTTAATCGCTAGAACTGGAAATGGACTTCCATACCGTTTCATTTAGCTTTTCCCTGACACTCTTCAATTTGCAGGTATTCTAGCAGTAATCTATGCTAGGAATTGGAGATCAACTCGTTTCCACTACATCCAATTAGAAAATCCATCAGTTGCTTTCTCCTATCTATCCACATTAGCGCTCGTTAACCAAGACGGGCCTCTGCCTCTCGAACCCTAACCCAAAAATTCCGGAATGTCCGCATGAACAATGTGCCAAATGCAGGGTATATTCGGCTTCTGCAGTGGGCAGAGTGATTGCATCAACATTTCCTCCTCCTTCCATACATTGACTTGCATTCTGACGTGGCAGGCGTTGCAGTGTGACTCTAATAAATGAGATCACCAGTACTTGTACATTGAAGATGTGTGCTAGTCCCAAGCAAACATCTGTTGGTTCCCTGTGCAAGAACAGCTGATCTGGTCATAATGGAGTAGCAACTACGAGCAGTCAATCAAGCTCAAGCTTTAGAGGAATTAAGACGGTATAGGCATTATATAACTATTCCGATGAGTTTTATGATTTTATTTTATTATTTTTTTTTATATATTTTATTATCTTTATTATTATTATTTTTTATTATATTTTTATTATCTTTTTTTTCAATTTCCAGTCAAAAGGCATTAAAATATCTTTTATCCAATTTTTGTACCCACCTTATTTTTAATCACACAAATTTATTGAATCACAATCACATTTAGCATTATTAACTTATTCCTACCAGTTATGATCTGCTAAGAGTCTTTTAAAACATTATGATTCTTTGCATTCTAATGATTCAGAAAGCGTGAGAGAACGCTGGTATCACTTATCATACTAAGTCACAGCGTCAAAACTGTTCATTAGACCACTGCAAAATGCTCAAGATGAATGTATGCAAATAAACAAAAGATTCAACAAAGAAAACTTTTCATTACTGCTTTTTTCAAAGAAATTAGTGAAGAAAAATAATTGTGACCATTCAGGGTAACGCACAAGTGCTTAGGATTATTTAAAAGCTTGTAGACTTAAAGACATGTTCGTCAAAGAAATTACATCACCATCGCACATCAGCTATAATAAAACTTACATTAGCAATAAAGCAGAGTAATTCTTTATTATTATTCAAAATGTAATGAAACATGAAAAAAAAAGTTCTTGCCCCTCAAGCATCAACATCTATCTTGTTTTATTATAACTCTTCGACTTATTAAAAGTCAACTTTCCCAAAAATCCATATTTTTAGGCCTCTATTTTTGAAAATAATTCTGGGTTCATAGCCGAAAATAAATAGGAAGGTCAATTGAAAGCATATCAAGATAGTCCGGATTGCAATCATACGGGACCCTGCCTGTTTGTTTTACCCCTACGCCCCACCTTCCACATTAATACTGCAGCGAACACAGTTTTCTGCTTATTCCAGTGTAATAAAGGAAAACAAAACATAAAGTATCGATGATTTAATATCAGTGTGTTTCAAAATGATGGTTTATAGAATTAGTTTAAAACTTACCATAATCCTGCATTGGAAGTAGTCCAGCTGATCCATCTAATTCTGTATCAGAAAGTTCACTTCGGAGTGATAGCGTGTCTCTTATCTCTTCTTTTCTGTTGCTCAGTAGGAGAACACACGGACTGCACTTATCAATGTTAGCTCGCATTGTCGCTTGATACAGAATAAACTTGCAAGAATATCGAGGTTATAAAGCGCCAATACAGATTTGATCTGCTTCAGCAATATTATGGGCAGTGTGACGAACGTTAATTTCTTCTTCATTCCTAAACAGAAGAGATTCTATTTTTCTGCATCCACGAACTGTGCTGTGATGCATAACACTTGCCGCCAAAGGCTCGCCGCGTCCACGATTATAGCTTAAAACAGCCTTTTCGTACATTAAAAGTTTCCGCTATTCTAAATCTAATGCCAATCACGCAGCTTCTTGCACCTGCTAAATGTAACCGATTTTTCTGTTGATACATAAATTTAATTCATGCCTTTAAATCTTGCTTGTTCGAAGAAGGATCGATAAAGATACGGCGTCATTGGCCATCATTCTGGCCATATTACACGAGGTTTCTCAACTTTTGCCGCAGTAAGAAATACTTGAATTCGCTTTTTCGTTGTGTCACTCTACAGATGCACAGTAGTTCCAGACAGCAGCAGGGGGTCGATGGATTCAATCTTCTTGCCCTTCCTGTTTCACGTGCGCTAGTAGAAGGTTCAATACCAAGCCTTTATGCATTGCTGGTCACAACATGGCGCTTGAGGGATTTTAAACGACTAGGGTTACCTAAAGAGAAATTCGAACCACATAAACTGTTTTGTATTTCTGTACACGTGGGTGTTGAGATATAAACGCTACGCAGGCTGTCAGCCTCATATAAGCTTTTCTCTATGCCTTACTTTCAATGTTGCATTTCGTATCTAGTTTAAAATAAGAAGTCGTTGAACAGTTACAGTGAGAATTGAAAAAAAAAACCCTAATTTATCCACCTAGCGGCCTTTCTCGTTCATTCAAAAGAGTTGACAAACATATGAGAAAAGTCTGGATGGTGGAATACAGGTGGATATACATTTTTTTTGCATTCGTTGGTGCTCAGTGTAATAAATGCCGAACTCAACAGAACTCAGCTTGTTGCGAGCAAATCAGATAAGTGATTGATTTTTGATTGATTTTTGATTGATTGACAATGATTTTTCGTATACAGATTTTGAAATTTATTAACTTTCAAGCCCATAGTCCGAGTTGGTCAATTTTCAACAGGAATGGGAAATGGGGAAGAATTCCCCATCGAATGCAAATCAAAATACCAAAATATATTAAGTGGTACCTCATTATACTAAATTTTAAACTTTTTCATCAAAGAATGACAAGCTGTATAGTAGAGCTTTGCCAAATCAAAATTAACGCACCACTAGTGAGAATTTATATTAGGTAACTGAAATAAGCGACTACACTTGTCGTTCCATTTCTTGATCATTTGAGCGTTTCTAAACATAATTTTTCTGTGATCCATATATAGGGAGAATGAGAGAATTCATTTGAGCAACGGCACCCCTATTCCCATACGCAAACAACGTTGATAAGCGCCATACAACCACCATATGATTTGATTTTTCTAGATATCACTAGAAATCTGGGTACATTCTATCCATATACTACTAGAAACCAATTAATTTCACTTTGTCATAAGATAATTGTCATAATTAATTCAGTTGTAATAGGCGCTCGAATAATAAACGTTGCGAACCGGATATCGATTACTTTGAATCAAATGATTCGATTCCCTATTCATTGTTGAACATTGAAGAATTTAATTCCTAATACCGTATATATTAATCTAAAAAGTAAAAATTAAAAATAAACATTTTTAACATCTCACTTGAACTTTTGCATCTACCTTGCTTTCTACATTCTGGCAACACTGGAATGCTTGCTTGTGTACCTGGAAAAGCATACTACAATTAAGGAAATTACTTTACCATTCACCTAATAAATGAAATTACCTTTTGATAATGCAATGCCAAACTTTGCATTGAGATGTCTTGCAAAGTTTCATTATAATGAAAATATTATGTTTTTGTCGAATTTCCATTGTTGTCCTCTGCGGATTTATCTTTGCTTTAGCACGAGAAACCACAAACTTGTTGTTGGAAATGTTGGATGAATAGAGATAAACAACTGCAGCCAAATGCACACGCGTATATGACGTCACAGCCCTTAACATTTCTCATTGAGAATCCGTGATGACATCTCATGCTCGTTTGGAGACAAGAGTTTAACAGTTGGTATGGAGACAGAGGAATTATCTTTGTTCATCTATATAAATTAATATATAGATGAGCGAAGATAAATCTAGATTACTTTTTACGTGGAGGTCGTATGTAACAAAATTCAGACATTTTTGAGTTAATTACATCGCATATGATAGAGAGAATGAGATCCCTTGTGACAGTAAAAAATGAGATCTGATATTTTTATTATTTCACTAAAATATACAGTTACAAAACAATTCGACATTAATATCTGACGAATCCTCTTTGAATAACGAAAATTGATCCCACTCGACCTATTGTCAAAAAAGCCTTTTCTGACAAAAAAATTCTAAATTCATTATTCCGTGTATTCGACCTTCTGTCACATCGCTCAAAAAGGTTGCATGTACTTATGAAAATGTCAAATGAAAATAAAAAGTGTTACATACGACTCTTCGTTGACAGGCTGTGAATTTTGTTTTTTTAGTAACATCAAAATTCTAGAACTGATTTTTGAATAGGTCGTATGTAACAACAAGAATGGGTTTTGAGCTTATTACGTTAAAGGGATAGAGAATATTCAGTTCCTGTTTGCGAAAAAATTAAATTGTACCGATATTTTGAAAATTTAATAAAATATAATTTAGAAACATTTGACGCTGTATTTGGACGAATCCCTCCCTTAGAACGAAATTGATCATTCGACCTATTGTCAAAAAAAGCCTTTTCAACAAAATGCCAAAATTCAATATTCCCGTGTATACGACCTTCTGTCACAAAAAGGTTGTAATGTACCAAAAATGTCAAATAGTAGAAATAAACTTTTATAAGACTCTTTGTAGACTGCCAAATTATTTCAAGTTTCAAGTTATTTTTAATAATAAAAAGTGATCCAAATACATTTAGTAAGGTGAGTTAGTCTGACGAAAATAGAATTGGTAGCTTTTTTTTTTGCAGCTTCTCAACAAAATTTGAAACAGTCATTTTATTTTCAGCTGCCAAGTGTCGGAGGGATGCAGGACCTTCAATTTCTCGGTACTTATTCAAAAGGACGTATGTGATTTTGTAAACAAAGATTCAAACAATCCGATTTCCTCAGGAACTTTTCAAATCATATGTATGTAACATTTTGATCAAGCTGAGAAAAATGAGCTTGGAAGTTTTCAGATTTCATTTTATTGCTATTTAGAAACTAATCATTTTTATTGCAAATTGAATACACCTCAACGATAGATTGATGAAAAGGTTCATCGTCCACTGACTCTGAAATCTGCACTGCGTGTAAACATTTCAGTTATTTTGATAAAAAATATATGTTACAACGTTCTGCAACAGATAAATCACATACGTCGTTTGGATACGTCAGCATGACTGAGGTCAATGCTACTTTTCGTAAAACAAAATGTTACGCTGCTCCGTACACTGTGCCACGAAAGTACTCTTTAATGGGTAAAAAAGTACCCATTATGAAGTTAAATAGTTCAACTCATTAAAAGAGTAAACACCGTTTACTCATTAATGAGTAAACGGCCTATATGTCAGTTTCAGGCGTAATTTTTACTCGAAAAACTTTTTTTTCAATAAGGGGTAAATTTTACTCTTTATTATTCTTAAAATTTATATTGTTATTGTATTGCTATTCTCAAAAGCAGAAAAACATCAACTCAAGCATTAATTTTTAGTTCAACGTATTTATTTAAAGCATAATACATACTTTACATTTGTTTATTTTATATTCGTTGATTACAGAATTAAAACAAAAATTTCGTCTGGGTGCTTGTTTTTTTAATTTCATCTATTTGCCGGCAGCAACTGTTGATGCGGCATACCACTGTCACGGGTTCAGCTGCCAACCGATATAAGTCCCCTCCTTTCCGGTCCAAATGACTCCGGAAGCAATTTTAACGCCATTGTTGAAAGCGCCAGGCCAGAAGCTTAGGTCATTCAAATTTGTGAATTCCATTCAGTTAGCGACCATCGCACATGATAAATCCTCTGCCTGTTCTCGTGTGCCAAGATGGGAAGAAATGCACACGAAGGCATGGGGCATTGTTCGGCACTTAGCCGTTTGTTATGTTCCGGAAGCAAGTTGATTAGAGCTACAGGTCATCAATGAAGGATAGAGAAGCTCTGCAATCTGATCGGAAATCCTAATACAGAGCATTGTCCTGATTTTAAGCTATCAAGCCACTTCCAGCTGTAAGGACGAGCTCCTGTCTCTGAAAACTCTGGTCACTCTGAGGCAGAAATAGCCATGAGCTCGAACCAGAAAGATTAAGGAACATGTTGGTAGGAATACGACTTCCTACAAATGTCGTGTCCAGGATGGCGTATTAGCCGGGTTCTAAGCAGTTGTTGAAGGAGCTATAGAAAACAAAGTTATTATATATTTTTAATATATTTCAAAGAGATACTCTACTTCACTTCCAACTCCAAACCAACATCTTTGATGATTAAAAAAATAATAGTCCAAGGGACTTTTCACACCATTAAAGAGTAGTCTTTCGAAATACATGTGAATAAGCACAAAACACTCATTATGAAAAAATAAAATACCATTATTTTGGACAGCTCCCATATGCTGGGTCAAATAATGGTGGGCTTTATCTTCTTTTAAATGGGTAATGCCAGGTTTACAGTGTACGCTGCATTGTTGATACGTCGAAATGTTGCGTCAAGTTGGAAGTCGTTTCTACGCACATGCGACAAAAAAATTGCAACACTTTACAACACGACGTAATGGCTAACATTTCCATGCAGAAAAACAACGTAACATGTTTTCTTAACTAGAAAATCAGAATATTCTGCCAACATGCTTAATTTTGAAAATCCAGTGATGAAAAAGTACAAGCAGACGCACGTTTTAAACTATTTAGTTGTTTGAAATAGTGATTTGTGCAACTTAGTTAGAATACATGATTTTTTTCTGTTAATGACAGTTGGTACGTACGGGATAACATTTGACGAGTGCTGAAAAATCGAGTTTTAGTAAACGAGTTACTGTACACGCTATTTTTTGCAATGATGAAAATGTGGGCTTCAGTATGTGGTAAATATGTACCAAATTTTACAGACTAATTTACCCCCACATGATCATTCTTGCGAACAAATCATTGTTGCTGTATGAGAAACTATCAAGATTCCATGGAATCTTACCCACATTACGCATAGCTCGTCCGACCTTTATTCAAGGCGATAGATGAACTTCTTGCATTTGGAAATTATGATGTCATGTCCCATCAAAATCTATTTGATTCATGATGCGACGCATGAAAAATAGCCATTATTTAGAACACTTACCCAAGCCTAATCTTCAGCAAAATGTGGTCATGTAACTAATGTTCTGATGTTAGGTTTTCATTATAGTAGAACCCAAACAGTGCTATAATGGGATTTTAATGGAACCCATTTTGAGTTGGTATAACAATGACTGGCTGCCAAAGCACCCATTTGGCTGGTATGAAGAAAAGTAGGTCGTTTTACCTTACTCAAAGACGAACTGTAAACCAGGTATTAATTGACCAGGAATTGCAAAAAACTTTTAAAGTAACATTTTCTGCTAAGCGGTGTATGTGCAACATTTTCTAAACAATGATGTTACACCGTTTTGCAAAAAATTGATTTATTACATTTTTAATAACACATTTTCATGTAGCTTTGAAGATATACACATTTTTAGATGTAATTTTATACCATATGCTGTTGAAAACGTGGGTTTGTTTTTATAATTTACACATACGCCGTTTTGAAAAAGTCACCTGAGATTTGTCCGATCTGGAAGGCCCTCCCACGCAAACCATATCACCAAGCAGATGACAGATAGGGGAGAGGCTTCATTGGCTACCTGTTGGTGGTGTTGGTTTGCGGGAGTGCCATCAGACTGGATATAAAATCGACGTTTGTTAATCTTTGTTTCTACAAAATCGCATTACGTCCTTTTGTTGATACCGAGAATACCTCGAGAATTGCGAGATTGTGCATTTTGGCTAACTGATGACCGCCAAAGACGATGCCAGGATGAAACCCGAAGGCACATAATGGCAGGAAATTGGACATCTTTTGGACTCACAGGACAAGGTCAATCGAATAGCATAAAACTGAATCCTACAAATGAATTCACATCAGCTGTTGGAGAAGCAACAACGCAAAAATTGGAGTACTGTGGAGGGCCGGGACCGTTGCCAGATGCCAGAAAGATGCAGTGATAATGGTTTTCGACGGATACAGAATGCAATATATCCTGCGAAAAACTGCAAATCGACCACAAGAAAGATGATTGTCAGGCCCGTAGGTAACGACTTTACACACATGTATTGGGTAATCTTTCCGCTGGATTATGGTTTTCCATATAGTTAAAAATGAGGCTGGCTTTTTGATTGTCGGAATGAAGACTTGTATGACATAATTTCAATAAAAATAAAACATTGATCTTGCTTTTTATATTTCAATATAATGTGGCATCCCAGGGAATACCACTGACATATCAGTTACGTATTGCTGGAACAACTGACTGCTCATTGAACAACACTGTTA